>NC_134470.1:69779652-70119652 GCF_964194025.1 Convolutriloba macropyga
TTCATTTTCAAGGATTAAACCAGTTAGTTTATTCAGTATTTTCGAAAGCTTTATTGTTATTGAGTTATAATGTTGGTGGTGTCCAAGCATTTTTCTAATGTCTTTTAGGATTTATATATTTGACTGCTTTGACGACCTTCGAAAACGTTCATTTCGGAGGATGCTAAGTTGATTTCGATCATTTTTTAAACCGTTTGATTGTCAGTAGAATCTTGGACGAAGGAAGCAATCAAATTATGTACCACGTCGTACCAAAAATCATAAGATTGTTTTCTCTAATCTTCTTTTTTGGGTTCTATGGAGCGTTTTCTTTGCGTTTTTTTGTGAGCTTGCAACATGGTGAACTAGAGAACATTAGTGTCGGGTTGGCAGATAGAAAACAACGATTTGCAAGCTTCCAGAAGCTTTGGTAAAGCAAAAAACTTGGTATTCACCTCAAATACAGATTATACAGAGCTCTCGTGTTGTCAGTGGTCTGATATGAATCCGAAACGTTGACCATGAACAAATCAACGAAATGGAAATTTAATAGTGTTCAATCCATTTGTCTGTAAAGGATTCTATGTATATCATACCTGGAGAGGGCGACAAATGAAGAAGTATTATCTAGATCACGTAGATAAAAATTTACCTCAATGATAATGATTAAAGGGTTGAAATGGTTTGACCACGTCCTGAGGATGAATGACGATCGTATAGCGCTCCAAGCTTTTACCTTGGGAGCCGACAGAAAAATACAGTTATGATAAAGGAGCTTCACAGGGTCAACGCATGACGTGACTGGATCAATTTAAGGAACATTGCTCAAGTAACACCATGAGATACATCACTCTACGGCAGAAAGCTAAAAGATATTCCAAACCTCGCTTCAACAGTTTTGTCGAACAGCATTTCTTGGAATACTTAAACTCAAACGAAAATGCATTATATATCTTTGTTTTTAGTTATTGTCGGTGTTCCTTTATTTCGTTAGGAAATTTGAATGTTCAAACAGTAGTAATAATAGAAGTAGTAGTAGTAGTAGTAGTAGTAGTAGTAGTAGTAGTAGTAGTAGTAGTAGTAGTAGTAGTAGAAGTAGTAGTAGTAGTAGTAGTAGTAGTAGTAGTAGTAGTAGTAGTAGTTGTAGTAATAGTAGTAGTATCGGTAGTAGTAGTGGTAGTAGTAGTAGTAGTAGTAGTAGTAGTAGTAGTAGTAGTAGTAGTAGTAGTGTTAGTAGTGGTAGTAGTGGTAGTAGTAACAGTAGTAGTAGTAGTAGTAGTAGTAGTAGTAGTATTAGTAGTAGTAGTAGTAGTAGTAGTAGTAGTAGTAGTAGTAGTAGTAGTAGTATCAGTAGTAGTAGTGGTAGTAGTAGTAGTAGTAGTAGTAGTAGTAGTAGTAGTAGTAGTAGTAGTAGTAGTAGTAGTAGTAGTAGTAGTAGTAGTAGTAGTAGTAGTAGTAGTAGTAGTAGTAGTACTAATAGTAGTGTTAGTAGTGGTAGTAGTGGTAGTAATAACAGTAGTAGTAGTAGTAGTAGTAGTAGTAGTAGTAGTAGTAGTAGTAGTATTGATCTGACTGCCAATTTGAAGTAGTAGAAAAAGTTGATCTTGGGACAATATGAAATTTACTATTATTCATTTTGGCACTTAAATTGGCATCACCTATATTTTTTTTTCGGTGACCACTATCAACTTTTTTTTTCCAGAAAAGCAGAAAGCAATGTCATTGGACCCAAAAAAAATTTTTAATTTTCACTTTCAAAAATTTTTCCTCGAAGTTGTAAGAGTTGAGTTATATACCATTTTGAAGCAAAAATTTTGTCGTACTGCCAATATGAAACATCAAAATTTCATTTTGGCATCACTAAATCTTGGTAGTAAGAAGAACCGAAACAAATTTTTTTCGTCTTAAAATCTAATACAAAAGTCAAATTTGTGCCAACCAATAGCTCAAAATTTTAAAAAAAACTAATTTTTATTTCAAAACCAAAGTGCTGCATACAATGTATGTACACGAGTGTTGGCCAAAATGAGTCGGATTAAAATGGACTCTAATCGGATTAAAATGTTCGTGCATTTTAAACATGTCAAATTTGTTCAAACTAAATTTGCATGTGCACTTGTTTGCTGGGACTTGAAACAAAATCAGTGCAAAAGCTAAGAGTTAGTTGATACAATCTAAACTATCAGTGCAAAAGCCAAGCGTTTGCATATAAACCATATGCAGTCTACCATTGACAAATCTTGATGAAAGTCAATTTTTGTATATATAAATAAATGTTTTAGGATGATGAGGTGGACAGAAGGAAGTCTTACAGGACGTATCACCCTTGATTCATTAGTCTCTCAGAAGGAAGTATCAATCGTGTAACAATTCATTTAAAAGGCTTGCAATTGTAGGACAATAAAAACAATATTTGCAACCGTTGATCACTCAATCGTGATCACTCAATCGTGATCACTCAATCGTGAAGGTGGCTATATTATTGTGAGGGGGGCTATAATGGGAAAGACCCGAAATTTAGTTCATTTAGTTAATTTTTGAAAATATTAAATTTTATTTTTGAATATTTTTATTTCAAAACCAAAATGCTGGACTCTAATCGGATTAAAATGTTCATGCATTTTAAACATGTCCAATTTGTTCAAACTAAGTGTGTTAAATATGTTCATGTGACTCACAATCGTGTGACAATTGTTCTTTTGACTCACAATTGTTTTACAATTGTTTATCTAACTAAAAACGTATCACAATTGATGAATTTGTTCATCTAACCCACAATCGTGGGGTAATTGTTGAATATTTTCATAAGACTGCAATCGTAAGACGATCGATGAATTTGTTCATTTGGTTAACAATCGTGAGGTGGTTGTTGGCATAATAGATTTGTAGTGGAATACTAAAGCGGAAATTTGTAATCGTAGGACGAAATTAAATAGTACTAGTTCGTTGCTGGGTTTTGTAGTAGAAGTTTTAACCGAACGATTACAACGAACAGATTATACACTACCTACTCACTACTACTAGTTCGTTGTTGGCATTTGTAGTAGAAGTTTTAACCGAACGATTACAAGTCACTTTTACAAGGCGAGTCGTATCCAGGCAAAAGTATTAATAGTGAGAGCAGAGCTACCAAGTATCATTTGCCCAAAATTTCTGCTTGAATAAACTTGATCCTCAACTTTTCAACATTCGTTGCCTCAAATAGTTTAATTTCATCTTGAAACTTTTGTTGTCTCAAATAGTTTAACTTCATCCTCATCCGTTGCCTCAAATAGTTTAACTTCATCCATTCAAATAGTTTAACTTCATCCTCATTCGTTGCCTCAAATAGTTTAACTTCATCCATTCAAATAGTTTAACTTCATCCTCATTCGTTGCCTTCAAATAGTTTAACTTCACATTTCAAATAGTTTAACTTCATCCTCATTCGTTGCCTCAAATAGTTTAATTTAGTTTGAAATAGTTTAATCCTAAATTAGTTGCCCAATAATGTCACACAATTCGCCTGATTTAAACAAATCGGTTGACTCAAGTTTGGTTGGCAGCAGAGTGAATCTAAGAGGGTTTCTTAAATCAAACCCAATAGTTCGGTCGTTAACTGATCCAGTGCCAAGTACATCGACTCCTTTCGTCTCCCCAATTAAAAGCACTGGAGTGGACATGGTCACAGAGAACCAAATCAGGAGCATTTTCAACGACACCCTAGTCGCAGCGCTGACCAACCGCGACACGGTTCTCAGAGAAGTGCGAGAATGCGTGGAATTGAAAGACGAGCAGAGATGCAGGTCGCTGAGTAAATATATACACAGTCACTGGAAATCGCTCACCGTCAGAAACGGCATTGTGTTTGTCAACAACAAGATGGCGATCCCAAACGCTATCAAAGAGGCAGTCGTTGATCAGATACATGCCAGCCATCCAGGAAGCTGGGGAATGACTGAGATGGGGCAGAAGGTCTGGTGGCCCTTTTCAAATCGGGATCTGATCAACAAAGCCAGGACATGCAAACCTTGTACCGAAATTGGTAAGATTTTAAAACCTCTTAATCAGGAATTTTCTAGCTTATTTTTACAGCTTCAACAAATAGTTCTACAAATACCCAACGGTCAAAGTTGTTAAGAAACGTTAAACGATTGTCACTTGGAAACGTTGTGATATGCTGGAAACGTTAAACGATTGTTACTTAAAACGTTTTCATTGTTTAGATAAAGAAACGATCGGTGATGAGGCTCTTATAGACGAGAAAGTGTGGCCAAAAGAAGACCTCGACAGTGACAGTGAGGTTAAATTGAAGAAGAGCAAAATGCTTGAAGGACTGAGTGGCGATCAGTTGGTCTCGTTACAAGAAGGTTTTCCTCAATTGCCAGTCAACGAGAAGAATCAGCGCAAACGACGGAAATCGTACAAAAAAGGGGGCAGGAACTTACGGGGAGTCTATGAGCAGCTGCCCGAGGGTTCGTCAATTGAGAAGACCTCAAGCGAGGTGGCAACATTGCGGATTCCTGGACTTCCTGCAGCGAAATTGCTTAAGTCCGACTTATCCAATTACGGAACGGTGCGTCAATGCCCCTCAGCGTTGGACCTACTGCGACCCAGGGAACAATCGACGGACGCGAACGTTAACTCAGCACTCGTTGAACGAATTCGTAGTCACGCCGAAAGTTCGAGAAGGAAACTAACCGGCGAGAAGCTAATCCGGAAGAGCTCACAAACGGCCGAGGACAAAAATCCACTTAAAGCCAACCTAGTGAAGGTCTGCCGAATTAAAGTCCCCGAGCGTAGAGAGTTCACCTGCTCCCCAAGAAAAAAGAGCTTCGACAATGATGTTGCGAGCCCTAGCAAAAGCCCTAGCAAACGCCCTAAAAACGACTCGTCCGACGACTCCTACGTGCCTGACGAACTTTCAGAGGAGGTTGCAGTGGAGGGCACGAGAAAAAGCAGCAGACCGTCAAAGCCTGTAATTCGATTTGGGGAATCGGCCTCAGAGGACCCCGCTGAGGTTCAACCAGCACCGACCGCAAGTACATCGGCAATTGCCTCACAGGACCCCGCTGAGGTTCAACCAGCACCGACCGCAAGTACATCGGCAATTGCCTCACAGGACCCCGCTGAGGTTCAACCAGCACCGACCGCAAGTACATCGGCAATTGCCAATGCTTTGCCGGCCGAATTGACTGCAAATACATCTGCAATTTTCGACGCTTTGAATGACTCCACTTTACCCCAATTGTCGCTGGATAACACTACTTTGAACATAACTGAATGTTGTGGGGAAGCGTTAAGCCCAAAAGACTTGTAAAACTTGTTTCATTATTTTCATTAGTCAAACTACTTATTTCATAAATTTAGATCTGATTATTTCATTATTTTCATTTATATTGAGAGTCATAACTTTTAATTCAATTCTATTGATATCTCGAATATTTTTTCCGATCGTGCGACGATTGTTGGGAATCTTTAAAAGAAGAATTAGAGATGTTGGGAATCTTCAAAAGAAGAATTAGAGATAATTGTTCGACGTTTGCTTCAAATTGTTCCGCGTTGTTGCAAACGTGCTTTGATTGAAACTACCCCTGACTGAGAAGTGTAGTAGCTTTGAAAGTTAGCTATACCAAATTATACTAAAAGTTCCGCGTTGTTGCAAACATGCTTTGATTGAAACTACCCCTGACTGGGAAGCGTATTAGCTATGAAAGTTAGCTAAACCAAATTATACTAAAAGTTCCGCGTTGTTGCAAAGGTGCTTTGATTGAAACTACCCCTGACTGGGAAGTGTATTAGCTATCAAAATTAGCTATACCAAAATAAACTAAATGAGAACGTTTCACGGTAAATGAGAACGTTTCACAAATGCAAATCAGATTTAGAAATTCAATAAGATCACCCGCTCGCCTGCAGCGAGGAAACCCGAGCACGGTAAGTGCCGTATTCGTAATGGAGCCGGGCTGTCATGGTGGTGGGTATAGGTAACCCTACGGATTGTTAACGGTGAACAACTTGAGACAGCGTAGTTAACGATGACAACTTGTTTCCAACAGTGAACGAGTGACCTTAGTTATTAGTATATATCAAACACCTACTTTCCATGGTACAAAAATTAAGTGTTCTAGCTCATTGTTTTCACGCTAAAATGTCGGATACCTATCATCACTCTTCAGTCCTGAAAAGCTCAGCTAATAATAATAATAATATCATCTCCTGGTTTTAAACGGTTTAAAATCAAATTACAATGTATTACTTTGCAGTTGTTGAACAACTGGCTCAGTTACATTTGACTTACATTATAAGCAAGTTTTAATTACCGTCTATATTTTAAATTCAAAACTTCGCTGTATTGTAAATGCAATCGTGCGACCTCTATTGGAAAATGTTTTCATTTGTTTTACAATCGTCAAACGATTGTTATTGATACATAATTAAATCATTTCAAAGGTCGATTGTGACATTCAATCATCACCAAAGAAATGGTCAATCATCAATGAAACTTATCATTTATGTAATAATAGCCAGTAGGTGATGCCCAAAAACTTGATCGATAAAAGAAAATTGATTGACCCCCGTTTGGCCCCTATCACGTCAAAATGAATATATTTTCATTTGGGTTTCTACTCATCTAAGTAGATTAGTTTAATATTTAATATTTAATATTATGACTCCAAATCTACAATGCTCCGAATCATCATCTAAAGTTCGGTTTGAGGGGACCGTCACCTTGAACTGGGCAATTTTTGAAAGGGGGATTTTTACAATCCCCCACCCAAGAACAATTGCATATTAAATATCATTTACAATCGTGTAACGATTGATGAACAATCGTGTAACGATTGATACATGCAATCGTGTAACGATTGATGAACAACTTCAAAAGAGACATTTGTAATGACCATTTCTAATGGTAAAAGATAATGGTAATTATAACCGATAATTAGTCATATTTTTATTGACGCTAATCGATTAAAAGTTAATAACTAGTACTTGCACAATAAACAAATAGATGAACAAAGTTAATAACTAGTACTTGCCTCATAAACAATTAGATAAACAAATTATCGCAGACTCTTTTTCTTTTTGGACTCAAATTTCAGGCCACTAAAACTATTTCAAAATTGTGCCATTTTAAAGTAAACTCTTACAACAATAAGATTCAAATCTTTGTCAGATTCAAATCCAAAAATGGTTAAATTGCGAAGTCAGACAGCACGTACGCGAACCCTTAGAAACAGAGTTATTGCTGATGACAATCACAATAACAACAACAATAATAATAGGAAGGGTAAGTTGAGCAAGAAACGAAGTCGCGAGCAGCAGTCCGACGAAACAAGTGCTGGAAAACGATTTCAGCCCGACAGCCCGACGATAGACGATAGACAACCCGTACAAGAGGTACACGAGGAACCCGAAGATGTTGGCACAGATATCGTAAACGCAAACTGGCAAATTCTTGGTTTTATAGATGCTGAGCTCACTGAAAAGTTAATTGACTGCCAAACGTTGGAAACACACAAGCTCTGTTTTCATTCAGACTTTCAATCTCTTTTATTGAGAGATCCGAAAGCAAAAGCTCTGTACACGCAGATGTTCAAATCATATCTCGACTCCCTTGAAAATGTTAGTTTCCTCACTACTTCAAAATATGAACCACAAGATGGCTTTACACAGATGCGCGTTGTCGCCAAGAAGAAATTCAGGCCGAAAACAGTCATCTCAGGTCTGGAGGGTTTTACAGAAACTGTCTCTGATGACGAGCTCACGGAGGACATGTCTTTTTCGGTTTTTGCCCCCACAAACAATTTTAAGAGCACACGGATTATGCTCGGACCTGCTTCATTCGTCAATCACGAATGCAACCCAAACGCCCGATATGTTGTGTCCGGTGAAAAGAACAAAACGATCATATCAATTCAGGCAATTAGAACAGTCGAAATTGACGAAGAAATTTCAGTTTTTTATAGCCCTGATTATTTTGGAGATAATAATAGGAATTGCCAGTGCACCACATGCATGAAAGAAGCACCGAGTGATGAAGCAATCGTTCAAGTGTCACCCAGTGAAGCAATCGTCGAGGAAGCACCGAGTGATGAAGCAATCGTTCAAGTGTCACCCAGTGAAGCAATCGTCGAGGAAGCACCGAGTGATGAAGCAATCGTTCAAGTGTCACCCAGTGAAGCAATCGTCGAGGAAGCACCGAGTGATGAAGCAATCGTTCAAGTGTCACCCAGTGAAGCAATCATCGAGGAAGCACCGAGTGATGAAGCAATCGTTCAAGTGTCACCCAGTGAAGCAATCGTCGAGGAAGCACCGCCTGATGAAGCAATCGTTCAAGTGTTACCCAGTGAAGCAATCGTTGAAATCGTACCCATCCGTGAAGCAATCGTTGAAATGTTACCAAATGTTGAACAAGCAGACGTCGAGGAAGCACCGAATGATGAAGCAATCGTTGAAATGTTACCAAACGTCGAGGAGAAGGCTCGACTCCAACGACCAAAGAAAGTTAAAACTGATCCCGTTCTGGAGTGCCTAGTTTGTCATGCCGTTGTCAAGAGAATGGACAAGCACTTGCAGCAACACAATGACATTCTCGAAAAAGCAGAGATAACCTTTATCATCGATTTCTACAGGACAAAAAATGTACAGAAGAAGCACAAAATCTACGACTGTATGGCTTGCTACAGACGATTTGCTTCTCTGGTGACGCACAAGTACACCAACAAGTGCGATTGTTCTGCAGTCACGAGAGTGGAGAATCCGGAAAGCAGGGCGTAAGTGATAAAGTTATTTTACTCAGAGACCATTTTTGTTGAGTCAAACGTAAGACAATTGCATAAACAATCCAATGTTAAATCAAACGTCTGACAATTGCAAAACAATTAAATGTTGAATCAAACGTTTAACAATTGCATAAACAATATAATGTTGAGTCAAACGTTTAACAATTGCATAATAAACACTCCAATGCATAACCAATTTATTGTTTACTAAAACGTCTGACAATTGCATAATAAACAATCCAATGTTGAGTCAAACGTCTGACAATTGCATAAACACTCCAATGTTGAGTCAAACGTCTGACAATGTTGGGCAATAAATTACAATGTATTTCGGTTGAGTTATATTTTTGTTTGTTTTAGTTCACTTCCAGACAATCTAAGAGCCAAATTGAAGTCCTCAGTAATTGCGAGGACCAGCGATTTAGAAATTGCCCGCAGGTTCACTGAGCACCAAAAACAGTTGGCAAAATGTGCGGGCAATGAATATTGCAACGAGGACAGATCAGGCTTAATTCAGTTGATGGCTGTATTGTGTGGGGAAACACAAGGTCTGAGGCGACCACAGCAACTATTACAAGCTTGCCTCCAGTTGCAAGAGCGAAGAGGATTGAAGCCTCAAACGATGCTAAACTATCTCGCAACTTTCAGCAACTTCGTTGATTACTGTTTTTTGTATTCAGACGGTGTCTCCAACAGGATGGAACGAGAGCACTCAACGATGTTGGCGGCAATTAAAAGTGTAAGGAAAGCGTTCTCCACTGCAGCTATTAAGAACTATCGTACCACAGCCAAACAATTGCGAGCACGGGTCCCGTCGATTGCTCTGGTACGAAATCGTCACAAGCTGGCCTTGAGTCATCTAAAGGACAACTTAGCAACATCTAAATTAACGTACAAGCAACAACAGGCCCTAAATTTCTTTGTGCTACAAGGTAGACTTAATGTACGGTCTGGACCCTTACTGGCACTCACTTGGGAGGACGTCAAGTACATTGAAGAAAACAGCGTTCTGGAAACTGATAGGCACAAGACGGGAAAGTTTTATACGCTGTATTTGAAAATAAAGGCCGATCAAATACCGCTGCTTTACAAGTTAAAGGAGACATTTGCCGACGAGAATGATTCAATGGAGTCGAAGTATGTCTTCAGCTCGAAGCAGAACAAAATTGAGCGGTCCATTTCAAAACACATTCAGGAAACTTTCTTTACTCTATTCGGCGATGACCCAAACGAAGTGCGATTTAACGCCAACTCCATCAGAAAGTATTGGGAACGCCGATGGAAAAGTTTCATTGGCAAGGTTCCAGAAGGGGTGACAAAAGCGCATTTGGCACAAACGGCTCACAACAAGACAACAGCTGAGGATATCTACATTGGTAGAGAGGGAACCTCAGAGGACCGCGACCAGCTGTTGTCGATATATTGTGACGATTTGTCGTCAGATATCCCACCGGAAGAAGCCGAAGAAGCCGAAGAAGCAGAAGTAGACGACAAAGAGTCTGATGTAGAGTCTGACTTTGAAGCGCCCGAAGAGCCACATCCCATTGATCCACAGACGCCAATGGAGACGCCTATATGTTCGGAACCAATCGTACGGCGATTCAATGCAATTAGGCCGTCAGTTAACCTAACTCCAATTAACCCGGTTACTCCAACAGAACAACCTGCTGCAAACGTGACTCGGGAACAAACGGTTACTGCAGACGCTCGACGGAGGTCAACTATAGGTCAGAGTAGTGAAGACGTTCTCCGAGAGAAGTTTATAAAGTCTTTGAAATCATTCCGCGTCAAATCGGGAGCCCCCGCGTGGACTGACCCCGAAAAGAAAGCATGCTTGCTGTTTTCCGGAGTCAGTTCCACAGTTTCAGTTCCCGACATCAAGGCACGATGTGAGGAAGGTGGAATTAGATTATCGAACGATGCGCATTTGCGGATATACACAAAACTAAAGTCTGCTGTTCAAGTATTCAAACATAGATAAATTTTTTATTGTTTTAGCCATTATAATTGTTTAACCTTGTTTAACCTATTTTAATTGTTTAACCTTGTAACTTAACATGTTTAACCTTGTAATCATAACTTAATGTTTAACCTTGTAATTGTTTAACGTTATTTAATTGTTCAATCATAACTTACCTAAAGTACCTGTCTTTTCTACCAAGAGTACTATGTTTAATCAGTCTTCCGACGATTTTAGTAGTGAAAAATAGACCAAACGTCCGACGCAATGTTTGTTTGTCTGTAAAATTTGAGAAAAAAGTCTGTAAAATTTGAGAAAAAGTTAATTTTTTTAAAAAATAGTCTGTAACTACTGTAAAAATTTTGGTAGTAAAAAACGTATTCTCAATACCAATTTGAAAAATATTGTAAAAATTTAGTAGTAAAAAACTTAATCTCAATATCATATTAAAAAAATTGATCTGAAATGCCAATTTGAAACCCTTACAACCACCCTTACTACTTTTTTAAATTGGCATTTCAACAAAAATGTTGTTTCAAATTGGTATGAGCTTTACACTTTTCGCTTCAAATTGTCCTTCAGATCATGTAGTAGTAGTAGTAGTAGTAGTAGTAGTAGTAGTAGTAGTAGTAGTAGTAGTAGTAGTAGTGTTAGGCGTTCCCTGGTTTATACAAACGGACACTTAAATGCAGTCAATAACTTTGTTTTCAGTTATTGCCATTGTTCCTTTTTTTTTAGGAAATTGAAGTGTCCAAACAGTAGTAGTAGTAGTAGTAGTAGTAGTAGTAGTAGTAGTAGTAGTAGTAGTAGTATTTTTCATGGTAGTAGTAGTAGTAGTAGTAGTAGTAGTAGTAGTAGTAGTAGTAGTAGTAGTAGTAGTAGTAGTAGTAGTAGTAGTAGTATTAGTAGTAGTAGTAGTAGTAGTAGTAGTAGTAGTAGTAGTAGTACGTCAAGTTCGCGGCTCGGAGGAGAGCCAATCTATGCAGAGCCTGGACACCAGTTGACTAGGACTCCTGGCAGAGACATCTAGCCAGTCATGACTAACCATCAGCACGGAGGTGCTGCTGGGAACGAAAAAGAAAGTGGGCTGGTTCGAAACACAAGATGGCCGGAAGCTAAGATTGAAAAACTTAGCGGTGGCTAAGCCAGCGTTGGTAGCTTCACAACAACAATCTGCGGTAGCAAATTCAGAGTCGCTAGAAAATGAGAGTCGGTCAGTGGTGGCTGACCAAGAGTCTTTAAGATGTCAGAATTGTCAGCGGCAATTCAGTACAGTTACCGGACGCAAAGTGCACCAAACAAGATTCTGCAAAGCCGGTTTGTCAAAGAATGTCGTCGACAAGTCAAAGTTCGAGCAACTAGAGGCGAGCCTTACCTGTGACAAGTGTGAAAGAAAGTTCAAAACAGTCAATGACCGAAAAGTTCACCAATCGAGATACTGTGGCAAACCCAAAGCAGTTGCCACACGCGTGTTTTCCTGCAAAGTACAAGATGTTCTCGGAAACGAGTTTGAAAACATAGAAGCGTTCAAGTATCTTGGATCATATGTCAGCCTCAAGCATGGAGACCTGCAGGAAGTCAATTGCAAACTTGCAGAAGGTAGACAACGGTTTGCTAACTTCCAAAATCTCTGGAAGAGCAAGCAGCTCAGCGTGCACCTCAAGTGCAATTTGTACAAAGCACTCGTTATATCAGCCGTGCTGTACAGCTCAGAGACTTGGACTCTTTCGAAATTAATGGAGAGAAAACTTGAGAGTTTCCACTGTGGTTGTCTTCGGAGAATTCTACGTGTGTCATATCTGGAGAAAGCAACGAACGAAGAAATTATGTCAAGATCACGAATGCCCCAACTACCCACGATGATCATGCTCAAACGGATAAAATGGTACGGACACATCCAGAGAATGGAACCAGGAAGATTAGCCCGCAGTGCTTTCGATTGGGACCCGCCCGATCAATACGTCCATGCTAGACGCGCTCCTGGGGGGCAACGGAAAACGTGGATGAGTCAAATCGAAGGAGACTGTGTACGAAACAAAGTATCGTTCACCAGATTGCAGGAGAAAGCAGCAACCGGGTCAAAGAATGCCTTCAACAATTTCGTCGTACAGCGCTTCACAGAATAACCAAACAAATAACTCTTCTTGTTTTGTTTGTATTTGTTGCCAACCGTGCCTTTATTTCATATTTGGAATTAAAGTGTTGAAACAGTAGTAGTAGTAGTAGTATTAGTTGATAAGGCCTTAGAGCATTTGCTCGGGGGTTTTCAACCGGGTTTCAAATTCAGCTCATAGGGTTTTTATTAATTTTGTTCGGAGTACAAAATTTTGTTCGCTGCAGAGTATTCTCCATGTGCATTTACTGTTTTTGGTGAAGGATTTTCTGAATATTTCGTAGTAAATCCTCAGCAACCTTTGCTTGTTTAGGTACTGCCCGTAGTCTTTGTATACTCTAATATTCTGGTTTTAGAGAGACTTAGTTCCAGAGAAACAATTGTCGTCGGTTTTTTGTAATTGACTTTTCGGAATTTTGAAGTCGCCTCTTGCATCTTGTCGGGTGGCTTCAGGGATCTCTTGGCGGAGATCTAAATTAGTTTCATAGCCTCTCCTCTTGTCTGCCATAAAATAAAGTAGTTCGCGTAGTTGAACATAAAGACACAAGGGTAGAAATTTAAGGTTGGTCAATCTATCTCTGTAATTTTTATTTGAAGAGAGTCCTTTTGTGCCAGTTTTTGAATATTTTAAGATCTAAGAGTTTGTTCAAGAGTGCATCTAAGCCTGTAAAGCAAAGATGACAGTTGGAACAACGTAACCAATGACCGCGTCCAGTTTAGTCGTCCAGTTACAAATGTTTGAGAGGTTGCGTTTTATTTGAAGGAAGGTTCTCATGGCTTTGGTTGTTTTTAATTCCCAGTTTGAATTCCAGTTACTGTTCCAGTGCTACATTCAGACCTCGATCACGTTGCCAAGTGCAGTTAGTAATTTCATAGTCAGAGAGTTTTGCGTTGAGGTCTGCTTTGAAGCTAAGTAAATGAGTCTCTTTGAAATTCGGTTTCATTTGATTCATGGAAAGCCATTTCTCTATGTTTAAAGTTGTCTTGTTTAATTTGATCGGATTGGAGATGATAGTTTCAAAATCATTGGCAATATACAAAGCTGGTGGTTCCTTCGAAAGCAGTAGGTAAGTCGTTTATGAACAGAAGGAAGAAAGTGGGCCTAATATTTATCCATGGGGAACCCCGCTGGTAACTGGTTCTGTTCTGTGGAGTCCCCTTTTTAGTTTTACGGCTGCTGTCCGCCGATGAAAAAAAAATTTTTTATTCTGAGCTGCTTTCCAGATATACCAAAAAAAGTAATTTCTAGAGAAAATGGATGTGCGGGCGGTATCAAACAATTTTGCAAAATCAAGGAAAAATACAGCGAGTTTTTTAGTGTCCGGTAAATCGTTTAGTTTTTGGATGGTATCAGGGAAAAATATGAGCTGTATAATAGCGGATTGTCGCATTCGAATGCCAAAACTGATTTTGATGCAGGTAAGATCTTACGTGTTTATGAATGAAGTCGAAGAGGAACTTTTTGATTATTTTAGATCAGTAACACAAGTTGCTTTTGCATTATGGCTGAAACTGAATTTGTACAGGATTTAAGAGTAAAATAGTTTAATTGGAAATAGTTCTGTTTTGCTTGGTTAAGTGTTTTTGCTTTGATAACTTTTTTGTGCCTGTTTTTCGAATTTTAGCATTTGAACAAGAAATTTGGAAAACCCTGTTTCCAGACTTTGGGCCGGCATATCCCTTCGATCGCAGGATTGAATAAGTACAACTATATATCTTTCAAAAGACAGTATGTGGCTGTAAATCTGATATGGGCATTTACTTAAGTCCTCTAATTTTTTCAGAATTATTTCTTTTTTGGGCATTATTGAATTTCGATTTATCGAAGTGACAGTAACAAGTCTGCAGTTTTCGGTCGATAACAAATTTTTGAGATACGTAATCAAGATATCAAGATCGATTCTTAATATTTCGTCTGAATGGGCTGATTTTTCGCTGTTGTTGAGTATTCAATGAAAGAGACATTGTAAGCTCTCCAGACTTGAAATAAAATTGACTATGTGTTTTTGGTTTGAAAAGAATCCAGAACTTGTTTGCCTGAAATTGCTTAAATTTGAATGGTGAACTACTCTGTTTTTTTAAACGTTAATACCTTTCGATGCCTTGAATATCTTTTAATTTACTTTAAATTTTCTTAAATTTTAATTCTTCATGTAGTCTGTGATATTTTTGGATATCAAGTAGTCCTAAAAAGGATTGTTTTAATGATTCTAGAGTTAATAAACATTTGGCTGTTTTAAGTTACATTTCTTAACCGGTACATTTAAATTATACAAATATATTTGTTGTTAAATTTACTATGCTGCAAAACTATTGTACTCAATGCCCATATTTGCTTCTGTTGAATCCGGAAAAATATTTAAAGAACACACATAACAAAAGTAACTAACTGAAAACTATTATTTTGTAAGAGAGAGAGAATAAAGTCATGAGAACAGTTGGTTGTTTTAAAGAGAAGAAAACCGTGATCCACCACTCCGAAGACCCTTAGGTGCTCAGGCTGAAAATTATAAACAAAATTATTAGTTGGTGACAGAAAAGAAACGGTTGATCTTACCTTCCATTGAAACTTTAAACTTCTGATCTTTTATTTCTCTTTATTTTGGCCAAAGTCAAATTGTCATCATCGCTTTTGTCAGAGGGCTAAAAATCGATTCAAATTATTAACGAACCATGCAAAACATGCAAATGAATTATGCAATTCAGTCAAGTTAATTTTAAAAAAAAAGTAATTGTGAAAAATTTCGAAATAACACTTGTTAGATAACTTGCAATTCGTATCATTGTTTACTGCGAAAGAGCCTTATTGAGAATTATTAAGAACCACTTCATTGAAAACGACTTAACAAAAAACACGGATCATCAACAGACGACAGTCGGAGGCAGGTGCAGAACCAGAAGCGCCAACAAAGAATAACAACGGGATTTCGGCAGAACGGTAGGGTGAAAATTGCAAAGAGCAGAGAACTACAGAGGACAACCAGACTTCAAAAACTCGTTAGTATACAAATGCATTAAAACCAATTATCTCAGTGTAATTTATACATATCATCACGTGCTTTCACTTTCACCCTATTCTTCGCTAATCATTTTGTGCTATCAGTGCTAACCCAGTCATCTTTTGAAACAGTTAGAAATGTTTTTCATAAGCTTATACAATGAAAATACCGACTCTCTCCTCCTTATTAGGAAAACGGCTAAACAAAATATAATTTAACAAAACGCTTGGCTCAACCACATATCTCTCTCAGCCCATTCTCGGGCTTCGAACGTGAAATATGGCGCGAGTTTGAAGCTTTATTACGCAGTATCACAGCAGTAACAGCAGTCCCTAATGATCAACAAGCAAATTTCTTGAGACTTCACTTAAAAGACGGAGCCCTCAGATTTTTTCTAACACTAGCTGAAGCTACTCAAAACAACTTAGAAAATGCACTCACAGCACTAAGAAATCAGTATTGTGACCCAAATTTAAGAGATGTTCATGCAATAAAGTTAGAGAACTTTAAGTTTATTCCTGGAAAAAACTGCGGAAAGCTTAGCAAACGCAAATGCGGAAAGCTTAGCAAACGCAAATGCGGAACGCTGTAAATGCGGAAAGCTTAGCAAACGCAGGCAGAAATAGAGAAAATCAAATTAAAAGAGCCTTTATAAAAGCAATGCCAAACTGGCTACGCCTAAAACTTTTTGAATTTCCCGAAAATGCGACACCGCAAGAAGCATGTAAGCAGCTCGGAAAAATTTAGTTTTGAAGGACCTTTGTCCCATAGATGAATGGTCACCAGGATCAGTTAATGAAATTCAACAAGGAGTTACTGAGAATTTAATAAATGCGCTCACAAAAATGGGCCAAGCACAAGATTCACTCGAGACTAAAATTTCGGAACTTACACGTAAGCTTGATGATAGTCAAACCCGACGAGAAGGAAGCTCGCAGAAAAACATTACTCAAAACACACAAGGAGGCGGGAAAAATTTTAAACCGCGAAATTGGAATAACTCAGGTCAGCGTTCGTTTAGACCAATAACAATCAGTGGGGCTACCAAAATTATCAACAAAAAACAAATAGACAAAAATTTCCAAGAAATAGAAACCTGAAATGGCAATTTGCATTCCAAACATCTCCCCAGCCATTCTACCAGAACCAATTTCCAGCACCAAATCAATATAATCAACAAACAAGTCAGAGCCAATTTTCTGAGCAAAACCCCCAGGTTTCCCAAACTTTCCAGACAACAGATCAGAGTTTCCACTACCCATATGTGCAATCGGCACCAAAAATATGCTTCAAATTGGGATATCCCAACCACTTAGCAAAGGATTGTCAAACTTCAAGTAACCAAAATGCTAATCAGTGTAAATCTGAAAGGTTACCGTTTCCGATGCAAAAAAACTAACTAAACCAAAGCCAAATGAGTCCAATAAAAAACAAAAAAATATAAAAGAAAAAACTCAAAAAATTCATTATAATCATCATGTAGAGTCATCATCTAAAAATGCTGTTATAACGTTAGAAGGAGAAGAACTCTCCTATGTTCAAATTAATTTCTTGAAAAATTTTAAACGTCGAGCACTAGTTGACACCGGAGCAACAACAAGTGCACTGTCGGAGTCAGTTTTATTGGAGCTGCAGAAAAATAGCGTAAAAAATAAAAGCTCTTATTGTGAACCAAAATTCAGTCAAGTTAAAACAGCATCAGGCTAAGTAATAAACATTGATAAACAAATATCAGTCGATTTCCACATCGGAGAATATAAGTTCACAGAAGATTTCTTAGTGCTACCTAAAATGAACAATATAATTATTGGAAATTCATTTTTCATAGAAAATAATATCCAAATTTGTCCTAGAGACAAAATACTCAAGTTTGAAGTCATGTCTGTTCATTTGAATGAAATCAAACCTGTAACAGGCAGACGTAGAATATTGAAACCTTGCAAGTTCAATTTAACCACCGCAAGAAAAATAATTATTGAAGCACAGTCCCAGAAAGTCTTAGAATGCAAATTTGAGGACTCACAGCCTGAAATCAAACATTGTAGTGGAGTCGTTACTCCTCAAAAGCAGTTTGAAACAGAAACAGAGTTATTGGTTAGCTCAGCAATAGTAACAACAACTGAGACAAACACGGTTTTTGTCCCAGTTATTAATTTCAACACTCACCCAATTACAATAAAAATGAACGCACCAGTAGCACAATTTAAAGTTTTAGACTTCCAGGAGTTACAAAAACTTCAGCATGTTAGTTCAGATACTATACAATTAGCAAAACTGAGAGATGAATCAAACTACTTAGCAGAAATTAGTAAATTAATAGAAATACCAAAAGAGCAACAAATCGAGAAACCAGCACCAGAATACGAGAAATTTTGGTTTCCAACACCGGAAAACTGTCCAAACATAACCTGTCTATCAAATTGGCAAAAGCAGGTATATGATAAAAATAAGTGAGTACAGAGAAAGAGAAAAAATGAACCCAATAGAAAATCAGAGTGATAGGAATGAGTTGTTACAACAATTTTCTTGGCAAGACTCAATCTTATCAGAAACAGAGCGTAAACAAGTTGAACAACTCCTAGTAGAAAATTTTGACGTATTTGCTAAACACAGGTTTGATGTTGGCAACAATTCTGAACTGCAAATAAAATTTACACCATCACATGAGCTATCTGTGTATTTACAAAGCCTCCACACTCCAATTCATCTTAAAGATGAACTTCTGACTGAATTAGCTTTAATGCACTACTTCGGAATAATAACAACTTTGTCAAACTCAAAGTACGGAAGTCCCATTTTTGCATAAAAGTAAAGAATCAGGTAAACTCCGCATTCTCATTGATCTCCGTCGAATAAACCATTTACTACGAAACGACTACTTAAATTCAAAGTTTCCAATTTCAAACATGCAAGATGCAGTGAATCATTTTGCTGGAAAGAAGCTATTCCGCAAGCTTGATTGCTCTCAAGCTTACCACTGTGTACAGATGGCTGATGATTTTTCTGTACAACTACTATCAATTAACTTCGCATCTCGAACTTACGCATATAAGTGTCTCGCACAAGGATTAAGCAAATCAGTAACTGGATTCAGCGCCTTTATTAGACATTGCCTTGATCATTGCCTAACAGCAAATGTAAGTAACCAATATATGGATGACATAGGAGGTGGAGCTGAAAATTTTACCGAACTTCTGAGAAATCTTAAGCAAATAATTGATTGTGTCAGAAGATCGGGGTTGAAACTCTCACCCAAAAAATGTATATTTGGAACAACCAAAATCAAATTTTTGGGAAACTTACATACGCCAGCTGGAATTCAACCAGAAAGTAAGAAAATAGATAAGATTCTGTCAAAAATGAAAATGCCACAGACCGTAAAGCAGGTAAAGAGATTGATTGGATTTGTCCAGTTCTTTCGTAATCATATACCTAAGCTAAATGAAATCTTGATACCTTTTTACGAACTTCTCCAAAAGTCAGCATTTTTTCAACAAGTGATCGTCATCAAGAAGCTCTAGAACAGATACGTAATGCCTTGAAAAAAGCAACAACTGTTGTACTCAGATTTCCAAAACCAGGGCTCCAGTATGTTATTTTATGTGGCGCAAGCTACCATGGAGCTGGATACGTACTTCTAGTTGAAGATTATCTGAATGATGACAAACACAAACCACAGAAAACATATGCTCCAGTTTCTTTCGGCTCGAAACTATATAACAAAGCACGGCTTAAATTGTCAATCTTCTGCAAAGAATTTCTTGCTCTATATTTTGCATTGGAAGAAATTTCTCACTATATTTGGGGAGCAGAAAAGCAAGTTTTAGTTTTCTCAGATAATAAAAGCCTAACCCAGTGCTTCAAGGCCAGAACACTTCATCCTTCGCCTTGGGGATACTTGGACAGAGTACTAGCGTACAATATTGCCTTAGCACACATTCCAGGTAAAGCAAACGTTGCAGCAGACTATATTTCAAGAATTCAGACAGACCTTGATAATCCTATTGAATTGGCAATGTCAGACAGCATTCCAGTGCGAGAAGTTAAAATTTCGTTATCACCAGACGTTGCATTGTCAGCTATTACAGAGTGTGAAAATATGTTTGAAAAATCAGAGGATCAATTTTTTGACACTGAACTAACCAACAAATTAAAGAAGGAAGGAATCTACGATGCTATGCTTTCACAGTTGAAAAATTAGGGAATCTCAATCAATTCGACGGAGCCTAGAAGTGAGATTATGAAAATTCAGTTTAAGCCGGAAATGAAAGCATTAGAATTGCAAAACCCACTGCACTCATTTCCAGAATTAGAAAAATTGGCTAATCCACTATCATTAGTGGACGAGCAGCAAAAAGACAATAATATTGTCAAAATAATAGGGTGGTTAAGCAAAAATGAAGTGGATAACAGCCGTTATTTGTCATTTGAACTCAGAAAGTATAGGAAGCATCTTCCACGTCTAATTGTTTGGAATCAAATCCTTTACAGAAAATTTTTTGATGACACAGGAGAGATTTCAGTCTACCAGTTTTGTGTCCCAAAACACCTGAGAAAAGAGATCTTTTATCGACTCCATAACTCAAAACTTAGCGGTCACATAGGTATCACCAGGACAGTAGCTGAGTTTAGAAACAGATTATATTTCCCAGGTTTCACAGAATACCTTATTGACTATATCCGAAACTGCTTAACCTGTTTGCAGTTGAAAACAGCAAAAAACGTTACCCTTAGACCGCCTCTTAAGCCTGTCTCATCAGAGCAACATTATCCAGATGATGTAATGCAAATTGATATCATAGGTCCGTTTGATAGTAATCAATACAAATTTGCACTTACAGCCGTCGATGTATTTTCTAAGTACATTTTTGCCATTCCACTTTCAAAAGGAGATGCACCAACAGTAGCAAAGTCCTTAGTTTCCATTTTCTTCAGACATAGTTAGGCTCAGTTTTCAGTTCTGACTTAATGCCTGAATTAGCGAGTCTTCTCGAAATCAAACTAAGACATGCAACCCTTAAACATGCACAATCAGTGGGAGTGGTTGAGCAATTTCACCTTTCCATGAAAAGGATCCTTAGATTGATTGGATTCAAGTTAAACAGGCAGTGACTGGCATAAATGGTTAGAAATATCAGTGTTTATCCATAACACATCTTACTCCTCAGCTATAGGGTGCTCGACAACCTTAGTCTTTCATGGCCGAGAACCTCATAAACCACTGGATGTTAGATTTAACATCCAAGCAAGCCATTCAAGCAGCCATGCCAAATTCAGACTTTCTTGTTACCTTACAAGATGCAAAGACACAACAATTTTCTCGAGTCAAAGAGAAACTTGTCACAATGTATCACAAGTATAGAAGTTATTACGATGACAAAGCGGAGGCTAAACCCTTAGAATTATTTTCCTATTGTCTTTTGCTCAATCCGCGCTGAAAAAATCAATCTGATCTTAGTCACAAAGCAGTCCAAATTTGGCTCCCGCTATACAAATTTGAAAAAGTTCTTACAAACTCTAACTATCTGATCCGAAAAAGTTGGAACGCCAATTACGCAATTAGTTCATAGGATCAGATTACGAACAATAGTACCACAGACCAGAATAGACGATTTTGATACATTAACAAGCAAATTTGTCGCAGACCCCAGTTTGAGCAAATTTAGACAAGAACCTGAACTTTTTGACGAAAAAAATGGGAAATTGTTCGAAGAAGAGTACTATGAAGATCGAACAACAAGCAGTAACGAAAACGGTCTTAACACACCTTCAGCGCAAGTATATTGGAGTTATCCAATAGGTCATCCAGCACCAGCACTGCCAAACGGCCCTGGAACACCACGAAGGGCACCAAGTCCCCCACATATTTTTGAACCGCCGGAAGTACAATCTGACGAAGAACCAGTCCTATTTGTTGACGATCCACCCCCTGCTGAACGATTTGACAATATATCAGATGCCAATCGTAGTATTGATGAGTCTGAGGAGCCATTAATAACAATACAAGGCCATAACAATGAGCAGGATCAAATTGAAAACCCAAGATCAACAAAATCAAAAATTCCCATTAGAGATGCTAACTGGAGCAGAGGACCTGATTCACCGGTCAGCACAACCTCAAAACCTTCACCAGTGGCTAGCAACCTTCGTAGGTTGTCGCGCATACCAAAAATGCCAATACCAATCTACACAGAACCAAAAATTTCAAAGGAAAAAGAGTAACATTCGAAGAGCCTTCAACTTCGAAGACAAACAGAGGAAAAAGATCTCGTAAAACTCAAATGGTAGATGAAGCACTGAGCGAAATTCGTATGCGAGACTACAGCTCTATAGATGATCTAGCAAAAACTATAGAAAAACGTAGAAAAGAAATGGAAAAGGAGAAAACAAACAACCCGTCAACTTTGATGGAATCAAGTTCCAAGCAAAATACAAAACAAAACAAGTCCAAAAAAAGCAAACCCAGTAGTTCTAGGCAATCTCTGACAAAGAGGGACTATCCAAGCTTTGAGCTATGCAATATAGTTTGCATGAGCGCGGAAATGAAAGAAATAAACGGCAACATTATACAAAGTACATTGTCTGATTCATTTTCTTCGAAAAACTTTTGGCAAAATCTTGCAAAATTTTGTCCTAACTTGGTGAATAGTGACGTGCCAACTAACATTAACCTTGCACCCGGCTCAATACATGTTCATTACGATAGTTACTCGGACCGATTTATTTATAATCTCATCACAAAAAAAAATTTTGAAAGATGAGTTGATAGCAAAAGTTTACCAATCGCTCATTTTACTAAGAAACCATGCCGTAGCAAATCATTTGACTCAAATTTTTGTACCAAGACTAGGCATTGGTCTAGATGCAGTGCCCTGGAAAGTAGTGAAGCAAATTTTTCAGAATATCTTTGGACAAACAGCGCTCAAATTTGTTATAGTTTTTCCAACAGCAATTATTTGATCTTGAATATCTCGCAAACTTAACAACAATCTCAATTAAAAATTAGAAAAACGTGGACCCCATGGCCTCATCATATTATGTGCCAATAATTACAGGCAGGTTGTACCATTTGGGCAAATAAAATATGAGAAAAATCGACTAAAATATCAAAAAATCACAAAACTAAAATTTTTGACCAAACTTTGAAAAGCAAACAAATTACAACTGATTGATAGATAACCTCAAAAAAGCGCTTAAATCTCTTTAAAATATGCTGTGGGGAAGCAGGGTAACAAAAAAATGCAAAAGTTTAAGTCAAAAACTCAAGAAGAACGGAAAAAACACCCAAAATGTAGAAAAAACGCAAATAATGCCCATTTTTGCCCAAAAATACGCAAAATTCTATGTGAAGGCATCCCTGTAGGAACACCAAACCCTACCGTTGCCTGCAGTAATTGTTCTTTTGACTGCCTGCCACGTTTGCTGAAATTTGAACAATAAGTGTACGAGTTAATAGCCTTTTGTCAAAAAGAGAAAAAAATGGAAAAATTAGAAATTTAGGATTTTTCCATAGGCTATTTTCCCAACTTATAATCACACTAGAGGTACGAAATTTGGCCTGGAGTCCCGTCTTGAACCATACTGAGAGGAATTAGGAACAAAAATTCACTGTCTATTATAAGTTAGGAGAACTGACCACCGAAAATTGCCAGAAATCGGACCCTAAAATGCGATTTTTTTCCAATGAAAAGGTGGCCCTAGAAAACTGAAAAACAAATCACCATTTCTGAGTACACTCAAATTAAGTTCACATCAATACCTAAGTACATGCGAAAAATCGCCTTATAATTGCATGTAAAAAAATTCGCTTTATTTGCAGAGTTATACACCTTTCGTGGTCAAAAATTTTTAGACCTCAAAAATCGTCATTTTTGCCGAATTTCGATATCTTTACAACCAATATAAAAAACACATATTAGCTTGTTTTCTCGGCCCAGTATCGCACTTGGTTAGCACAAAATCAAAACCACACCAGTGAAAGGCCAAATGTTCTTGATTTTTTTAATTTTGAACTTTAATCGGACGTCCAAAATTTGACCCCGAAAAATGGGTGAAAAATAGGCAAATTGCAAGTTATCTCACAAGTTACTGGTTAAATCAACGCAAAAACCACGTTACGACTACGCTTCAACCTGATTGTTAACTAGAAACTCAATTAGCATGCAGTTAAAGCCCACCCTCAAAGCAAATTTTCACTCCAACCTGTTAACACTAGACGTGAAAAATAGCTTAAATCTTGCAACTTACACAAACAGAGAAGCTACAGGCCCTTCTACACGGCGAGTTTGCCTCCGTTGTTGAACCCTACCCTAAGTTATAGCCTTCCACGCTTTTTCTTGCTGTTGGGGGCTAATAAATGTAGAGACTGAGAGTAACGAAGTCCATTGGTTGTCTTGCGCAGGAGTCAAAACACAATGGTAACATCCAAACGGTAAATAAATAATGTCACCAGGGAGCTGCAACCCCTGCACGCAGCTAGTTTTGAGCTTTGGTAATAACATTAAAAGGCTCTCAAGAGTTCCACTCAGCCTCTCGAACTCACTGGCTAACTTTCCAGGAGAAAGAAAAATCCATAACTTTTTTGAGGTGCCGTGAAGGGTTATAAAAGCGTCTGCAGGATCTTCCCAGTCGCAATGAAAACTTGTATACTGCTTGCCGCAGCTTAAAACATTAAACCCAAATGACCAGGGTGGTGCCTTTGTGTAACCATCAGGAAGGGAAAAATTAATAAAACTCTCCGTTTTCAAAGGTAAACAATCATTATAGATAGGAGTTTTAAAATAACCAGTTTTCTCTTTATTGCATGTAAACTTCTTTAGAACTGTCGAAAATTTTGATGCACTATACAGAGACTGCTAAAACGACAAACAAAAACGCTGATGAATTGCCTAGCCCATAAGAAAAATCCTTAAAAATTGAACTTCTATACTTACATCTAAATTTTTGTCCTTGTAACGAATTAAAGGCTCGCGAATAATAAAGGGCTGATTTTGTACAATTTCATGCCCCAAGCCTTCCCCTACTTCCCCTCACTTCTTATAGCCTCAGAAACGGCCTCAGGTTTATCCATTGGATCTGAAATACACCAATCTAGAGTAGTAGCGAAAAGAAGCAAATAACCAAGCCAAATTAACTAAACACACGAAGACAATTGCACAGAAATTTTAATTTTCCCCGCATGTAAGGATAAAACAACGCAGGTTACGTTAATGCAACAGACTCAGTAAAAGTGCTTACTAATTACCTCATGTAAGATTAAACCCATCATACGTACTCAACAACAAACATGCTGTATACTACTTGTAACTACTTAACAACTTCGTGGCTAAATTTAAATGCAAGAAACATAAGCAGTCAGAATCAACATTTGTCGTCCTAATTTTCCAGTCTGCGGATCAATGATCGCATAATTCTTATCGCTGCAGAAAGAATTATCAACAGAAGCAATAGCAAAATGAGCACGATCCAGGAAAAGTCATAAGACTGTTCTGATTGCACATCAGCTGGAAGCGCAGCAACAGGACAGATTGGAGCTAGATCCCGAGTGGAAAAAACATATCAAGATCACAAGATCGTCAGTAGTCTCTGTTGCTCTCATCACAATCATCCGAATAGTTTTCTATCATTTGTCTCATGGTCCACCTAAGCAGTACAAATTTAAAGGTATTTAGGAAAATGCGCTTAACCCGGTTGGTGGGATGCAGCATAATTGCTGCAATACTGTTTGAAATCGATAAAAACATGGCATTCACGCAAGTTGAGGAAAATCAAGAAAACGCAGAAAGTTTGTCAAACGGAGTAATATTCCACGAAAATTCGAAAATTCTCCTAGCGGAAAAATTTGTTCCTGTTGAATTTCTCGTTCTTTCCCGCAGTACAATTTCACAGTGAAGGCAGATCTTGAAAAACTGCTAAGAAAACTTAAAAACATGTGGCATAAACCATCTCTTTTCTGTCCTCTAAATTTTTCCACAAACTGTCAACATAACACGACTGAATTCAACGTGGATTGGACTCTGCGAACAATTGAGAATGAAGTGGCAATTGCTAGAACAGAGGTTAGCTACCTGCATAATGAAACACAGCATTTCTTGGAGTCAATACAAAACACAGTTCCTAATCGCAAAAAACGAGCAGCGCCAGTTGTTCTGGCAGGATTGGCGGCAATCGGACTTTTTGGAGGATGAATTGCCTTCGGATCATCTGGTAGCTGCGGAATTATTGGAGTACTTGGAGGTTGTCACGATAAATCGAAGAAAAAAACGCAGAAAACATTCAAAAATTGGCCGACTATACAGAACAGATATTGACCTACGTTTCACTTGTAAAATCAGAGACAGACAACAAATTCTTTCTCATTTCGAATGAGCTGGCCACTCTGCACAAGATTCAAAATGAACTTATTGAGAACCAGAACAGCAACTGGGAAATAATTCAAAAGCAGTTCGAAGTTTTTGAGAAAAACATTAGATTGCTCCAAGATTTTGATCAATTACTTTTTTCTAATCAGCAGATAAACTTTAATTTTGACACTGCGGCATCGTTACTCAATATGATATACTCAGATGTCAAAAGCTATAGAGCTGCACTTACTGGATATCGCATGAATCTACTCAGTTCAATACCAACACTGTTACAGAAAAGATTACCGATGTCCTTAGTACCCCGAGATTCCCTGATGAAAATTCTAGGCTATGTTGCACGCGAACAGATGAACGCTCGTGACCGACTGAAACTAGCAATTCCCATGGATGTTCTCCTGTCGTACTATAATGCAGAACTGTTGACGGATGCACTATCGATTAAGGAAGGGCTACTTTTAACCTTTGCAATCCCCTTTGCTTCTCGTCAACCAGTTTTCACAGTTTTTACCGCAAAAATTGTACCAATGCCACAAAAAGACACTGGAAGTGCAATTAGATGGAAAATAGAAGCTCCATACTTAGCCGTATCAGAGGACTCTATGGAAACAGCAGTGCTAAGCAAAGATCAACTAGGAAAATGTTTAGGATCTTCCAACTACAGAATTTGTCACGAGACAATTCCAACGGAGATGGGACACTCCTCATGTCTAGCCTCACTCTTTTTCGGAACGACTATGGACGCCTTAGTAACATGTCCAACCGAAAATGTGATAGAGGCAGCCGAAAACCTAGGATATGGTATCTGGGTAATCTTATCAGCGACGGACACATTTACCAGGCGAGAGTCTTCCATGGATAGTTCAAACGCTCTCCAAGTCAGAACTTACCCTGGTTGCCAAATATGTATTATCACATTGGAATTTGGTAAGCAAATTACGACTCCACACTTGAAAATTAGATCTGACCTAGGAAGCTGTAACAAGATTCCAGCAATTAAAATTCAAGTAGAACTTTCTGACCCTCTCAAGCATTTATTGACTGAAGTGCCAGAAATAGACCAACTCCCATATTTCAACAATAAAGATCAGGCCAGTCTTACTCTTATTAGACAAGTGCAAGAAAAATTAATAAAAATGCCGTCAATGAGAAAAACAGAAAACCTTGCACAGATAGCCAAGCCAATCGCCATTCAAATGACAAATTTGAAACCTGTCTTGAGTAACACCTTTGAGGGCTACATGCCGTTTAAATACGCGCTCTTTATGGGAGTGGCATCATTCCTAGTTTCATTGGCCTTGCATTTACTATGCATGTATCTTTATCGCAGATTTAGCTCTGTACGCCGTTTAGTCCCGAACTTTATGAAGGTAGGTAAACAAAAAGTTCCAGTCAAACCAATGGTCGTAGTGGACAGAACTCACTTTCGAAAAATAGCAGGAGAGAGAGAGATAAGTGGGATAAGCGTGCACATGTAGTCATGAAAAGGTCCAAATCGGAAAACAGCCTTAGAGCCCCTGATAATGAAAGAGAGGAAGAGCTTACGGAGCTGTGAAAAAGTCTATGCTCGGTATATACAAAGGGTGACTCCATAAATGACTTCGAAGAAGTCAATGTGTAAATTATTCATTTATAAAATGTCTATCCTTCTATATTTGAAACTTTTTGTAAATCATTCATTAATATTTCAAAAAATTTGGACTCAATTAAGCTGTGGTGAATTGGTGTATTGACATATCTGTAGCCGTATATTCTTATTTTAAAAAAAAATAATATGCTGAAAGCAAAAAAGAGGGAGCTAGTTTGATATCCTTGGATATCAAGTAGTCCTAAAAAGGATTGTTTTGATGATTATAGAGTTAATAAACATTTGGCTGTTTTAAGTTACATTTCTTAACCGGTACATTTAAATTATACAAGTATAGTTGTTGTTAAATTTACTATGCTGTAAAACTATTGTACTCAATGCCCATATATGCTTCTGTTGAATCCGGATAAATATTTAAATAACACACATAACAAAAATAACTTACTGAAAGCTATTATTTTATAAGAGAGAGAGAATAAAGTCTTGAGAACAGTTGGTTGTTTTAAAGAGAATAAAACCGTGATCCACCACTCCGAAGAGCCTGAAGAGCTCAGGCTGAAAGTTATAAACAAAATTATTAGTTAGTATTTATTAACTATTGGTTAAGAAAAACTCGTGCAAATTACCTATCAGGTATTTCATGACCTATTTGTGTTTCTAACGAAAAGTTAGTTCAAATGATTTTCATCACCGGAAGAGGAGGCCACCTAAAAATGACTGTGAAAATTTTTTGCCAATATTTTAGAAAATCTTGTATTAAAACCGGAACTTTTATCTTTTTTGTGCGCAATTTTTGTCACTTTTTTATTTCATAAGGTTTGACTTCTGAGAAGTTGATGTGAAATTCCACATGGTTATTATTCTTGTAGTCAGAGTTTTTGGAGTGGACTACCAAAATTTGCAGCAACGCTTCCTTTCGTTTTTTGGTTTGAATTACGATCCTTCCTACACATTAAATATGTCTCATTCAAAACTTTTTAGTCCGTAGAATTTTCAAATATCTCAGTTATATCAAAAAAAGTTAATAGAAAAATCGTTGAATAAGCTTTTTTAGCTGTGATCTTTTTTTTAATTATGCTCTCTGCCTTTTCGTGAATGACTCTCAAAATTAAATCCCTCTCTGACAAAATTTTTAAATTCTGATATTTTAAAAAGGGTCCCGGGATAGCCTTCCCATCCTCGCTTGATGGCTTTAGGTCATTTCGTTTACCATTCGAATGGGTCTCAATTGATCATTCAACTATTATGGCAACAGCCTTCCCTTCCTTGGGAATGTGCACGGTCATAGAGCTGTTGTTGTTTACATTATATGCAAGGGGTGGTTAAGGCGGGATATATTTCTATTTCTATTGTTTGAGCCCGATCAATCTGAGGTACGTGCTTTTTTTTGCCATCTGCTTTGAAATTTCTGAATTCATTTGGTGATCAACATTTTTGAAGTTATTTTGGTCGTACCTTGATTCTATGTTCCTAATTTTTGTAAAAATTGATGAATTATTGTATCATTGAACAATGAAACGCTATATCTGTGCTTTTTGTGAGGATCTGTAGAGTTTAAATTCTATGTCATCTTTCATCGACTAAACGAAATGCATTTAATAAACACCGTTTCGAGTCAAAGATGCCTCTTCTGAGATTAACTTATTGATTTAAAATAGCAACTCTCTGATGTCCTTTTGAATCATGTGACAATAATAATGACGGTTTTAGGGTAAAAAATATGCGTGGATAATGAGATGTTGAATTGGAACTAAATCTAATATAGCGCATAATTGTTTGTATTACTAATGTGAGCATCCAAAATCATCCAGATAGCAAAATAGGTTGAACTTCTTCGAAAAATTTTAACATCCTTTGCAGTGAGGTCTAGCCCGTGGAATTGATTGCTTTCGTCGCACAATGTTCAGTTTGGAGACACAGGAGAAAAGCTGTTCTAGTTGTGAGTGACTGCAGCTAAATTGTTTGTTAGTCAAAAATAACTTCACATCACACATCATGACGTTTCAAATCACGGTAGAAATCACAAATAGGGATGCTGATCAGAATTGTGTTAGTTTTACTCCACGGGCAATCAATTTGGAGATTGATTTTTGCTATGTGAGATATTCTTTGCACATAATTAATGCGAATTACAACTTGCCTAAAATTAAATGGTCAGCATCTTCAAATTTTTTCCATGAGATAAAGGTTAACCAAAACTTTTTAGTAGTAATTTCTTCATTATATGTAAAATCTCTTTCGTAATTAAGAATTTTCCGGCAGAAAATTCCTTCTCTCACGTTTAAAAGACTACTATTTTCTGGAAAATAGTTTGTGTGGATTTTTGGTAATCAGCGAAACCGCAATGATGGTAGGTAGTTATTAGGCCTCCTATAACTACCCAGGTTGAGGTGCCAGACCGAAAGTCGATATGTCCAGACCGTCCCAGACGGAAAGTGCCTATGTCCAGACTTTCGTGCATTCACCAGACTTTCGTGCGTTCATGTCCAGACTTTCGTGCGTTCACCAGACTTTCGTGCGTTCATGTCCAGACTTTGTGCGTTCATATCCAGACTTTCGTGCATTCACCAGACTTTCGTGCGTTCACCAGACTTTCGTGCGTTCATGTCCAGACTTTCGTGCGTTCATGTCCAGACTTTCGTGCGTTCACGCTTTCATATATCACGCTTTCATTTTCATTTATATTGGCTTTAATATTATCATAATTTTTAGATTTGCAGACCATTGGTTATTAATGTAGAATTTGAGTTGCTAGAAAATGAGAATGCAATACTGTTGAAATGTATCCTGATGCATTTCCATTTGTAAACTTTTGTTAATTCCCATTTTGGTGTATTTTTTATTTGCTACGAACTTTTCGATGCCAGAGAATTTTATTTGATTCCTTATATCCTCTTATAGCTAAAAATGTTAAAAAAACTTAATCGTGATTTTCCGTGGTCGGCTCTCTTATCAAATTATCTACGGCCATTGCTATTTCAAATCGTAATTTCCATTTTACTAGTTTTGCTGGTTTCTTTCAGTTTTTTTTTTAAATTATACATATACAATTTCTTTTTTAGATTTCTTCGGTACCCCTGATACCCATAAAGAATGATTAGTGTGATTATTCAACAGATAAGTAGATCAGCCTTTTCGTAAACGCCTTGAAGATCTTTTTTGTTTTGACATGGATGCTGAACCATCAATTAACTTGAAGAATACGATTTTCCCAAAATGCCGATACTTGACGTACACATTTTTTCCGTTGGTTAAGTGTTCTACATCCATTTCAAGAACATTGCTTTGTGTGTTTTAGGTTCTCATATGCTTTTCTTTTGTTTTTTAAAACAACATGCTAAGATTTTCAATAGTAGAATTTCTATCGGTTATTTTTAAAAAAAGTCAAACAAGTTAAAGTTGAAACCAAAAAACATAGCAGGACAAGTCCTGACGTAAAATTCAAAAAAATTTTATTGAGTACACAAAAAACTAGACCTAAAACGGACTATGCGTGAACTGGGAAAATCACTTCTAACAAATTACATAAGAAAATAAAAAAAACAGAAAATCAATGTCAAAATGCCACATATGAACTAAAAACCACTAGCGAGAAATAATTTGGCTCAAACAAAAAACTAGGAGTGGAATAAACTACGAATGGATTCAAACACCATGTAGAAAAAAGTCAAAATTTCGAAAAAACCGTAAAAATTGAAATAAAATTTCCGCATGTGAACAAAAAAAAAACACTGAGCAAAAAAGCGAATTTTTGTTCAAGCACCGTTCTCGCACTCTACTTTAAAATTAGAGCAAAAAATTATCACGCCTGAAATTTAGTCGTTTTTTTTCGCTCCATTTCCTGTTTTGGCTTGACTAAAGTCACTACATCATTTTGACTTCAAAAATCATGAAAATGTGTGGACAGATCTTTAAAGAAAAGCGCCCCAATACAATTCAAATATATTTGTCAATTCAAATTGAAAAAACAGATGAATCAACTTGTAACTATCTTGCAATTTTCATTGTGCGGTGTTTTTGTTCATGCATTGGTTCCCAGATTCTAAAGTGTTCGGAAAACTCATTATAGCAATTTTTGCGTCGAATCTGTTGTTAATCATCATACCCATGATGACCATTTCAAACATTTGGGTTTGCTGGAAAACTCGACCGTTTATGAACATTCCGAGACCTAAACCTTTTGAATTCGCATTTTACCCAATTTTGTCAACGTTGTTTAGGGTTTTGTCAAGGCTATATTCAAATTTCTAGAAGTTTTCCTCTGCTATGAGTTTTTCTGTTTCAATCCTGTTACTACTTTGAAAAAAACTCTGTTTAGGATTGTTTAAAGCTTTCAATTAAAAATAAAATGCGCTTATATCAACCAACACTTCATCAAGTTTTTTTCCGTTGGAGAATTTTGTGCTTCATTTTTTTTAGTCATACCCGAATTGGGCCCCTTTTACAGCGTTAAGGTGTGAAGAAAAAGGGCTACTTATTTCTGCCCGCGATGTAGGCTTACCTAGTTCAGGAAATCTTTCCAAGAAGAAAAACTACCAGACGGTTGGAAGAAGGCCTCAATAACATTCTTCTTCAAGAAAGCTGACAAGAAGCTTGCGGAGAACTATCGACCAGTGAGCCTGACCATTATAATATGCAAGATACTAGAGGGCAACATACGGTACGTTATAATTGAACACATGATGAAGAACGATCTTTTCTCATGTAGACAGTTTGGCTACACTTCTGTTAGATCGACAACGCTCCAATTAGTGAAAGTGATGGAATACTGGACTTCAATGCTTGATCGTGGAGAAAACATAAACTGCATCTATACAAGCTTCAGGAAAGCGTTTGACAAAGTACCTCACAAAAGATTTCAGGCCAAGTTATGGCACTACGGGATTCGAGGACGAGTGTTCGACTGGATTAAAGACTTCCTGTCACAAAGCACCCAGCAGGTGACTGTCAATGACAAGAAAATAAGATCTGCCCCTGTAAGCAGTGGGATACCTTAGGGAAGCGTACTAGGATCCCTGCTATTTGTCATCTTTAATCACTTTCTCAAACAGGTTGTTAGCACAATGCTCATGTTCGCAGATGACACAAAAGTCTATGGAAGAGCTGATTCACATGGAGACGAGAAGCTACAAGAGGACCTAAATGCTATGATTGAATGGAGTAAGCAGTGGCAACTACCATTCATCCAGATAAGGCAAAAGTGATAAATGTTGGGAAAAGCAGAGCACAATGCAATCTGTGCTCACTGAGGAACGAACCTGAATCACCTTTAACGAAAATCGTCACAGAGAAGGACTTGGGAGCAGCATTTGACAGCACCCTGAAGTTTGAACTGCACATTGCGGGGAAAATAAAAAAAGCAAAAAGAATACTCGCGATCGTTAGGAAGACATTCCGCTTTCTCGACGACGAAACACTGAAACTGCTGTTCTGCTCATTGGTGAGACCACATCTCGAGTATGCATAATCCATATGGAGTCCGCTTCTGGTGAAGCTTACAACTATGGTAGAGAACGTGCAGACGAGCAACGAGTTTACTGGCAAAATCAGAAAGACAATTATACGATGACAGAATGAGAAGGCTGGATTTTCCAACATTGTTGTTCAGAAGACTGAAAGGTGACATGATCGAGGCTTTCAAAATCAAACATCCGACAGGGGGATACGATTGCCGAGCATCTGTTTCACTGCTCCAGACGAGTCAATACGAATCAACACGAGGTCACTTTGCGAAACTCAGAATCGAGAAGTTCCATCTAAATTGCCGAAAATTTGCTTTTCCGCAAAGGATCGTCAAGGACTGGAACTCCCTCCCAGAATCAGTTGTGGCCGCTAAAACCGTGAACTCGTTAAAAAGCCGACTAGATGCACATTGGAGCAACCACCGACCGAAACACTCACCCCCATAGAAGAAAGGACAAGCGAGTACAGACTCCCAGTACATCGAGACTCTGATCTCTGTTGGTGTGGGAAATCAATCCGTTGCTGAGAGATCCTTATGGATTACCTGAGTGAGGTTGGGCACAATCATGACGCAGGACCATACACAATTAGATAGGATCATGTCAATATTTCAACAGATGACCCAACATAACGAGACATAGTATATTGTCAACCATAATGAGCTGCGAAGAGAGGACCCCCTACCTACTCACAGAATTCAACCTATGAAGGCCTATGAAGATTAATTCCCATTCCTATAATGTCCTCTCTGTACTTTATTTTGTGCTTTGTGTCTTCCTTGCAAAAGGTTTCGTCTTTGCAGAATCGTTTCAAGTTTTTTTGTAGTAATTAGCGTATTTTGCTACTCTTGATTAAAACCCTTGAATCAATTTAAACTTTTACAGCAGGAAGCGCAAACAGATTGGAAAGAACCTTACGCTTGCTTCCATTCCGTTAGTCGGACAACGATAGTTTCCTTTTTCCTTGAAGTTCTTTCCTCTGCCTAGTGTCGGTTGCTGCGTAAAACGAACAAACAGAAAATTCATCAGGACGTAGTGCTGGAAGGGCCTCGGAACAGCCAATATTCACTGTGTTGGGAGGAGCATTTCTTAATTTAGCTTTTGAATTTCTTTTATTTTTTACGAGGGACGGCTTTAATTTTGTTCTTTTTAGCTTGTGCTGAAGAGTGGAATCAACCCCCCCCCCCGCCGTCACCACACGACTTTCGTAATTTGACACTATACGTAACTATAACTACAGCTTGTTCTTCCTCTACAGTCTTATTACAGCTTATTCTTAGTATTTTTTTTTCACAGTCTTATTCACAGCTTATTCTTATTCACGGTCTCTACAGCTTATTCTTTCTCAACAAATAAACTTATTAAATAGTTAATAGTTTCAGATTAACATGATTTACGGGGCAACTGAGGAGGCCCCCCTATCTTTCTGATGGTATCTATTATTATAGGAGGAAGTTCATTACACCACGCACTAAAAAAACAGACACTATCAGCAAACGTCTACAGTGACACTGGTATTTGTCTACATCCACTTGCCAAAAATCCAAGGAAATCGCTACAGAACATCATCAAAGTTTTCGATTACGGACAAGAAGTTATTGTGTGCCACGACGTTATAAACAACACTATACCAGATCATCCTTTCGACCCCCGACCTCCACTGTCATCTGCTCAACTGCTGAAGAAAATTCGGGCTTTGAAACAAATAGTAGGTGTGGTGTATTGCGAGCGGGAGGGCGCACCCGGTATACAGTCAGAGCTGAAAACTCTGAACACACCGGATGTCAACGTAGTCAACGATCTCATATCTAACAGTAAACGAAAAGACAGCTCAAAAACCAAAGAGTACAACGAGCTTCATCAACAACATTTCTTAGAATTTCACAGTCTCGAAAATGTTATCAATAGACTCCTAAAGAAACGAAAGAAGCCGAACAAGCAACAACGAAAAGGGAAACGACAGAAACTGGAAGAAACTTAGGACATTGAATAATTTATAGTAATTTTTTGTGAAAAAAGTGGATTTGAATGTCCAGGCTTTGAACAAAACTTTCCATCGCCTCTTATTCTGTTGTTAAGAGACTGGATTTATTTGTCCATACTCGTAGCATTATCTATCCTTGTTTTCTTTGAGTCTCGTTTTATTTATCTCCCCTTAATGTCAAAAAGTTGCAATACGTGTGAAAAAAGTGATAAATCAAATATCGCCATGATACATTTGCATCGCCTGTAATGTTCATATGCACTTCGAGCCAAGTTGTATTGGACTTAAGCAAGTTGCAGTTAATGTTCTCAAAGAAGCGAGTCAACTCGCAATGCTTCTCTGCGTAAAATGTCTGAATAATAATGAAAGAGACAACTTTATACAATGTCGAACGATTGACAAGATAAAAGGATTGAAAAAGAAACGCAGGAGATCAACAAAAAAATTGCAGACAATGAAAAAGAGAATAACAGCAATCTTTGATACAAGAGTGGATAATGACATTAAAACTGGATGCGAAGAAGTAGTAAGAGCTATGCGGAGGATGTTACCGTCCAGCCGAGAAATGTAGGTGCTACATCTAAAGCACACTCCAAAGAGCCACCTGACTTGTATCACAATATCAGAAAAAAGCATTCGAATACAAGGGATTCCAGAAGACCCCGACAAATTCAATGCCGAGAATTTTGTCCTCACTACGAATGAAGTGAACGATGTGTTAAACCGAATAGGTGTGACGACCCAAATAACGGAGCTATAACGACTTCGTAAATTCCGCAACACCAGGAAACAACCACGGACACTACTTCTGACGCTTCCGACTGAACATAATGCCAGATTAGTTTTATCAAAAACCCACGAAAAAAGAATTTTTCTAACTGAGAAAGATGTGTTCATATTACCAGCCTTGTCAAAAGACGCAATTAAAAAAAATTTGTGTCTTAAAAACTACTTGAGGAAAATGTTCCCCGCGATGAACTGAAATTCGAAACCTCGAGTTGCTCAATAATGGCAAGAAAGAAGTAGATTCAGAAGATAACCATGAATGATGGTGACTACGTTTCATCAAAATTCTTCTAAATAATACAAGAAGACTAGCAAGCCTGGAAAGTAGATCGAATTTTGCTGATGCAATAATGCTCAATGACTACAACATTATTTGTGCTTGCGAAACATGGTTGCTTATGAAACATGGTTAAACGGCAACATTTCATCATCTGAACTACTCTTAGACAACTACACCATATATAGATCAGACAGAAAACAGGATGGGGAAAACAACACTCACGGAGGGGCAATAATTGCCATCAAAAGCAGTCTAGCATCTGAACAACTTAAAACTGACCAACCCGATTGGTCACTCACCTGCAGACTAGAAATTAACAAACTCAGCTTTTTTAAATCTTTGAAAACAACTTTTTTCTTCAAAGTGTTATTAACAACCGCGAAAACAACATACTGGACGTTGCCTTCTATCGAAATTGTTACAAGCACTCCGCTCTAGACGAAGAATTCACGAAAACATTGAACTGCTCGGAAAACAAGGCAAGCAGTCTTCTAGTTGAGTGCCCTCATACAGAAATGAAACAAACTTTGAGAGCTTTTAGATGTTTTGGAAGAGCTTTTACTCGGAATTAAGCGTAAAGATCAAAATTGCTGACTTCAAACCAGTATGTTACTCAAACATAAACCACATGTGCGACGAGATGTACGACTTTTTCGACAAGGTAGCACAAGCAACGATTCTCAAAAGGACCAGGCATAGGCAATCTCTACCACCCTGGATTGAACCGAGTGCGTTTAATTTGACGAAAAAGTTGCACACTATGCGTAAACTCGTAGCTAACAAACGAACGTCATTTTGGAAAATAATCGCAAGGAATTTTCGAAACGTTGTGACAGAGGCCGCAAAAATAGATCGGTGTAATTATCAAGAGAAAATAATGAGCACCAGAGACTCCAGTGTGATCTTCAAACATCTCAAAAGTCTTAATAAGCCACCAAACCTCCCAAAAGTTCTGATCAATGTTGGAAGACCAGCATCCAACATTGAAGACAAAGTAAACTTACTAAACGAATTCTTTCATTTTGTTTACACTCCTAAACATTCCTTTAGCATAGAAGGCATCAATTCTATGAACCCAACTTTAACAAACTTCTGTATATCAAAGCAAAAAGTTAATCGAATACAATCGGAGCTCGAGATCACTAAGAATAGAGGCCCTAACGGGTACCCCCTATCTTCTACCAAAAACAGCGGAACCAATGACTGATGTCTTATACCTAATATTTAGGAACATAACGCGCTTGAGAAAAATTTCCGACCAATGGAAATTTGCATCAGTTACCCCTATTTTTAAGAAGGGCGACAGGAGGCTGGTCACGAATTATCTTCCTGTTTCTCTATTGAATATCGACAGTAAAATTTTCGAAAAATGGATGTAAGAGCCACTATATGAACACTTTGAGAAACACTTGAGCAAGCATCAGCATGGTTTTGTTCGAAGTAGATCTGTAACTACAAATATGCTTTCCTTTTTGCACAAGATTTACGAGGCAATGGACAAAAACACAATTGACAACATAGTGTCTGGACTTAAGCAAGTTGCAGTTAATGTTCTCAAAGAAGCGAGTCAACTCGCAATGCTTCTCTGCGTAAAATGTCTGAATAATAATGAAAGAGACAACTTCATACAATGTCGAACGATTGACAAGATAAAAGGATTGAAAAAGAAACGCAGGAGATCAACAAAAAAATTGCAGACAATGAAAAAGAGAATAACAGCAATCTTTGATACAAGAGTGGATAATGACATTAAAACTGGATGCGAAGAAGTAGTAAGAGCTATGCGGAGGATGTTACCGTCCAGCCGAGAAATGTAGGTGCTACATCTAAAGCACACTCCAAAGAGCCACCTGACTTGTATCACAATATCAGAAAAAAGCATTCGAATACAAGGGATTCCAGAAGACCCCGACAAATTCAATGCCGAGAATTTTGTCCTCACTACGAATGAAGTGAACGATGTGTTAAACCGAATAGGTGTGACGACCCAAATAACGGAGCTATAACGACTTCGTAAATTCCGCAACACCAGGAAACAACCACGGACACTACTTCTGACGCTTCCGACTGAACATAATGCCAGATTAGTTTTATCAAAAACCCACGAAAAAAGAATTTTTCTAACTGAGAAAGATGTGTTCATATTACCAGCCTTGTCAAAAGACGCAATTAAAAAAAATTTGTGTCTTAAAAACTACTTGAGGAAAATGTTCCCCGCGATGAACTGAAATTCGAAACCTCGAGTTGCTCAATAATGGCAAGAAAGAAGTAGATTCAGAAGATAACCATGAATGATGGTGACTACGTTTCATTAAAATTCTTCTAAATAATACAAGAAGACTAGCAAGCCTGGAAAGTGGATCGAATTTTGCTGATGCAATAATGCTCAATGACTACAACATTATTTGTGCTTGCGAAACATGGGTGCTTATGAAACATGGTTAAACGGCAACATTTCATCATCTGAACTACTCTTAGACAACTACACCATATATAGATCAGACAGAAAACAGGATGGGGAAAACAACACTCACGGAGGGGCAATAATTGCCATCAAAAGCAGTCTAGCATCTGAACAACTTAAAACTGACCAACCCGATTGGTCACTCACCTGCAGACTAGAAATTAACAAACTCAGCTTTTTTAAATCTTTGAAAACAACTTTTTTCTTCAAAGTGTTATTAACAACCGCGAAAACAACATACTGGACGTTGCCTTCTATCGAAATTGTTACAAGCACTCCGCTCTAGACGAAGAATTCACGAAAACATTGAACTGCTCGGAAAACAAGGCAAGCAGTCTTCTAGTTGAGTGCCCTCATACAGAAATGAAACAAACTTTGAGAGCTTTTAGATGTTTTGGAAGAGCTTTTACTCGGAATTAAGCGTAAAGATCAAAATTGCTGACTTCAAACCAGTATGTTACTCAAACATAAACCACATGTGCGACGAGATGTACGACTTTTTCGACAAGGTAGCACAAGCAACGATTCTCAAAAGGACCAGGCATAGGCAATCTCTACCACCCTGGATTGAACTGAGTGCGTTTAATTTGACGAAAAAGTTGCACACTATGCATAAACTCGTAGCTAACAAACGAACGTCATTTTGGAAAATAATCGCAAGGAATTTTCGAAACGTTGTGACAGAGGCCGCAAAAATAGATCGGTGTAATTATCAAGAGAAAATAATGAGCACCAGAGACTCCAGTGTGATCTTCAAACATCTCAAAAGTCTTAATAAGCCACCAAACCTCCCAAAAGTTCTGATCAATGTTGGAAGACCAGCATCCAACATTGAAGACAAAGTAAACTTACTAAACGAATTCTTTCATTTTGTTTACACTCCTAAACATTCCTTTAGCATAGGAGGCATCAATTCTATGAACCCAACTTTAACAAACTTCTGTATATCAAAGAAAAAAGTTAATCAAATACAATCGGAGCTCGAGATCACTAAGAATAGAGGCCCTAACGGGTACCCCCTATCTTCTACCAAAAACAGCGGAACCAATGACTGATGTCTTATACCTAATATTTAGGAACATAACGCGCTTGAGAAAAATTTCCGACCAATGGAAATTTGCATCAGTTACCCCTATTTTTAAGAAGGGCGACAGGAGGCTGGTCACGAATTATCTTCCTGTTTCTCTATTGAATATCGACAGTAAAATTTTCGAAAAATGGATGTAAGAGCCACTATATGAACACTTTGAGAAACACTTGAGCAAGCATCAGCATGGTTTTGTTCGAAGTAGATCTGTAACTACAAATATGCTTTCCTTTTTGCACAAGATTTACGAGGCAATGGACAAAAACACAATTGACAACATAGTGTCTGGACTTAAGCAAGTTGCAGTTAATGTTCTCAAAGAAGCGAGTCAACTCGCAATGCTTCTCTGCGTAAAATGTCTGAATAATAATGAAAGAGACAACTTCATACAATGTCGAACGATTGACAAGATAAAAGGATTGAAAAAGAAACGCAGGAGATCAACAAAAAAATTGCAGACAATGGAAAAGAGAATAACAGCAATCTTTGATACAAGAGTGGATAATGACATTAAAACTGGATGCGAAGAAGTAGTAAGAGCTATGCGGAGGATGTTACCGTCCAGCCGAGAAATGTAGGTGCTACATCTAAAGCACACTCCAAAGAGCCACCTGACTTGTATCACAATATCAGAAAAAAGCATTCGAATACAAGGGATTCCAGAAGACCCCGACAAATTCAATGCCGAGAATTTTGTCCTCACTACGAATGAAGTGAACGATGTGTTAAACCGAATAGGTGTGACGACCCAAATAACGGAGCTATAACGACTTCGTAAATTCCGCAACACCAGGAAACAACCACGGACACTACTTCTGACGCTTCCGACTGAACATAATGCCAGATTAGTTTTATCAAAAACCCACGAAAAAAGAATTTTTCTAACTGAGAAAGATGTGTTCATATTACCAGCCTTGTCAAAAGACGCAATTAAAAAAAAATTGTGTCTTAAAAACTACTTGAGGAAAATGTTCCCCGCGATGAACTGAAATTCGAAACCTCGAGTTGCTCAATAATGGCAAGAAAGAAGTAGATTCAGAAGATAACCATGAATGATGGTGACTACGTTTCATCAAAATTCTTCTAAATAATACAAGAAGACTAGCAAGCCTGGAAAGTAGATCGAATTTTGCTGATGCAATAATGCTCAATGACTACAACATTATTTGTGCTTGCGAAACATGGGTGCTTATGAAACATGGTTAAACGGCAACATTTCATCATCTGAACTACTCTTAGACAACTACACCATATATAGATCAGACAGAAAACAGGATGGGGAAAACAACACTCACGGAGGGGCAATAATTGCCATCAAAAGCAGTCTAGCATCTGAACAACTTAAAACTGACCAACCCGATTGGTCACTCACCTGCAGACTAGAAATTAACAAACTCAGCTTTTTTAAATCTTTGAAAACAACTTTTTTCTTCAAAGTGTTATTAACAACCGCGAAAACAACATACTGGACGTTGCCTTCTATCGAAATTGTTACAAGCACTCCGCTCTAGACGAAGAATTCACGAAAACATTGAACTGCTCGGAAAACAAGGCAAGCAGTCTTCTAGTTGAGTGCCCTCATACAGAAATGAAACAAACTTTGAGAGCTTTTAGATGTTTTGGAAGAGCTTTTACTCGGAATTAAGCGTAAAGATCAAAATTGCTGACTTCAAACCAGTATGTTACTCAAACATAAACCACATGTGCGACGAGATGTACGACTTTTTCGACAAGGTAGCACAAGCAACGATTCTCAAAAGGACCAGGCATAGGCAATCTCTACCACCCTGGATTGAACCGAGTGCGTTTAATTTGACGAAAAAGTTGCACACTATGCGTAAACTCGTAGCTAACAAACGAACGTCATTTTGGAAAATAATCGCAAGGAAATTTCGAAACGTTGTGACAGAGGCCGCAAAAATAGATCGGTGTAATTATCAAGAGAAAATAATGAGCACCAGAGACTCCAGTGTGATCTTCAAACATCTCAAAAATCTTAATAAGCCACCAAACCTCCCAAAAGTTCTGATCAATGGTGGAAGACCAGCATCCAACATTGAAGACAAAGTAAACTTACTAAACGAATTCTTTCATTTTGTTTACACTCCTAAACATTCCTTTAGCATAGAAGGCATCAATTCTATGAACCCAACTTTAACAAACTTCTGTATATCAAAGCAAAAAATTAATCGAATACTATCGGAGCTCGAGATCACTAAGAATAGAGGCCCTAACGGGTACCCCCTATCTTCTACCAAAAACAGCGGAACCAATGACTGATGTCTTACACCTAATATTTAGGAACATAACGCGCTTGAGAAAAATTTCCGACCAATGGAAATTTGCATCAGTTACCCCTATTTTTAAGAAGGGCGACAGGAGGCTGGTCACGAATTATCTTCCTGTTTCTCTATTGAATATCGACAGTAAAATTTTCGAAAAATGGATGTAAGAGCCACTATATGAACACTTTGAGAAACACTTGAGCAAGCATCAGCATGGTTTTGTTCGAAGTAGATCTGTAACTACAAATATGCTTTCCTTTTTGCACAAGATTTACGAGGCAATGGACAAAAACACAATTGACAACATAGTTACCTTCTACTCTGACTTCTCCAAAGCTTTCGACAAAGTACCGCATAAAGAATTACTCATAAAAATAGGTCAAATTGGTGTGGGCGGATGCTTCCTCGAAGTTTTGGTTGACTATCTCCTCAATAGAAGGCAATTCGTTAGAGCTGATAACGCAAGCTCCAGGTTTCTTGAATTCACAAATGGCGTCTCCCAAGGATCTCTTTTTGGACCCCTTCTGTTCTGTATACTCATCAACGACCTCCCAGATGTCCTATGATTTAGCGATCCATACCTGTTTGCCGATGACTTGAAGATCCTCTCAATAGGATACAGTAACACGGAATTCCAGGAGGACATAAATGCAGTACAAAACTGGGTAGCGACAAACAAAATGGAACTTGCAATACTAATCATAAGAAGGCCAGAAAAGGATTTTACTCTTAAATGAAAATTTGAACTCTCTGCAAGCAGTCAAGGACCTTGGTATAAACGTGGTTGGTATAAACCTTGGTATAAACATGGTTGGCTCATATAAATGCTAGACTCAATAAAGCAAACAGAGTTCTTAACTTGATAAGGAGGAATGTAGCCTATGCCGTAAAACCCTTCATAAAACTGGGATAATACAAATCGCTGGTTCTGCCAGTCTTGTTATACGGAAGCAACTGTACCACGCCCTCAAAATCTGATATAGGCAATCTTGAAAAACTCCAGTGGAAAGCAGTTAGGTGGATAACAGGACGAAACGAGCCGTATGAGAATCAACTGAGGCTTTTGAACATCTTGCCATTACCAATGTACATGCAGATGAACGATCTCGTCACCCTCTCAAAGCTCACTCAAGAAGGAAGAGACGATATTGAAATACCTGAAAGAAACAAAGTTCGAGGAAGATCCACAATTGTACACGCTCAGAAAAGTAAGGCTCGAAAAGGCGCGAAACTAATTCGCTTTCAAAAATTGCAGACTAGCAAACCGAATTGATAATGAAATAAATTTATTGAAACCGCAAGGACTGAAAAACCGAATACTAAACTTGATGTGGAAGTTTGTTAATAAATCGTTCGACAATCAAAATATCTGCACGTGGCAACTGTGTTGCGATTGTCACCGATGCAGAAATTTACGGACAATTCTTTTAAAGCAAGAATCAAGGGTCAGTACGACTCCTCGACAAGCAGTCGTAAATTCCCAACAACAATATACACGTGTTTAAATTTTGTATGATGGTTTGATATTTTCTGCAACTAGCAGATAACTTATTGTTTTATCCACTGAAAGTTTGTTATGTATATATAGGGTCACTTTGAATTTCAGAGCGTCGACATTTAGTTTGGCAAGCAGGAGTATTTAAGTTGGCAATTTTTTAGATGGCGTCATTGATTGATAAGTTTACCTCCAACGCGCTGCAGACACCCGTTGGTCTGATGATATCACGTGCATCTGACGAAGTGTTACCAGCAGACGATTGGTCATTGATTATGGAAATATGTGATTATGTTAACACAAGAGAGGAGGGACCTAAAGATGCTGCCCGAGCTATTCGAAAGAGGCTTCAAATCACAAAAAGCGCAAAGAGCATATTGTACACTCTAACTATCCTTGAAACGTGTATGAAAAACTGTGGCTATCGTTTTCAAATTAATATATGTCAAAAAGAGTATATACAGGATCTAGTAAAGCTACTGCAACCAGCAAGGAACCCGTCGCTTGCAGTGCAGGAGAAAATTGTTTGGTTGATTCAAAACTGGACAGATGCATTCGCCAATCATCCAGATTTGAAAGGAGTTGCTGTCATACACGAAGAACTTCGCATGAAAGGCATTATATTTCCCGAGTCAGACCCGGGAGATGTAAAGCTTCTTAAAACAGCTGGAGGAGTTGGATTTGGGACCCAAATTGCCCAGCAGGACTTCCCTGTTCGGTCCGCTACATTTTCAGCATCACAAACTGTCCACAGACAAACACCTGAGCCTGCAGTCAACACTGTGAGGCGACCGCCTCCTGTGCCAAGTGAGGTCCCTGCCCCGGCTGTTAGTAATCCTGAACAACCCAAACCGTTGAACCAGTCGCAAGTGCATAAATTACAGCGTGATCTGGACGTGGTCCAGACGAACTGTCGCATTCTGTCTGACATGCTAAATCAATTGAATCCCGGTGAAGAAGAAGCAGCAGAGTATGCACTTTTGAAAGATCTGAACCTGGTTTGTCGACAAATGCAATCAAGGTTGGTAGAATTGATCGAGCAGGTGTCAACAGAAGAAATTACATGTGAGCTCCTGCGTGTCAATGACGAACTCAACCAAGCCTTCGTCAGGTATGACCGATATGAAAGAATCCGAGAGGTACATCTTAAGAAAAGCCAAGCAACAGCTCAGAACTCAGTATTATTTGGAGCAGATCAAGCAGTTGCTCCAACACGAAACAAGTCATCTCTTGGTGATATTTTTGATGGAGGCGATGCAAACTTTGATGTGCCTGTGCTACCAACAGGTGGAACTGTTCCAGTCATCAGGAAGAGAGCGGACGCTCCACCCGCTGGTACTCTTCCTCCTGTTCGAGCAACGAATATGCCCCAGTTGAGCTCAAATATGGAAGTCATGACTCTAGAAGAACCGGGAGGTGCTTCGGGATTTTCCAACACAAGCTCAACAAACGCTGCTTCAAACCCCACTTACGAGGAACTGCTTTTTACAGCAACAAGCCAATCACCACGAGGAATGGATGCTTTTGGGGCTTCGGGAGAGACCGACGGAGGTGCAACTGCAAATGGTACTGGGCTTTCAGAACAAGATATTGAGTCGTTTCTTAATGAAGAGGCATCAGCCAATTATAATCAACAACCAAAGCAACCGGTTACTGTGAAACCAGCCCAATCATTCCTCAATCCGTTCGAATCTTGATGTCAAAACTAGTTCAAACTCAATATGATAGATAGATTCCGATTTCTCACTTGCAAATTGGTAGTAATAATTGGAAGGTGGTAAAGGTGTACGCATGTTTCTGTGTGATATGATTCTTGTGTTAATTGAGGGCATGCTTTACCATTTTCTTTTCTCTTCCAAAATATTTGTGGAGCACAGATTAATTTCATGCAAATGCTCTTAAACTCAATAAATTGTAAATTTTATAAATATGACTTAGCATTTCTAAATTTATTGTTCTCAATTTGCCGTTTTCTATATAACACAAAAATTAGGTTGGATTCAGAGTTGTAGCTAGAATTAAGAATGTCATAACCTTAGTGTGATATACCAGAACATCTTAGTACCGTGAGCGTTTTGTGTTGTACGGTTGAAATAAACCAAAAATAATTTTTTAGATTTAACTCAAATTTGTTCGCTCTCGATGATCGTGTTGCTGTAGTTTTAAAAATTGTTTTGAGGGTTTTATCAGCAATATTTCGGCTTATTTTTGTCAAATGATTTGTCTTTTCTGTGATTGATTATTTGAATTTATTCTGTCTCCTAGTGTTATATAGCATGTTACTATTTTAAAAAGTAGCATGTGCTCCTGGGGACGTATAAGTTATATGCAAACTAAGCTTGGGAGCAAAATGGATCCGATTGACCTTTCTTTTTTGTGAGGAGGAAGCGTAATAATTCAAATGTATAACCGTCAGGTTAAATATTTAAATGTTTACCCAATGTATTAAAAATCATGGAAGTTTACGAATTTCATGCCGAACAATTGGAGCAACTATGGCTGTTCGCCTCCGCTCATTACCAATCATAACCCAAACTAGAGCGCTCGGACGAAAAACGAATATAGGTAAGCTGAACTGATGTTTGGTTGCGATAAATTAACACCAAGTCACGCGTAATCGCCATGAGCAAAAGCTATAGACCAATGCGTTACATATCGTTTATTATATTCGATTAAGTATAGGCTAAGAGAACACTTTCTTGTCCAATGCTGAATAATTCAGCGTGAGGATTTCCAATTTAAAACTGGTCTACTTGAAAACTTGTCACATTATCAAATTGGTGAAAAGTTAAGCATTGGCTTGCGTTTGCCCTACTAAAAATGGTGTCGGTTCTACTTATAGGTACTTCGACAGTGACTGAAACGAAATGTTTAAACAAATAAGAGAAGTTGAAGTTTAATTTCTATCAAGTTCTAGGCCACTGAATGCGCTAGTCGCAATCAAGCTTTCAAGAACCGATTAATTTTAGGCTACAAAAATAGCTTCAATTTCATTTATTTACAGTCCGAAATTTTCGGTTTGCTGAACAGTCCGTCTACTATCCTGTCGCCCTCTTTATAACGATATAATATTAACTATCTAACCCAAAGTTGTATTCTCGTCTGGCTCATTTTAGCAGGCAATTGTTGCTCTCTGAAAGGGGTAATGGTGTCAATATTTTGGAGCTATTGTTCGTATTGAAAAATGGAAAGTTTGGTATTAGGTATGCTCCTGTTTCGACTATTTGCCTTGCAATTGCTTTTTTAGCACCGGTTTAAGATTACAAGCTTAACAACATCAATATATATCTCGATATAACTTTAATTTTAGAGCTGCTCAATTTACGGCAGCTCAATTGAAAAATGTGAATAAACCATTGCCCGCCTTCTTTTAAACTTGCGTACTAAAAAATTTGATCAGCATTTCCAAAAGTAAGAAAAATAAAAGTTACAAACTCTAACATTTTGGAAGAAACGTCGGCTGTTAAATTTGTGGAAACAGATAATAATTCCAGTAGGCAATTCGATAAAGGTTTCAGAGCTGACATCAGCACTCGCTTCTTCACTTTTGCTTTGATTATTTGAGTATGAAAAGCCAAAACTGGTATTCGCTGGCAGCTTTCATTGCTGTCACGTGGATAATTACAACAGCCCAAATTTGTAAAATCAGCTGTACGCCCGAAAGCAGCTCAATTTCGTTCACTCTTCTATGAGTATAAATCGTGGAAAATGCCAAATCGTTGAAACCTGGTCGATTAATTGTTGACGCAGTAAAATCGGGGATCATTTTGTTTGTTCCCCGCAGTACGTTATGCTCCCCCCAGTTACATAGCAAATCATTATGAAAAAATAGAACGTGAGTCTGGGGGGTGCAAATAATCGGAAAAGATCGAAAATCAGAATTTCCTCAAATATTTTAGCTCTCGGACAATGCATTATACCAGGCTAACTTTGTAGGTCGAAACATTGTAGAATAATACACTGGAAAAAATGTGTTTTACACTTTTAAAACTTTGGAAACCAGAAGTTTTGGACTGGATAACCGCATAATGTACTATTGAAGTTTCCAAAAATTGAGGCAATAAGGGAACCAGGCTGAATTTCCCTCCCATATAGATTGGAAAAGAAAACAAACAAGATGGCTTTTAAGTTATCTAAGCCATTCTAGATCTATTTGATGTGTTGAAGGAGTAAATAATGTTTTTGACCTGAAAAACTTACTGAAGCCAATTTTTGTACAAATAGTTTTTGCGCTAATAAAAACCGAACGGATAGAATAGATGGAAACATCTATCTGAAATTACGGACAAACAAAAAATTGTTACCTTGGGAACAGATTAATGTCGTCCACATTTTTCACCTGCTTTCCTCCGAGGATTTGAAAGTTTTCCGGTGGCATCTACATCTGTTTTCATTTTACATAATTCTCTCCATGATCGAGTCTTTCAACCGTATTCGAGAAACTCAGTGGATCAAATGAATGAGATACTTAGCACTTTTGAAATTTTATTGTGGTTTATTTCCAAGCTATTAGGCACTCATGGTCTCTGCTGCTCCCATGAAAGCAGTTTACTTGACGTTGGGCGCTTTTTGTAACAACCTAAACATAATCAAACGATTTGAAAAAAAGTTGGCCGTAAAATTTTGACTAATTTGGTCGGGTTTTCTTTCCAATTTTTTGCTGTTTCTTCGGCGTGCATCATTTTTCAGAAAACTCAAGAAAAAACTGCGAGCAACTGTCAGGCAACTTAACCCGGTAATACAGGATCATTTCGACTTTGACATTATAATTTGTTGTGCTAAAACACCCAACGCTCTTGCTAAAATGGTGCTCTTAAAGGGTCTTGTGTTTTTTCTTGAAGTTTTGAACTCGATAACCGCATAATGTACTATTGAAGTTTCCAAAAATTGAGGCAATAAGGGAACCAGGCTGAATTTCCCTCCCATATAGATTGGAAAAGAAAACAGACAAGATGGCTTTTAAGTTATCTTAATCCGCTAATACAGGATCATTTCGACTTTGACATTATAATTTGTTGTGCTAAAACACCCAACGCTCTTGCTAAAATGGTGCTCTTGAAGGGTCTTGTGTTTTTTCTTGAAGTTTTGAACTGGATAACCGCATAATGTACTATTGAAGTTTCCAAAAATTGAGGCAATAAGGGAACCAGGCTGAATTTCCCTCCCATATAGATTGGAAAAGAAAACAGACAAGATGGCTTTTAAGTTATCTTAATCCGGTAATACAGGATCATTTCGACTTTGACATTATAATTTGTTGTGCTAAAACACCCAACGCTCTTGCTAAAATGGTGCTCTTGAAGGGTCTTGTGTTTTTTCTTGAAGTTTTGAACTGGATAACCGCATAATGTACTATTGAAGTTTCCAAAAATTGAGGCAATAAGGGAACCAGGCAGAAAACTCAAGAAAAAACTGCGAGCAACTGTCAGACAACTTAACCCGGTAATACAGGATCATTTCGACTTTGACATTATAATTTGTTGTGCTAAAACACCCAACGCTCTTGCTAAAATGGTGCTCTTAAAGGGTCTTGTGTTTTTTCTTGAAGTTTTGAACTGGATAACCGCATAATGTACTATTGAAGTTTCCAAAAATTGAGGCAATAAGGGAACCAGGCTGAATTTCCCTCCCATATAGATTGGAAAAGAAAACAAACAAGATGGCTTTTAAGTTATCTTAACCCGGTGCTCTTAAAGGATCATTTCGACTTTGACATTATAATTTCGACTTTGACATTATAAGTTTAGTCTCTTTGAGTTGCGTGATTCGTCCCGCGAGTGCACTAGTTAGTTGTAGAGTGGATATTCGCAACTCAAGATCACTATATATTTTGAGAATAGTACATGGCTTAGTCAGGAAGTCGGGAAAAGTAAAAAAAAAACTCGACATTGAAAAATTTTGGGAGTCCTCCGGAATCTCCTCTCAAATCGGGGAAATCGAAAGTTCACTTCAAGTTTGCTCTACTTGTGGTCAAATACTCACTGTCAATGTACCCAACAAAGGGGAAAACTTGCAAAAAAAGTTTTATTCAATAACATTTTGCCGGTTTGTGCAACAAACATCAAGTACGGAACTCAAAAAAAGCTAACATGCGAAAAGTAAATAATGTTTCAACTGAGGAAAAACTTAATGATGATTCAGTCAATTCTATTACAAAATAAAATTACTCAAACTACGATGACTCGGATGATGACCATGTTGCTTTGGTAACAGACGAATCCACCAACGAGATGCAGCCACTCAATTTGGATGCACGCATTGGAAAAGCGAATGCAAAATGGATGGTTGATTCGGGGTGCGTGTGCACACCTTAATAATTTTTTCCCTTGCCACCTAATTTGTAAACCGCTGCCCACAGGGTTTATGGTTTAACGAATCTCGCGAAAGAGAATTGATTATGCTTTCACAATGTACCATCAGAATACTTGGCTCATAAAAGTACCACTCTTGGGATGGTTGGAAGACCCAAGATATGATGAAATTTGTGGCCTATCGTTTTTTGGCTGTGATCTGTCTCATGCTCTTGGCCTCTCTTTTGTCCAAACACCAACTTCAATTAAAGGTAATTCAGACAACACTATAACTCAATGACCTATTAAAGAATTAATTGCAGAAGTTTTTCCATGCCTCAGCTGTCGTATCGGAAAAGATCTAAGGAAATCAGGAAAATATTAAATTAAGTACACAAGGAAAAATAGTCAATCTGTTCAGACATTTTTTTCATCTTTACAGTCAACTGTTGAAGGCGACCATACTTTTAAATTACCACTAGGCGCTAAATTTATCAACAACTAGAGTCACAAAAACAAATGCCTAACATTGAAAAGCTTGTCAATTTGATCGCACAAAAATTACTTTTCTGCTTATCGCAAAGTTAAATCAAATTTCAGTAAGCATCAATTCTATTCTAATCAGCGAGGCAAAACTTTGTAAAATCTAAGCTAAATAAATCAGAAACAAAATAAGACGTGATTTTAGCCGCAAAATCACGTCTGATTTTGTTAATCCAGAATTTCGCCAGGCATCCAGATTTCAAGACGTCTGCCATTCAATACATTCTAGAACAATAAATCCAGAATTTCGCCAAGCGAATTCAAAATTCAATACATCTATCGTGCTGGTAATGACATGGCGCAGTCAGCACACAGAGAGTCCCGAAAAGTCCCCCCCCCCCTCTATCAAACCTTTCGAGGAGAGACCAAACTCATAGCCTTCAAAAAGATGAAAAAAGTAGATGATACAGCTCAAATTGGCCATCCTAACGCGCGAAGACATTAGTTTTGATACCCGTCTCCGAGAGAAACCGAAACAAGTAAATCTGCCAAGAGAGCCCAAATTTGAGGAGCCAATGGCAAACACTACAGAAGAATCTGAACAAGACCGTCAAACTAAAAATAGTCTTAATAAACCTCAAGGGGTGACAAATTTCCAAATTTGGTTGAAATGTCTTTGTAGTGAACGACCAAGGACGATGTGTTACCAGAAATGTGTTTCGCTCCTATATTTGATTACCGGAACCGAGGGCAGATGAATTCTGACAAAAAAATTTTCCGCATGAGTAAATAACCCGATGACTGTGTGAAATGCTCAAACATTCGTTTATTGGTCCCGAAACACCACTTTTGACAGGTACGTTTTAATTTCACGAAAGCGAAAAACAGCGAACCAAAAGATTAATTCTCCACATTTATGAGTTAGACTTCCAAAAATTGTAACTTCAAACGCCACTGTGAGGTTCGAGGTAATCAGAGATGCTTTTATCACAAATATGTCTGATACTGATGTACAACGCGAGCTGTAAAGAGATACAGTGGAGCCGAAACGAGACTTAGGTATTGCACTAGACAAAAAAATGGTTCAGGTAAACCAACAACGTATTGCAAACAACAATTTGCAGAGCGTAAATGTGATACAACAACAGCGATTTCAGGGTGGGAAAATAACTCAAAATAAACGATGAAAAACGAAAACTTGCGGGGGGGACTCCATCAGTAGCAGAGACAACAACAAATACGGCAATTGTGGACAAAATTGCCTGTCAATTAGTAAGAAATGCATTTATTGTGGATTAAAAAAATCATTTTGCCGAGTTATGTTGTAAACGTTTTAATGAAGTTAGAAAAAATAAACCCAAAAGACAAGTAAATAATGTCAAAAACAAGAATCAACAAGAACAATTAGTAAAAAACATCGAAAATTACAATGACAATTATGCGTCGAATTACAATTCAAGCGAGGATAATTTTGTTGCCATGATTTCCAAAGAATATACAAAGGTGATTACTCGTATGGAATTGGAATTGATCACCGGAAACTCTGAGTGGTACCTTCTGTTAGATTTGGGCAGCACTTTTTCAATTTTAATTTTGTCATTGCAAGCTCATCAAGTACAGTTGCGAGAAATGGTCCGAGAAAAAGATCAAAGAAACACAAAAATTTTGAAACGTAATAGTTAATACGCTCGGAAGCTTACAGATAGCAGTGAAATATAATGATTGGACTATCGAAAACGCTAAATTTGTAGTTGCAGAGCAGATGGCCATTGTTGCGGTTCTCGAAGAGACCTCCTTTGAGATAAACTTGGAATTTGCTTCACACAACAACCATTGACACGATTTAAAATTAATTGCGTTAAAAACCAAAGTCCGATTAAAAAGGAATTAGCAAAAAACTTTCGAGGCCTCGTAAATTGTATCAGAAAATCAAAAAAATCACGTAAAATCCAAATTTTACGAAAACTACTGAGCACATCACCAAAAACGCAGAGAGAAACCAGTTCATCTCCAACCCAAAGTCAAAAGTGAACCAGAAGAATTATTAGCCGAAGGAAATATAGAGAAAATTGCTAGTTGTTCGGATGGAATATTTGTATCTCCAATCGTCATTACTGTTAAAATATCAATCGATAAAATTGGCTCTGAATTATTAAAAGGTTTCACAAAAACAAGTATGAAATGCCAAACATTGATTGAATATCGCAGACTCTTAACTTTGATGCCTCTTACGATACGGCCTAATTTACAACGATAGAACTGCAGTACGCGTACAGCCAACTAAGTTTACATAGAGATGCGACCCGCTTTTGTAACTTCAATATTGTAAGCGGAGGTATGACGGGCACATACAGCTTTACGGTAGACCTCTATTGGATAACGGAAATGACCGCTGAGTTTAACAAACCCTTCGATTGTACTCTAATTGGACCAGATGATACTTTCCGCTTTCTGGACGATATCTTAGTAGTTAGCAAATCAACTTTTGATGAACATATGTCATTAGTGAAAAAGTGTCTTGAAAAGTTGGAAGAAAAAAAAATTGTATCAACCTGGGCAAATACCATTGTGCCGACTAAAAAATAGAAAAGTTGGGTCACAAAGCTACATCGACAGTTATGCAATTCAAGTACTCGAATTACCTGGAAGTTGAAAAAGTTACTATTATTCAGATTATCAGTACATCATCTTGGAAAGTTCATCCCTAACATATCGCAAGTGTGCCACCCAATTAGAATGCGATTAAAGAAAAACGTAACAATTGAACAAACTGAAAACCAAGAAAAACATTTCAAGTAAAAAAGCTAGGATTGCCAACGGAAAAAAGACTTTTCAATCCTGTGTTGGAAACGCGCATTAAATGTGATCTGTCATGTCAAGGATAAGGAGCAGCAAACTGAAGAAGGCTGGCTAACAATCTCATTCTCGTCGTCATTTCTTGATAGTGTGGAGGAGCGCTATGAAAACCAATTAGAGCTATTCGGTGTCATTTGGTCCATTGAACATTGTAAATGCTATTTATAAGGACGACCATTTCAGTTTATCGCGGAGCATTGAGCGTTATTGTCAATTATGCGAGAGCATAGGTCGAATAAATCCTATGATAATAGATTAACAGGTCGGACCAATAGACTGCTCCAATTTCTTTGACAATAGACCATCATCCTGGCTCAAAAAGGGGACTATTAGACATATCCAGAGAAACAAAACAGTACACTGCCAAGAACTGAACTTATAATGAGCAATTTATTGTAGCTAAACGTGATGCAATAAATTGTGGTGTGCAACGCTTTTTTGCGTAACGAGAAAAATTCTACTGATTCTACACACCAAAGTAAATATCAAAATAAGGCAAATCTTTATAATCCGAAATCTAACGATATTAGTGAGGAGTTCGCAGAGCCAAAAAAGCGGTAAATCATACAACTCAAATTGACGTTAGTAACCCTACAGAGAACACTTAAACTTCCATTCCAAACCCAAATTTTCAGCGAGCAAAAAAAAATCATTTTTTGCCAAACTTGCTCTCCGCAGTTGCACAATATTCAAACAAATATAAACCAAATATCCAATTGATTTCTTTCAGTCCTTGCAATGCTTAATTCTGAAGACAAAGCTTTGAATGCAAAAAGATCCAATACACCAAGTAAAGTGCGATTTTCGGATGATGCTTGCCCTTCAACTCGCCAATCAAATTAAACCGGCGAAGTTGACAACAAAATCGCAAATGCCGCACCATCTACCACTTACCTCTATGATGATGCCTTCCTTTAAGCACTATCAAAAACATTCAGGAAGACCCTGTTTTTAAGCCTCACCTCGATGGACGCTGTCTTAAAATAAGTGTGGGATAGCATCTTAACCCAAAACGAGAAACGTTGCAAGCAGATCTTCCCTTGTATTCACAGTTTTGTGAGACATCTGCATGTCAAATCGGGCTGTATATGAGTGAACGATCGAATCAACATTCCAAACCCAATCAAAGACGCAAACATGGATTCGATTCACGCATTTCATTCAGGAAGCTGGGGCATGGCGAACACGGCAGTACATGCTTCGCGGCCATATATGCACCGTGATATGCTTAACAAAACAGCAAAGTGCTATCTCTGCACTAAATTAATTGAAAATTAAAACGATTAGTACGATTCTCCAAGTGATAACTTTGAAAAGTATGTAAAATTCTCACTAAAGAAATTCATATAATTTTGGAGGAAAAGTTTTAAGGAAAAAACGAAAGAAGTATATTTTTAGCATCTATTGATCAATTTTCTAAATATACTACGGCAGAGTTTTTTAACTGTGTCAAGGCTAATAATAAACTTAAGTTTTTACATAGTTTTACTCTTTAACACGGCGTATCGAGCTGAAAAGGATTAGATCTACTAAGATGCCAAATTGGTCAGCAACTGAAGACATTTTCTAAAATAAAATTGAGTTAATAGAAGAGCCATTACACGATCACAGGGCGATTGGACTACTGGAACAACTAAAATTAAAGGGGGCAGCTGAAGACAATTATGATTTAAAAGCATCCCTTTGTTCAAAAAATTTTCAATTCAGAGTTTGCCGCCAGAAGACCATTAATAACTTCTCATTTGAAAATCATTCTTGAAGGGAACCCATTTCGGTTCTAAGTGACATAAGTACAGTGACAAATCCGGAAAAATCAGGTTGTAAACCTAATTTGGATAAATATTTAGATCTGGAAACAGTGATTTGGGACAGTTTGGTACCCGAAGATAAGTGAGACTTGGCAGAAAGAAGCGACATTGAACTGGAAAAAAGCGCACTAAAAGATTACGAAATTCCAATAGACAAACCAAAATGTTCCACAGAGCGAATCCCGGGTAATCAGGCACCCTTAGTTGGCAAGAATTCCACGAACAGAATCTTCACTCGCACTTAAATTGGCCAAATAAGAATCTTATATTGAAAGGTCTAAAAAAGACTCTCGATGGGCTCCATGATGTATTAGCACCATTATCCTCAGTCAATAGCACAAATGACCACAGTTCAATTATTAAGGAGCCCGAAAAAATGTAAGTCAGCAAAAGGAACTCAGACTTAGCCAAAAACTGCGACGAAGGAGGAAAAAAGTACGGCCCTGGAGACTTATGCTAAATGAAGTCCACAAACACTAGCAGGAAAGACCCTAGAAAACAAACTAAAACTCACCTTTAAAAGTCACTGAAGAAATTCAAGGGCGTTGTAAAAATCAAGCACAAAAAGCGTAAGCGTAATATAAATTATGTCTCATCTAATTAATTGACTCAACAAAATACAGAAAAATTAATCAACAAAAAGATAAAAATTCCACATTTTTTAAACAGTCCAAATAATAAAACAGTGGATATATAGAAAAATTTTGAAAACTTATTAACATCGGCTTCTTAATATTTGGAAGAAGGCAGATCTTTCCGCTCATAAAACATACAAAATAATCAGAAACGCTACTAATCGACAATGAAGAAAAACAAGTAATGATTATACGAAGAAAAATATTGACTGTTTGCCCGATTTAAACCCGCATGGGAAAATTTCAAACAAAAAACTCAAACAAGATGTAAAAAATATCAACATTTCCCAAGTTCAAAACAATAATTTCATTTTGGAAGATAAAAAAACAGGTTGCTAACACTTTAAATAATTCCAAGTGGGTTGTATACGGAAGGGCAAGTTTCCATTTTTTGTTATTGAGAAAGAATTTTTTTCTTTCAGATTTGAAACGAGGAAAGAGATATATGGCGTATTTGACAAATGACCAAAGAACAAAGCAATGGGTTCTAGATTCCTCCCCGCATGGTGGTTCAAGTGTTTAAAATGTCTATTAGAACACGTTTATAGTTTGCAGATAACGAAATTTTTTCCTGATGTCCTTAAAAAAGCCTATGTAACTCCAAATTACCAAAGAAGTTGATCCACTTGAATAAGAGTACTACAAGCCAACTTCAGTGGCGCCAACTCCTGCTAATATATTTGTAGGCCTTTTTATCCAACAGATGGTAGAATATTTTGAACGGCATGAAATGTTAATTAATAATCAATTCGGATTTCTTAAAAAAGTTTGTCGAATGAAATCTGCAGTGTTTTTGAAAAAACTGATAAATATGTGAAACAGAGTATGTTAAAATTGAACAGAGATGAAACCAAAATTCTTGATATTTTTAGAAGATCAGCTGCCTTCTGAGGAAATTCATTATAATGGAAGTATCATAAAACCGAACTAGGTCAGATATCTTGGCTTAATGACTGACAGTACATTTTTGTTTAATTTAGAACTAAAATAGTTGATGAAAATGGCATTTCCAATTAGATCAATTTACTAGGTGAGACATGTAATACCTTTAAAAGCAAGAATTTTACTTTTTAAATCACTTGTCTTGTCACATTTCAATTTTAGTGCAATTTTTCTCCAATCACTGCCAGCCTCATCACTTCTGAGATTAAACAGACAAATAAATTGTGGTATGAAGGTTTGCAATATGCGTAAAAAGTTTCAACAGCCCAAGGGCTTTTCTAAAGTGATAAAGTTTTACCTGCAGAGTTTTCCATTGAAATTTTTGATTTAATTAAGAGCTACAGGGAAAGACGTCAAATATCCAAAAAATGTCTTTAAAAATTTTGGGAAAATTTGAGATGAGAGAAAATTCCTGAACTTTCCGGTTTTTTCCGAAAAAATTGTGTCACTATTGGAGCGACTGATCAATAGTCCGAAATGTCTCGAAAGTGGAACAATTTTCCGATAAAAATCCGGAAAGAAGAAAAGATCAATATACATGAACTCGCTCCAATAGATAGACAAATAACAGATTTTAGACAATTCTTTTACTATTATCTTAAGAACAGAACCTTACGTATGCTTTTAATGTGTTTTTTAAATATAAATAATTAACCAAACTTTCTTTTTGGTTAAGAGATTTTGAACTTAGATTTTTCAGATATTAAAAACACATGTTTTTAAAGAAATCACAAATCTTACAAATATTCACCGCTAAATTGAAGGTTTTTATTAAATTCACAGAAAACATCATTGAAGTATGTGACAGATGGCGCTGGGGATTAAGAAGTTGTTGACAGGTAGGAGAAAGAATTGGATTCGTGTACGACAGACCTTTTTTTGTAAGAAAACCGGTGAAGTAGTAAAAAAAGCGCTGCTAGAAATTGTAAAGTTTTTTTCTCTGCTGTTCTTTTGCTGATCGTACATTATTAGCAAACCTCGACACGGGGTTATATAAATGAGCTATCTTATGTTATTTTCTTTTCCTTTCGATAGAATGAAGGACAACTGCCTACGAAGCGTCTTACAGCAAAGCGTCTTAGAACATGTTTTGCGCTTTTCAAATTAATAATTTTTGGAGCAAACGAAACGTTATATAATTTTGTGAAAAGTCAGTCAAAATTTTTTTGGAGCTTTTTGGTTCTTTTTTAAAGAAGCTCGTAATACAAAACATTTGTGTATGGTTTTGGTCTTTAAATTTCTTATTGATGTTATCTTGTTTTATTACGTGGTGATTTCAAACCAAACCTAGGGCCCAATCTTGAGAAAATTCAAAGATTTGAAAGTTATGAAAAATTTGCGAACTTTTTGTTGTATCCTAAATTTTTTTATTCGATTGGTCGGAGTGTCAAAAACAAACACTAGGTAGGCTCAAATGCTACCAAGCAACAACACAGCCAAACGTATCTAATATTTACCTAAAGGCGGATAAAAGTGAGCAGGATTAAACAATTGAATTCTTAATCAGCGCATCTGGCACTGGGTAGTGCAGTAGGATTATGGATACCAAATATTTTCAAATATAATATCAGAAGCGACTTTAACTTAATTAATATAAATTTTTCGTATCGATATGGGTTGAATTACTTGAACCATTTGAGGAACAACTTCTTATCTTAAACGGTGGTCCACTTGAAACTGAGAATTACAAGCCAATTTCAGTGACACCAACTCTTGCGAAAACAAATATAGACTGTTTTTCCAATAAATGATAGAAAATTTTGAAGAGCAGAAGATTTTAAATAAAAAGAGCACAAGATATCGTAATACAAAACATTTGTGTATGTTTTTGGTCTTTAAATTCCTATTGATGTTATCGTATTTTATTACGTGTTGATTTAAGACCGAACCTAGGCCCCAATCTTGAGAAAATTCAAAGATTTGAAGGTTATAAAAAATTTGCGAACTTAAGATTGTATCCTAAATTTTTCTATTTGATTGGTCGGAGTGTCAAAAACAAACACTAGGTAGGCTCAAATGCTACACAGCAACAACACAGCCAAACGGCCCTAAGAATTACTTAAAGGTGGATAAAGTCAAACAGGATTATACAATTGAATTCTTAATCAACGCATCTGGCACAGGGTAGTGCAGTAGGATTATGGATACCAAATATTTTCAAATATAATATCAGGAGCGACTTTAACTTAATTAATATAAATTTTTCTTATCGACATGGGTTGAAATATTTGAACGATTTGAGGAACAATTTTTTATCTTAAAGAATTATCCACTTGAATCAGAGAACTACAAGCCAATTTCAGTGACACCAAATCTTGCGAAAACAAATATAGAACTTTTTTTCCAACAAATGATAGAATATTTTGAAGAGCAAAGTTTTTGAATAAAAAGAGCACAAGATGTCGTAATGCAAAATCTTGTGTATGTTTTTGGTCTTTAAATTTCTTATTGATGTTATCTTATTTTATTACTTGGTGATTTCAAACCAAACCCAGGGGCCAATCTTGAGAAAAATCAAAGATTTGAAAGTTATAAAAATTTGCGAACTTAATGTTGTATCCTATATTTTTCTATTTGATTGTGCGGAGTGTCAAAAACAAACACTAGCTAGGCTCAAATGCTACACAGCAACAACACAGCCAAACGGCCCTAATATTTACTTAAAGGTGGATAAAGTCAAACAGGATTATACAATTGAATTCTTAATCAACGCATCTGGCACAGGGTAGTGCAGTAGGATTATGGATACCAAATATAATATCAGGAGCGACTTTAACTTAATTAATATAATTTTTTCGTATCGATATGGGTTGAAATACTTGAACCATTTGAGGAACAACTTCTTATCTTTAAAACTGATCCACTTGAGTCAGAGAACTGCAAGCCATTTTCAGTAACACCAACTATTACGAAAACAAATGTAGAAATTTTTTTCCAAGATTTGAAAGTTATGAGAAATTTGCGAACTTAAGATTGTGTTCTAATTTTTTCTATTTGATTGGTCGGAGTGTCAAAAACAAACACTAGGTAATCTCAAATGCTACACAGCAACAACATAGCCAAACGTCCCTTATATTTACTGAAAGTTGGATAAAAGTCAAACAGGGCTATACAATTGAATTTTTAATCAACCCATCTGGCAAAGGGTAGTGCAGTAGGATTATGGATACCAAATACTTTCAAAGATATTATCAGAAGCGATTTAAACTTAATTAATATAAATTTTTCGTATCGATATGGGTTGAATTACTTGAACCATTTGAGGAACAACTTCTTATCTTAAACGGTGGTCCACTTGAAACTGAGAATTACAAGCCAATTTCAGTGACACCAACTCTTGCGAAAACAAATATAGAACTTTTTTTCCAACAAATGATAGAATATTTTGAAGAGCAAAGTTTTTGAATAAAAAGAGCACAAGGTGTCGTAATGCAAAATCTTGTGTATGTTTTTGGTCTTTAAATTTCTTATTGATGTTATCTTATTTTTTTACTTGGTGATTTCAAACCAAACCCAGGGGCCAATCTTGAGAAAAATCAAAGATTTGAAAGTTATAAAAATTTGCGAATTTTAGTATTGTATCCTATATTTTTCTATTTGATTGTGCGGAGTGTCAAAAACAAACACTAGCTAGGCTCAAATGCTACACAGCAACAACACAGCCAAACGGCCCTAATATTTACTTAAAGGTGGATAAAGTCAAACAGGATTATACAATTGAATTCTTAATCAACGCATCTGGCACAGGGTAGTGCAGTAGGATTATGGATACCAAATATATTCAAATATAATATCAGAAGCGATTTAAACTTAATTAATATAAATTTTTCGTATCGATATGGGTTGAATTACTTGAACCATTTGAGGAACAACTTCTTATCTTTAAAACTGATCCACTTGAGTCAGAGAACTGCAAGCCATTTTCAGTAACACCAACTATTGCGAAAACAAATGTAGAAATTTTTTTCCAAGATTTGAAAGTTATGAGAAATTTGCGAACTTAAGATTGTGTCCTAATTTTTTCTATTTGATTGGTCGGAGTGTCAAAAACAAACACTAGGTAATCTCAAATGCTACACAGCAACAACACAGCCAAACGTCCCTTATATTTACTGAAAGTTGGATAAAAGTCAAACAGGGCTATACAATTGAATTTTTAATCAACCCATCTGGCAAAGGGTAGTGCAGTAGGATTATGGATACCAAATACTTTCAAATATATTATCAGAAGCGATTTAAACTTAATTAATATAAATTTTTCGTATCGATATGGGTTGAATTACTTGAACCATTTGAGGAACAACTTCTTATCTTAAACGGTGGTCCACTTGAAACTGAGAATTACAAGCCAATTTCAGTGACACCAACTCTTGCGAAAACAAATATAGAACTTTTTTTCCAACAAATGATAGAATATTTTGAAGAGCAAGGTTTTTGAATAAAAAGAGCACAAGATGTCGTAATGCAAAATCTTGTGTATCTTTTTGGTCTTTAAATTTCTTATTGATGTTATCTTATTTTATTACTTGGTGATTTCAAACCAAACCCTGGGGCAAATCTTGAGAAAAATCAAAGATTTGAAAGTTATAAAAATTTGCGAACCTAATGTTGTATCCTATATTTTTCTATTTGATTGTGCTGAGTGTCAAAAACAACCACTAGCTAGGCTCAAATGCTACACAGCAACAACACAGCCAAACGGCCCTAATATATACTTAAAGGTGGATAAAGTCAAACAGGATTAAACAATTGAATTTTTAATTGACGCATCTGGCACAGGGTAGTGCAGTAGGATTATGGATACCAAATATTTTTAATTATAATATCAGGAGCGACTTTAACTTAATTAAAATAAATTTTTCGTATCGATATGGGTTGAAATAGTTGAACGATTTGAGGAACAATTTCTTATCTTAAAGGGTGATCCACTTGAATCAGAGAACTACAAGCCAATTTCAGTGACACCAAATCTTGCGAAAACAAATATAGAACTTTTTTTCAACAAATGATAGAATCTTTTGAAGAGCAAAGTTTTTGAATAAAAAGAGCACAAGATGTCGTAATGCAAAATCTTGTGTATGTTTTTGGTCTTTAAATTTCTTATTGATGTTATCTTATTTTATTACTTGGTGATTTCAAACCAAACCCAGGGGCCAATCTTGAGAAAAATCAAAGATTTGAAAGTTATAAAAATTTGCGAACTTAATGTTGTATCCTATATTTTTCTATTTGATTGTCCGGAGTGTCAAAAACAAACACTAGCTAGGCTCAAATGCTACACAGCAACAACACAGCCAAACGGCCCTAATATTTACTTAAAGGTGGATAAAGTCAAACAGGATTATACAATTGAATTCTTAATCAACGCATCTGGCACAGGGTAGTGCATAAGGATTATGGATACCAAATACTTTCAAATATATTATCAGGAGCGACTTTAACTTAATTAATATAAATTTTTCGTATCGATATGGGTTGAAATACTTGAACCATTTGAGGAACAACTTCTTATCTTTAAAACTGATCCACTTGAGTCAGAGAACTGCAAGCCATTTTCAGTAACACCAACTATTGCGAAAACAAATGTAGAAATTTTTTTCCAAGATTTGAAAGTTATGAAAAATTTGCGAACTTAAGATTGTGTCCTAATTTTTTCTATTTGATTGGTCGGAGTGTCAAAAACAAACACTAGGTAATCTCAAATGCTACACAGCAACAACACAGCCAAACGTCCCTTATATTTACTGAAAGTTGGATAAAAGTCGAACAGGGCTATACAATTGAATTTTTAATCAACCCATCTGGCAAAGGGTAGTGCAGTAGGATTATGGATACCAAATACTTTCAAATATAATATCAGAAGCGATTTAAACTTAATTAATATAAATTTTTTGTATCGATATGGGTTGAAATACTTGAACCATTTGAAGAACTACATCTTATTTTAAAAGTTGATCCACTTGAATCAGAGAACTGCGAGCCAATTTCAGGGACATCAACTCTTGCGAAAACAAATGTAGAACTTTTTTTCCAACAAATGATAAAACCTTTTGAAGAGCAAAAGGTTTTAAATAAAAAGAGCACAAGATGTCGTAATGCAAAATCTTGTGTATGTTTTTGGTCTTTAGGGTAGTGCAGTAGGATTATGGATACCAAATATTTTCAAATATAATATCAGGAGCGACTTTAACTTAATTAATATAAATTTTTCGTATCGACATGGTTGAAATGCTTGAACCATTTGAGGAACAACTTCTTATCTTTAAAACTGATCCACTTGAGTCAGAGAACTGCAAGCCATTTTCAGTAACACAAACTATTGCGAAAACAAATGTAGAAATTTTTTTCCAAGATTTGAAAGTTATGAAAAATTTGCGAACTTAAGATTGTGTCCTAATTTTTTCTATTTGATTGGTCGGAGTGTCAAAAACAAACACTAGGTAATCTCAAATGCTACACAGCAACAACACAGCCAAACGTCCCTTATATTTACTGAAAGTTGGATAAAAGTCAAACAGGGCTATACAATTGAATTTTTAATCAACCCATCTGGCAAAGGGTAGTGCAGTAGGATTATGGATACCAAATACTTTCAAATATAATATCAGAAGCGATTTAAACTTAATTAATATAATCTTTTTGTATCGATATTGGTTGAAATACTTGAACCATTTGAAGAACAACATCTAATTTTAAAAGTTGATCCACTTGAATCAGAGAACTGCGAGCCAATTTCAGGGACATCAACTCTTGCGAAAACAAATGTAGAACTTTTTTTCCAACAAATGATAAAACCTTTTGAAGAGCAAAAGGTTTTAAATAAAAAGAGCACAAGATGTCGTAATACAAAACATTTGTGTATGTTTTTGGTCTTTAAATTTCTTTTTGATGTTATTTTATTTCATTACGTGTTGATTTAAAACCAAACCTAGGGCCCAATCTTGAGACAGTTCAAAGATTTGAATGTTATAAAAAATTTGCCAAATTTTTGTTGTATCCTAAATTTTTTTATTCGATTGGTCGGAGTGTCAAAAACAAACACTAGGTAGGCTCAAATGCTACCCAGCAACAACACAGCCAAACGTATCTAATATTTACCTAAAGGCGGATAAAGTCAAACAGGATTATACAATTGAATTCTTAATCAACGCATCTGGCACAGGGTAGTGCATAAGGATTATGGATACCAAATACTTTCAAATATATTATCAGGAGCGACTTTAACTTAATTAATATAAATTTTTCGTATCGATATTGGTTGAAATACTTGAACCATTTGAGGAACAACTTCTTATCTTTAAAACTGATCCACTTGAGTCAGAGAACTGCAAGCCATTTTCAGTAACACCAACTATTGCGAAAACAAATGTAGAAATTTTTTTCCAAGATTTGAAAGTTATGAAAAATTTGCGAACTTAAGATTGTGTCCTAATTTTTTCTATTTGATTGGTCGCAGTGTCAAAAACAAACACTAGGTAATCTCAAATGCTACACAGCAACAACACAGCCAAACGTCCCTTATATTTACTGAAAGTTGGATAAAAGTCGAACAGGGCTATACAATTGAATTTTTAATCAACCCATCTGGCAAAGGGTAGTGCAGTAGGATTATGGATACCAAATACTTTCAAATATAATATCAAAAGCGATTTAAACTTAATTAATATAAATTTTTTGTATCGATATGGGTTGAAATATTTGAACCATTTGAAGAACAACATCTTATTTTAAAAGTTGATCCACTTGAATCAGAGAACTGCGAGCCAATTTCAGGGACATCAACTCTTGCGAAAACAAATGTAGAACTTTTTTTCCAACAAATGATAAAACCTTTTGAAGAGCAAAAGGTTTTAAATAAAAAGAGCACAAGATGTCGTAATGCAAAATCTTGTGTATGTTTTTGGTCTTTAGGGTAGTGCAGTAGGATTATGGATACCAAATATTTTCAAATATAATATCAGGAGCGACTTTAACTTAATTAATATAAATTTTTCGTATCGACATGGGTTGAAATGCTTGAACCATTTGAGGGACAACTTCTTATCTTTAAAACTGATCCACTTGAGTCAGAGAACTGCAAGCCATTTTCAGTAACACAAACTATTGCGAAAACAAATGTAGAAATTTTTTTCCAAGATTTGAAAGTTATGAAAAATTTGCGAACTTAAGATTGTGTCCTAATTTTTTCTATTTGATTGGTCGGAGTGTCAAAAACAAACACTAGGTAATCTCAAATGCTACACAGCAACAACACAGCCAAACGTCCCTTATATTTACTGAAAGTTGGATAAAAGTCAAACAGGGCTATACAATTGAATTTTTAATCAACCCATCTGGCAAAGGGTAGTGCAGTAGGATTATGGATACCAAATACTTTCAAATATAATATCAGAAGCGATTTAAACTTAATTAATATAAATTTTTTGTATCGATATTGGTTGAAATACTTGAACCATTTGAAGAACAACATCTAATTTTAAAAGTTGATCCACTTGAATCAGAGAACTGCGAGCCAATTTCAGGGACATCAACTCTTGCGAAAACAAATGTAGAACTTTTTTTCCAACAAATGATAAAACCTTTTGAAGAGCAAAAGGTTTTAAATAAAAAGAGCACAAGATGTCGTAATACAAAACATTTGTGTATGTTTTTGGTCTTTAAATTTCTTTTTGATGTTATTTTATTTCATTACGTGTTGATTTAAAACCAAACCTAGGGCCCAATCTTGAGACAGTTCAAAGATTTGAATGTTATAAAAAATTTGCCAAATTTTTGTTGTATCCTAAATTTTTTTATTCGATTGGTCGGAGTGTCAAAAACAAACACTAGGTAGGCTCAAATGCTACCCAGCAACAACACAGCCAAACGTATCTAATATTTACCTAAAGGCGGATAAAGTCAAACAGGATTATACAATTGAATTCTTAATCAACGCATCTGGCACAGGGTAGTGCATAAGGATTATGGATACCAAATACTTTCAAATATAATATCAGGAGCGACTTTAACTTAATTAATATAAATTTTTCGTATCGACATGGGTTGAAATGCTTGAACCATTTGAGGAACAACTTCTTATCTTTAAAACTGATCCACTTGAGTCAGAGAACTGCAAGCCATTTTCAGTAACACAAACTATTGCGAAAACAAATGTAGAAATTTTTTTCCAAGATTTGAAAGTTATGAAAAATTTGCGAACTTAAGATTGTGTCCTAATTTTTTCTATTTGATTGGTCGGAGTGTCAAAAACAAACACTAGGTAATCTCAAATGCTACACAGCAACAACACAGCCAAACGTCCCTTATATTTACTGAAAGTTGGATAAAAGTCAAACAGGGCTATACAATTGAATTTTTAATCAAGCCATCTGGCAAAGGGTAGTGCAGTAGGATTATGGATACCAAATACTTTCAAATATAATATCAGAAGCGATTTAAACTTAATTAATATAAATTTTTTGTATCGATATTGGTTGAAATACTTGAACCATTTGAAGAACAACATCTAATTTTAAAAGTTGATCCACTTGAATTAGAGAACTGCGAGCCAATTTCAGGGACATCAACTCTTGCGAAAACAAATGTAGAACTTTTTTTCCAACAAATGATAAAACCTTTTGAAGAGCAAAAGGTTTTAAATAAAAAGAGCACAAGATGTCGTAATACAAAACATTTGTGTATGTTTTTGGTCTTTAAATTTCTTTTTGATGTTATTTTATTTCATTACGTGTTGATTTAAAACCAAACCTAGGGCCCAATCTTGAGACAGTTCAAAGATTTGAATGTTATAAAAAATTTGCGAACTTAAGATTGTATCCTAAATTTTTCTATTTGATTGTGCGGAGTGTCAAAAACAAACACTAGGTGTTCTCAAATGCTACACAGCAACAACAAAGCAAAACGTCTCAAATAATTACTGAAAGGTAGATAAACATCAAACAGGATTATACAATTGAATTTTTAATCAATGAAACTGGCAAAGGGTAGTGCAGTAGTATTATGGATACCAAATAATTTTAAATATGATATCAGGAGCGATTTAAACTTAATTATTATAAACTTTTCGTAACGATATGGGTTGAAATACTTGAACCATTTGAGGAACAACTTCTTATCTTAAAAACTGATCCACTTGAGTCAGAGAACTTTTAGCCAATTTCAGTAACCCCTCTTGCGAAAAAAAATGTAGAAATTTTTTTCCAACAAATGTTAGAACATTTTGAAGAGAACAAGATTTTAAATAAAAAGAGCACAAGATGTCGTAATACAAAACATTTGTGTATGTTTTTGGTCTTTAAATTTCTTATTGATGTTTTCTTTTTTCATTACGTGTTGATTTAAAACCAAACCTAGGGCTCAATCTTGAGAAAATTCAAAGATTTGAAAGTTATAAAAAATTTAAGAACTTAAGATTGTATCTTAAATTTTTCTATTTGATTGGTCGGAGTGTCAAAAGCAAACACTAGGTAATCTTAAATGCTACACAGCAACAACACAGCCAAACGCCCCTTATATTTACTGAAAGTTGGATAAAAGTCAAACAGGATTATACAATTGAATTTTTAATCAACCCATCTGGCAAAAGGTAGTGCAGTAGGATTATGGATACCAAATACTTTCAAATATAATATCAGGAGCGATTTAAATTTAATTAATATACATTTTTTGTATCGATATGGGTTGAAATACTTGAACCAATTGAGGAAACACTTCTAATCTTAAAAAAAGGTGATCCACTTGAAACAGAGAAATACAAGACAGTTTCAGTGACACCAACTCTTGCGAAAACAAACGTAGAACTTTTTTTCCAACAAATGTTAGAACATTTTGAAGAGAACAAGACTCTAAATAAAAAGGGCACTAGATGTCGTAATACAAAACATTTTTGTATGGTTTTGGTTTTCAAATTTTTTATTGATGTTATCTTTTTTCTTTACGTGTTGATTTAAAACCAAACCTAGGGCCCAATCTTGAGCAAAATCAAAGATTTGAAAGTTATAAAAAATTTAAGAACTTAAGACTTTATACCAAATTTTTCTATTTGATTGGTCGGAGTGTCAAAAAAAACACTAGGTAGGCTCAAATGCTACACAGCATCAACACAGCCAAACGTACCTAATATTTACTTAAATGTGGATAAAAGTCAAACAGGATTATACAATTGAATTTTTAATCAACGCATCTGGCAAAGGGTAGTGCAGTAGGATTATGGATACCAAATACTTTCAAATATAATATCAGGAGCAATTTAAACTTAATTAATATAAAATTTTCGTATCAATATGGGTTGAAATACTTGAACCATTTGAGGAAACACTTCTTATCTTAAATAAAACGTGATCCACTTGAAACAGAGAACTACAAGACAGTTTCAGTGACACCAACTCTTACGAAAACAAACGTAGAACTTTTTTTCGAACAAATGTTAGAACACTTTGAAGAGAACAAGACTCTAAATAAAAAGGGCACTAGATGTCGTAATACAAAACATTTGTGTATAGTTTTGGTTTTCAAATTTTTTATTGTTGTTATCTTTTTTCTTTACGTGTTGATTAAAAACCAAACCTAGGGCCCAATCTTGAGAAAATTCAAAGATTTGAAAGTTATAAAAAAATTAGGAACTTAGGACTTTATACCAAATTTTTCTATTTGATTGGTCGGAGTGTCAAAAACAAACACTAGGTAGGCTCAAATGCTACACAGCATCAACACAGCCCAACGGCCCTAATATTTACTTAAAGGTGGATAAAGTCAAACAGGATTATACAAATGAATTTTTAATCGACGCATCTGGCACAGGGTAGTGCAGTAGGATTATGGATACCAAATATTTTTAATTATAATATCAGGAGCGACTTTAACTTAATTAAAATAAATTTTTCGTATCGATATGGGTTGAAATAGTTGAACGATTTCAGGAACAATTTCTTATCTTAAAGGGTGATCCACTTGAATCAGAGAACTACAAGCCAATTTCAGTGACTCCAACTCTTACGAAAACAAATGCAGAACTTTTTTCCAACAAAAGATAGAACATTTTGAAGAGCACAAGTTTTTTAAAAAAAGAGCACAAGATGTCGTAATACAAAACATTTGTGTATGTTTTTGGTCTTTAATTTTCTTTTTGATGTTATCTTATTTCATTACGTGTTGATTTAAAACCAAACCTAGGGCACAATTTTGAGACAATTCAAAGATTTGAATGTTATAAAAAATTTGCGAACTTAAGATTTTATCCTTTTTTTTGATTGGTCAGAGTGTCAAAAACAAACACTAGGTAATCTCAAAGCTACACAGCAACAACACAGCCAAACGTCCCTAATATTTACTGAAAGGTGGGTAAAAGTCAAACAGGATTATACAATTGAATTCTTAATCAACGTATCTGGCAAAGGGTTGTGCAGTAGGATACAGGATACCAAATACCTTCAAATATAATATAAGGAGCGATTTAAATTTAATTAATATACATTTTTCGTATCGATATGGGTTGAAATACTTGAACCAATTGAGGAAAAACTTCTAATCTTAAATAAAAGGTGATCCACTTGAAACAGAGAACTACAAGACAGTTTCAGTGACACCAACTCTTGCGAAAACAAACGTAGAACTTTTTTTCCAACAAACGTTAGAACATTTTGAAGAGAACAAGACTCTAAATAAAAAGGGCACTAGATGTCGTAATACAAAACATTTGTGTATGGTTTTGGTTTTCAACTTTTTTATTGATGTTATCTTTTTTCTTAACGTGTTGATTTAAAACCAAACCTAGGGCCCAATCTTGAGAAAAATCAAAGATTTGAAAGTTATAAAAAATTTAGGAACTTAGGACTTTATACCAAATTTTTCTATTTGATTGGTCGGAGTGTCAAAAACAAACACTAGGTAGGCTCAAATGCTACGCAGCATCAACACAGCCAAACGTACCTAATATTTACTTAAATGTGGATAAAAGTCAAACAGGATTATACAATTGAATTTTTAATCAACGCATCTGGCAAAGGGTAGTGCAGTAGGATTTTGGATACCAAATACTTTCAAATATAATATCAGGATCAATTTAAACTTAATTAATATAAAATTTTCGTATCGATATGGGTTGAAATACTTGAACCATTTGAGGAAACACTTCTTACTTTAAATAAAACGTGATCCACTTGAAACAGAGAACTACAAGACAGTTTCAGTGACACCAACTCTTGCGAAAACAAACGTAGAACTTTTTTTCGAACAAATGTTAGCACATTTTGAAGAGAACAAGACTCTAAATAAAAAGGGCACTAGATGTCGTAATACAAAACTTTTGTGTATGGTTTTGGTTTTCAAATTTTTTATTGTTGTTATCTTTTTTCTTTACGTGTTGATTAAAAACCAAACCTAGGGCCCAATCTTGAAAAAATTCAAAGATTTGAAAGTTTTAAAAAATTTAAGAACTTAAGATTTTATACCAAAATTTTCTATTTGATTGGTCGGAGTGTCAAAAACAAACACTAGGTTATCTCAAATGCTACACAGCATCAACACAGCCAAACGTCCCTAATGTTTACTTAACGGTGGATAAAAGTCAGCAGGACTATACAGTTGAATTCTTAATCAACGCATCTGGCACAGGGTAGTGCATAAGGATTATGGATACCAAATACTTTCAAATATAATATCAGGAGCGATTTATATTTAATTAATATAAATTTTTTGTATCGATATGGGTTGAAATACTTGAACCATTTGAGGAACAACTTCTCATCTTAAAAGGTGATCCACTTGAATCAAAGAACTACAAGCCAATTTCAGTGACTCCAACTCTTGCGAAAACAAATGTAGAAATTTTTTCCAACAAATGATAGAACATTTTGAAGAGCACAAGGTTTTTAAAAAAAGAGCACAAGATGTCGTAATACAAAACATTTGTGTATGTTTTTGGTCTTTAAGTTTCTTTTTGATGTTATTTTATTTCATTACGTGTTGATTTAAAATCAAACCTAGGGCACAACCTTGAGACAATTCAAAGATTTGAATGTTATACAAAATTTGCGAACTTAAGATTTTATCCTAAATTTTTCTTTTTGATTGGTCAGAGTGTCAAAAACAAACACTAGGTAATCTCAAAAGCTACACAGCAACAACACAGCCAAACGTCCCTAATATTTACTGAAAGGTGGGTAATAGTCAAACAGGATTATACAATTGAACTCTTAATCAACGTATCTGGCAAAGGGTAGTGCAGTAGGATACAGGATACCAAATACTTTCATTTATAATATAAGGAGCGATTTATACTTAATTAAAATAAATTTTTTGTATCGATATGGGTTGGAATACTTGAATCATTTGAAGAACAACTTCTTATTTTAAAAGGTGATCCACTTGAATCAGAGAACTACAAGACAATTTCAGGGACATAAACTCTTGCGAAAATAAATGTAGAACTTTTGTATCGACACGGGTTGAAATAGTTGAACGATTTGAGGAACAATTTCTTATCTTAAAGGGTGATCCAGTTGAATCAGAGAACTACAAGCCAATTTCAGTAACACCAACTCTTGCGAAAACAAATGCAGAAATTTTTTTCCAAAAAATGTTAGAACATTTTGAACAGAACAAGAATCTAAATAAAAAGAGCACAAGATGTCGTAATACAAAACATTTGTGTATGTTTTTGGTCTTTAAATTTTTTTTTGATGTTATCTTATTTCATTACGTGTTGATTTAAAACCAAGCCTAGGGCACAATCTTGAGACAATTCAAAGATTTGAATGTTATAAAAAAATTTGCGAACTTAAGATTTTATCCTTTTTTTCTGATTGGTCAGAGTGTCAAAAACAAACACTAGGTAATCTCAAAGCTACACAGCAACAACACAGCCAAACGTCCCTAATATTTACTGAAAGGTGGGTAAAAGTCAAACAGGATTATACAATTGAATTCTTAATCAACGTATCTGGCAAAGGGTTGTGCAGTAGGATACAGGTTACCAAATACCTTCAAATATAATATAAGGAGCGATTTAAATTTAATTAATATACATTTTTCGTATCGATATGGGTTGAAATACTTGAACCAATTGAGGAAACACTTCTAATCTTAAATAAAAGGTGATCCACTTGAAACAGAGAACTACAAGACAGTTTCAGTGACACCAACTCTTGCGAAAACAAACGTAGAACTTTTTTTCCAACAAACGTTAGAACATTTTGAAGAGAACAAGACTCTAAATAAAAAGGGCACTAGATGTCGTAATACAAAACATTTGTGTATGGTTTTGGTTTTCAACTATTTTATTGATGTTATCTTTTTTCTTTACGTGTTGATTTAAAACCAAACCTAGGGCCCAATCTTGAGAAAAATCAAAGATTTGAAAGTTATAAAAAAGTTAGGAACTTACGACTTTATACCAAATTTTTCTATTTGATTGGTCGGAGTGTCAAAAACAAACACTAGGTAGGCTCAAATGCTACACAGCATCAACACAGCCAAACGTACCCAATATTTACTTAAATGTGGATAAAAGTCAAACAGGATTATACAATTGAATTTTTAATCAACGCATCTGGCAAAGGGTAGTGCAGTAGGATTATGGATACCAAATACTTTCAAATATAATATCAGGAGCGATTTAAATTTAATTAATATACATTTTTCGTATCGATATGGGTTGAAATACTTGAACCAATTGAGGAAACACTTCTAATCTTAAAAAAAGGTGATCCACTTGAAACAGAGAAATACAAGACAGTTTCAGTGACACCAACTCTTGCGAAAACAAACGTAGAACTTTTTTTCCAACAAATGTTAGAACATTTTGAAGAGAACAAGACTCTAAATAAAAAGGGCACTAGATGTCGTAATACAAAACATTTTTGTATGGTTTTGGTTTTCAAATTTTTTATTGATGTTATCTTTTTTCTTTACGTGTTGATTTAAAACCAAACCTAGGGCCCAATCTTGAGCAAAATGAAAGATTTGAAAGTTATAAAAAATTTAAGAACTTAAGACTTTATACCAAATTTTTCTATTTGATTGGTCGGAGTGTCAAAAAAAACACTAGGTAGGCTCAAATGCTACACAGCATCAACACAGCCAAACGTACCTAATATTTACTTAAATGTGGATAAAAGTCAAACAGGATTATACAATTGAATTTTTAATCAACGCATCTGGCAAAGGGTAGTGCAGTAGGATTATGGATACCAAATACTTTCAAATATAATATCAGGAGCAATTTAAACTTAATTAATATAAAATTTTCGTATCAATATGGGTTGAAATACTTGAACCATTTGAGGAAACACTTCTTATCTTAAATAAAACGTGATCCACTTGAAACAGAGAACTACAAGACAGTTTCAGTGACACCAACTCTTACGAAAACAAACGTAGAACTTTTTTTCGAACAAATGTTAGAACACTTTGAAGAGAAAAAGACTCTAAATAAAAAGGGCACTAGATGTCGTAATACAAAACATTTGTGTATAGTTTTGGTTTTCAAATTTTTTATTGTTGTTATCTTTTTTCTTTACGTGTTGATTAAAAACCAAACCTAGGGCCCAATCTTGAGAAAATTCAAAGATTTGAAAGTTTTAAAAAATTTAAGAACTTAAGATTTTATACCAAAATTTTCTATTTGATTGGTCGGAGTGTCAAAAACAAACACTAGGTAGGCTCAAATGCTACACAGCATCAACACAGCCAAACGGCCCTAATATTTACTTAAAGGTGGATAAAGTCAAACAGGATTATACAATTGAATTTTTAATCGACGCATCTGGCACAGGGTAGTGCAGTAGGATTATGGATACCAAATATTTTTAATTATAATATCAGGAGCGACTTTAACTTAATTAAAATAAATTTTAAATCTTAAAGGGTGATCCACTTGAATCAGAGAACTACAAGCCAATTTCAGTGACTCCAACTCTTACGAAAACAAATGCAGAACTTTTTTCCAACAAAAGATAGAACATTTTGAAGAGCACAAGTTTTTTAAAAAAAGAGCACAAGATGTCGTAATACAAAACATTTGTGTATGTTTTTGGTCTTTAATTTTCTTTTTGATGTTATCTTATTTCATTACGTGTTGATTTAAAACCAAACCTAGGGCACAATTTTGAGACAATTCAAAGATTTGAATGTTATAAAAAATTTGCGAACTTAAGATTTTATCCTTTTTTTGATTGGTCAGAGTGTCAAAAACAAACACTAGGTAATCTCAAAGCTACACAGCAACAACACAGCCAAACGTCCCTAATATTTACTGAAAGGTGGGTAAAAATCAAACAGGATTATACAATTGAATTCTTAATCAACGTATCTGGCAAAGGGTTGTGCAGTAGGATACAGGATACCAAATACCTTCAAATATAATATAAGGATTGATTTAAATTTAATTAATATACATTTTTCGTATCGATATGGGTTGAAATACTTGAACCAATTGAGGAAAAACTTCTAATCTTAAATAAAAGGTGATCCACTTGAAACAGAGAACTACAAGACAGTTTCAGTGACACCAACTCTTGCGAAAACAAACGTAGAACTTTTTTTCCAACAAACGTTAGAACATTTTGAAGAGAACAAGACTCTAAATAAAAAGGGCACTAGATGTCGTAATACAAAACATTTGTGTATGGTTTTGGTTTTCAACTTTTTTATTGATGTTATCTTTTTTCTTAACGTGTTGATTTAAAACCAAACCTAGGGCCCAATCTTGAGAAAAATCAAAGATTTGAAAGTTATAAAAAATTTAGGAACTTAAGACTTTATACCAAATTTTTCTATTTGATTGGTCGGAGTGTCAAAAACAAACACTAGGTAGGCTCAAATGCTACGCAGCATCAACACAGCCAAACGTACCTAATATTTACTTAAATGTGGATAAAAGTCAAACAGGATTATACAATTGAATTTTTAATCAACGCATCTGGCAAAGGGTAGTGCAGTAGGATTTTGGATACCAAATACTTTCAAATATAATATCAGGAGCAATTTAAACTTAATTAATATAAAATTTTCGTATCGATATGGGTTGAAATACTTGAACCATTTGAGGAAACACTTCTTACTTTAAATAAAACGTGATCCACTTGAAACAGAGAACTACAAGACAGTTTCAGTGACACCAACTCTTGCGAAAACAAACGTAGAACTTTTTTTCGAACAAATGTTAGCACATTTTGAAGAGAACAAGACTCTAAATAAAAAGGGCACTAGATGTCGTAATACAAAACTTTTGTGTATGGTTTTGGTTTTCAAATTTTTTATTGTTGTTATCTTTTTTCTTTACGTGTTGATTAAAAACCAAACCTAGGGCCCAATTTTGAAAAAAATTCAAAGATTTGAAAGTTTTAAAAAATTTAAGAACTTAAGATTTTATACCAAAATTTTCTATTTGATTGGTCGGAGTGTCAAAAACAAACACTAGGTTATCTCAAATGCTACACAGCAACAACACAGCCAAACGTCCCTAATGTTTACTTAACGGTGGATAAAAGTCAGCAGGACTATACAATTGAATTCTTAATCAACGCATCTGGCACAGGGTAGTGCATAAGGATTATGGATACCAAATACTTTCAAATATAATATCAGGAGCGATTTATATTTAATTAATATAAATTTTTTGTATCGATATGGGTTGAAATACTTGAACCATTTGAGGAACAACTTCTCATCTTAAAAGGTGATCCACTTGAATCAAAGAACTACAAGCCAATTTCAGTGACTCCAACTCTTGCGAAAACAAATGTAGAAATTTTTTCCAACAAATGATAGAACATTTTGAAGAGCACAAGGTTTTTAAAAAAAGAGCACAAGATGTCGTAATACAAAACATTTGTGTATGTTTTTGGTCTTTAAGTTTCTTTTTGATGTTATTTTATTTCATTACGTGTTGATTTAAAATCAAACCTAGGGCACAATCTTGAGACAATTCAAAGATTTGAATGTTATACAAAATTTGCGAACTTAAGATTTTATCCTAAATTTTTCTTTTTGATTGGTCAGAGTGTCAAAAACAAACACTAGGTAATCTCAAAAGCAACACAGCAACAACACAGCCAAACGTCCCTAATATTTACTGAAAGGTGGGTAATAGTCAAACAGGATTATACAATTGAATTCTTAATCAACGTATCTGGCAAAGGGTAGTGCAGTAGGATACAGGATACCAAATACTTTCATTTATAATATAAGGAGCGATTTATACTCAATTAAAATAAATTTTTTGTATCGATATGGGTTGGAATACTTGAATCATTTGAAGAACAACTTCTTATTTTAAAAGGTGATCCACTTGAATCGGAGAACTACAAGACAATTTCAGGGACATCAACTCTTGCGAAAATAAATGTAGAAATTTTTTTCCAAAAAATGTTAGAACATTTTGAACAGAACAAGAATCTAAATAAAAAGAGCACAAGATGTCGTAATACAAAACATTTGTGTATGTTTTTGGTCTTTAAATTTTTTTTTGATGTTATCTTATTTCATTACGTGTTGATTTAAAACCAAGCCTAGGGCACAATCTTGAGACAATTCAAAAATTTGAATGTTATAAAAAATTTGCGAACTTAAGATTGTATCCTAAATTTTTCTATTTGATTGTGCGGAGTGTCAAAAAAACACTAGGTGATCTCAAATGCTACACAGCAACAACACAGCAAAACGTTTCAAATAATTACTGAAAGGTGGGTAAAAGTCAAACAGGATTATACAATTGAATTCTTAATCAACGTATCTGGCAAAGGGTTGTGCAGTAGGATACAGGTTACCAAATACCTTCAAATATAATATAAGGAGCGATTTAAATTTAATTAATATACATTTTTCGTATCGACACGGGTTGAAATAGTTGAACGATTTGAGGAACAATTTCTTATCTTAAAGGGTGATCCAGTTGAATCAGAGAACTACAAGCCAATTTCAGTAACACCAACTCTTGCGAAAACAAATGCAGAAATTTTTTCCAAAAAATGTTAGAACATTTTGAACAGAACAAGAATCTAAATAAAAAGAGCACAAGATGTCGTAATACAAAACATTTGTGTATGTTTTTGGTCTTTAAATTTTTTTTTGATGTTATCTTATTTCATTACGTGTTGATTTAAAACCAAGCCTAGGGCACAATCTTGAGACAATTCAAAGTTTTGAATGTTATAAAAAAATTTGCGAACTTAAGATTTTATCCTTTTTTTCTGATTGGTCAGAGTGTCAAAAACAAACATTAGGTAATCTCAAAGCTACACAGCAACAACACAGCCAAACGTCCCTAATATTTACAGAAAGGTGGGTAAAAGTCAAACAGGATTATACAATTGAATTCTTAATCAACGTATCTGGCAAAGGGTTGTGCAGTAGGATACAGGTTACCAAATACCTTCAAATATAATATAAGGAGCGATTTAAATTTAATTAATATACATTTTTCGTATCGATATGGGTTGAAATACTTGAACCAATTGAGGAAACACTTCTAATCTTAAATAAAAGGTGATCCACTTGAAACAGAGAACTACAAGACAGTTTCAGTGACACCAACTCTTGCGAAAACAAACGTAGAACTTTTTTTCCAACAAACGTTAGAACATTTTGAAGAGAACAAGACTCTAAATAAAAAGGGCACTAGATGTCGTAATACAAAACATTTGTGTATGGTTTTGGTTTTCAACTATTTTATTGATGTTATCTTTTTTCTTTACGTGTTGATTTAAAACCAAACCTAGGGCCCAATCTTGAGAAAAATCAAAGATTTGAAAGTTATAAAAAATTTAGGAACTTAAGACTTTATACCAAATTTTTCTATTTGATTGGTCGGAGTGTCAAAAACAAACACTAGGTAGGCTCAAATGCTACACAGCATCAACACAGCCAAACGTACCCAATATTTACTTAAATGTGGATAAAAGTCAAACAGGATTATACAATTGAATTTTTAATCAACGCATCTGGCAAAGGGTAGTGCAGTAGGATTATGGATACCAAATACTTTCAAATATAATATCAGGAGCAATTTAAACTTAATTAATATAAAATTTTCGTATCGATATGGGTTGAAATACTTGAACCATTTGAGGAAACACTTCTTATCTTATATAAAACGTGATCCACTTGAAACAGAGAACTACAAGACAGTTTCAGTGACACCAACTCTTGCGAAAACAAACGTAGAATTTTTTTCCAACAAATGTTAGAACATTTTGAAGAGAACAAGACTCTAAATAAAAAGGGCACTAGATGTCGTAATACAAAACATTTTTGTATGGTTTTGGTTTTCAAATTTTTTTTTGATGTTATCTTTTTTCTTTACGTGTTGATTTAAAACCAAACCTAGTGCCCAATCTTGAGAAAGTTCAAAGATTTGAAAGTTTTAAAAAATTTAAGAACTTAAGATTTTATACCAAAATTTTCTATTTGATTGGTCGGAGTTTCAAAAACAAACACTAGGTAATCTTAAATGCTACACAGCAACAACACAGCCAAACGCCCCTTATATTTACTGAAAGTTGGATAAAAGTCAAAAAGGATTATACAATTGAATTTTTAATCAAACCATCTGGCAAAGGGTAGTGCAGTAGGATTTTGGATACCAAATACTTTCAAATATAATATCAGGAGCAATTTAAACTTAATTAATATAAAATTTTCGTATCGATATGGGTTGAAATACTTGAACCATTTGAGGAAACACTTCTTACCTTAAATAAAACGTGATCCACTTGAAACAGAGAACTACAAGACAGTTTCAGTGACACCAACTCTTGCGAAAACAAACGTAGAACTTTTTTTCGAACAAATGTTAGAACATTTTGAAGAGATCAAGACTCAAAATAAAAAGGGCACTAGATGTCGTAATACAAAACTTTTGTGTATGGTTTTGGTTTTCAAATTTTTTATTGTTGTTATCTTTTTTCTTTACGTGTTGATTAAAAACCAAACCTAGGGCCCAATCTTGAGAAAATTCAAAGATTTGAAAGTTTTAAAAAATTTAAGAACTTAAGATTTTATACCAAATTTTTCTATTTGATTGGTCGGAGTGTCAAAAACAAACAATAGGTAGGCTCAAATGCTACACAGCATCAACACAGCCAAACGTACCTAATATTTACATAACGGTGGATAAAAGTCAGCAGGACTATACAATTGAATTCTTAATCAACGCATGTGGCACAGGGTAGTGCATAAGGATTATGGATACCAAATACTTTCAAATATAATATCAGGAGCGATTTATATTTAATTAATAAAAATTTTTTGTATCGATATGGGTTGAAATACTTGAACCATTTGAGGAACAACTTCTCATCTTAAAAGGTGATCCACTTGAATCAAAGAACTACAAGCCAATTTCAGTGACTCCAACTCTTGCGAAAACAAATGTAGAAATTTTTTCCAACAAATGATAGAACATTTTGAAGAGCACAAGGTTTTTAAAAAAAGAGCACAAGATGTCGTAATACAAAACATTTGTGTATGTTTTTGGTCTTTAAGTTTCTTTTTGATGTTAATTTATTTCATTACGTGTTGATTTAAAATCAAACCTAGGGCACAATCTTGAGACAATTCAAAGATTTGAATGTTATACAAAATTTGCGAACTTAAGATTTTATCCTAAATTTTTCTTTTTGATTGGTCAGAGTGTCAAAAACAAACACTAGGTAATCTCAAAAGCTACACAGCAACAACACAGCCAAACGTCCCTAATATTTACTGAAAGGTGGGTAATAGTCAAACAGGATTATACAATTGAATACTTAATCAACGTATCTGGCAAAGGGTAGTGCAGTAGGATACAGGATACCAAATACTTTCAATTATAATATAAGGAGCGATTTATACTTAATTAAAATAAATTTTTTGTATCGATATGGGTTGGAATACTTGAATCATTTGAAGAACAACTTCTCATTTTAAAAGGTGATCCACTTGAATCAGAGAACTACAAGACAATTTCAGGGACATCAACTCTTGCGAAAATAAATGTAGAGTTTTTTTTCCAAAAAATGATAGAACATTTTGAAGAGCACATTTTTTTTAAAAAAAAGCACCAGATGTTGTAAAACAAACCTTTGTGTATGTTTTTGGTCTTTAATTTTCTTATTGATGTTATCTTATTTTATTACGTGGTGATTTCAAGCCAAACCTAGGGCCCAATCTTGAGAAAGTTCAAATATTTGAAAGTTATAAAAAATTTGCGAACTTAAGGTGGAATCCAAATTTTTCTATTTGATTGTGCGGAGTGTCAAAAACAAACACTAGGTTATCTCAAATGCTACACAGCAACAACACAGCCAAACGTCCCTTATGTTTACTCAAAGGTGGATAAAAGTCAGCAGGATTATACAATTGAATTTTTAATCAACGCATCTGGCACAGGGTAGTGCAGTAGAATTATGCATACCAAATACTTTCAAATATAATATCAGGAGCGATTTAAACTTAATTCATAAAAATTTTTTGTATCGATATGGGTTGAAATACTTGAACCATTTGAGGAACAACTTCTTATACTAAAAACTGATCCACTTGAGTCAGAGAACTTTAAGCCAATTTCAGTAACACCAACTCTTGCGAAAACAAATGCAGAAATTTTTTTCCAAAAAATGTTAGAACATTTTGAACAGAACAAGAATCTAAATAAAAAGAGCACAAGATGTCGTAATATAAAACATTTGTGTATGTTTTTGGTCTTTAAATTTCTTATTGATGTTATCTTATTTCATTACGTGTTGAAGAACAACATCTTATTTTAAAAGGTGATCCACTTGAATCACGGAACTGCGAGCCAATTTCAGGGACATCAACTCTTGCGAAAACAAATGTAGAACTTTTTTTCCAACAAATGATAAAACATTTTGAAGAGCACAAGATTTTAAATAAAAAGAGCACAAGAGGTCGTAATACAAAACATTTGTGTATGTTTTTGGTATTTAAATTTCTTTTTGATGTTATCTTATTTCATTACCTGTTGATTTAAAACCAAACCTAAGGCCCAATCGTGAGCAAGTTCAAAGATTTGAATGTTATAAAAAGTTTGCGAACTTAAGATTTTATCCTAAATTTTTCTTTTTGATTGGTCAGAGTGTCAAAAACAAACACTAGGTAATCTCAAAAGCTACACAGCAACAACACAGCCAAACGTCCCTAATATTTACTGAAAGGTGGGTAAAAGTCAAACAGGACTATACAATGGAATTCTTAATCAACGTATCTGGCAAAGGGTAGTGCAGTAGGATACAGGATACCAAATACTTTCAAATATAATATAAGGAGCGATTTAAACTTAATTAAAAAAAAAATTTTTGTATCGATATGGGTTGGAATACTTGAATCATTTGAAGAACAACTTCTTATTTTAGAAGGTGATCCACTTGAATCAGAGAACTACAAGACAATTTCAGGGACATCAACTCTTGCGAAAACAAATGTAGAATTTTTTTCCAACAAATGATAGAACATTTTGAAGAGCTCATTTTTTTTAAAAAAAGCACCAGATGTTGTAAAACAAACCTTTGTGTATGTTTTTGGTCTTTAATTTTCTTATTGATGTTATCTTATTTTATTACGTGGTGATTTCAAACCAAACCTAGGGCCCAATCTTGAGAAAGTTCAAATATTTGAAAGTTATAAAAAATTTGCGAACTCAAGGTTGTGTCCAAATTTTTCTATTTGATTGTGCTGAGTGTCAAAAACAAACACTAGGTTATCTCAAATGCTACACAGCAACAACACAGCCAAACGTCCCTAATGTTTACTTAAAGGTGGATAAAAGTCAGCAGGATTACACAATTGAATTTTTAATCAACGCATCTGGCACAGGGTAGTGCAGTAGGATTATGCATACCAAATACTTTCAAATATAATATCAGGAGCGATTTAAATTTAGTTAATAAAATTTTTTTGTATCGATATGGGTTGAAATACTTGAACCATTTGAGGAACAACTTCTTATATTAAAAACTGATCCACTTGAGTCAGAGAACTTCAAGCCAATTTCAGTAACACCAACTCTTGCGAAAACAAATGCAGAAATTTTTTTCCAACAAATGTTAGAACATTTTGAACAGAACAAGAATCTAAATAAAAAGAGCACAAGATGTCGTAATAAAAAACATTTGTGTATGTTTTTGGTCTTTAAATTTCTTATTGATGTTATCTTATTTCATTACGTGTTGAAGAACAACATCTTACTTTAAAAGGTGATCCACTTGAATCACGGAACTGCGAGCCAATTTCAGGGACATCAACTCTTGCGAAAACAAATGTAGAACTTTTTTTCCAACAAATGATAAATCATTTTGAAGAGCACAAGATTTTAAATAAAAAGAGCACAAGAAGTCATAATACAAAACATTTGTGTATGTTTTTGGTCTTTAAATTTCTTTTTGATGTTATCTTATTTCATTACGTGTTGATTTAAAACCAAACCTAGGGCCCAATCTTGAGAAAGTTCAAAGATTTGAATGTTATAAAAAATTTGCGAACTTAAGATTGTATCCTAAATTCTTCTATTTGATTGTGCGGAGTGTCAAAAACAAACACTAGGTGATCTCAAATGCTACACAGCAACAACACAGCAAAAAGTCTCAAATAATTACTGAAAGGTAGATAAACATCAAACAGGATTATACAATTCAATTTTTAATCAATGCAACTGGCAAAAGGTAGTGCAGAAGTATTACGGATACAAAATAATTTCAAATATGATATCAGGAACGATTTAAACTTAATTAGTATAAACTTTTTGTATCGATATGGGTTGAAATACTTGAACCATTTGAAGAACATCTTATTTTAAAAGGTGATCCACTTGAATCAGAGAACTGCGAGCCAATTTCAGGAACATCAACTCTTGCGAAAACAAATGTAGAACATTTTTTTCCAACAAATGATAAAACATTTTGAAGAGCAAAAGATTTTAAATAAAAAGAGCACAAGAAGTCGTAAAACAAAACATTTGTGTATGTTTTTGGTCTTTAAATTTCTTTTTGATGTTATCTTATTTCATTACGTGTTGAATTAAAACCAAACTTAGGGCCCAATCTTGAGAAAGTTCAAAGATTTGAATGTTAAAAAAAATTTGCGAACTTAAGATTGGATCCTAAATTTTTCTATTTGATTGTGCGGAGCGTCGAAAACAAACACTAGGTGATCTCAAATGCTACACAGCAACAACACAGCAAAACGTCTCAAATAATTACTGAAAGGTAGATAAACATCAAACAGGGATATAAAATTCAATTTTTAATCAATGCAACTGGCAAAGGGTAGTGCAGTAGTATTATGGATACCAAATAATTTCAAATATGATATCAGGAGCGATTTAAACTTAATTATTATAATTTTTTCGTAATTATATGGGTTGAAATACTTGAACCATTTGAGGAACAACTTCCTATATTAAAAACTGATCCACTTGAGTCAGGGAACTTTAAGCCAATTTCAGTAACACCAACTCTTGCGAAAACAAATGCAGAAATTTTTTCCAACAAATGTTAGAATATTTGAACAGAACAAGACTCTAAGCAAAAAGAGCACAAGATGTAATACAAAACATTTGTGTATGTTTTTGGTCTTTAAATTTCTTATTGATGTTATCTTATTTCATTACGTGTTGAAGAACAACATCTTATTTTTAAAAGTGATCCACTTGAATCACAGAACTGCGAGCCAATTTCAGGGACATCAACTCTTGCGAAAACAAATGTAGAACTTTTTTTCCAACAAATGATAAAACATTTTGAAGAGCACAAGATTTTAAATAAAAAGAGCACAAGTAGTCGTAATACAAAACATTTGTGTATGTTTTTGGTCTTTAAATTTCTTTTTGATGTTATCCTATTTCATTACGTGTTGATTTAAAACCAAACCTAGGGCCCAATCTTGAGAAAGTTCAAAGATTTGAATGTTATAAAAATTTTCCGAACTTAAGATTGTATCCTAAATTTTTCTATTTGATTGTGCGGAGTGTCAAAAACAAACACTTGGTGATCTCAAAAACTACACAGCAACAACACAGCAAAACGTCTCAAAAAATTACTGAAAGGTAGATAAACATCAAACAGGATTATAGAATTCAATTTTTAATCAATGCAACTGGCAAAGGATAGTGCAGTAGTATTATGGATACCAAATAATTTCAAATATGATATCAGGAGCGATTTAAACTTAATTATTATAAATTTTTCTTAATTATATGGGTTGAAATACTTGAACCATTTGAGGAACAACTTCTTATATTAAAAATTGATCCACTTGAGTCAGAGAACTTTAAGCCAATTTCAGTAACACCAACTCTTGCGAAAACAAATGCAGAAATTTTTTTCCAACAAATGTTAGAACATTTTGAACAGAACAAGACTCTAAATAAAAAGAGCACAAGATGTCGTAATATAAAACATTTGTGTATGTTTTTGGTCTTTAAATTTCTTTTTGATGTTATCCTATTTCATTACGAGTTGATTTAAAACCAAACCTAGGGCCCAATCTTGAGAAAGTTCAAAGATTTGAATGTTATAAAAATTTTGCGAACTTAAGATTGTATCCTAAATTTTTTGTATTTGATTGTGCGGAGTGTCAAAAACAAACACTAGGTGATCTCAAATGCTACACAGCAACAACACAGCAAAACGTCTCGAAAAATTACTGAAAGGTAGATAAACATCAAACAGGATTATAAAATTCAATTTTTAATCAATGCAACTGGCAAAGGGTAGTGCAGTAGTATTATGGATACCAAATAATTTCAAATATGATATCAGGAGCGATTTAAACTTAATTATTATAAATTTTTCGTAATTATATGGATTGAAATACTTGAACCATTTGAGGAACAACTTCTTATTTTAAAAACTGGTCCACTTGAGTCAGAGAACTTTAAGCCAATTTCAGTAACAGCAACTCTTGCGAAAACAAATGCAGAAATTTTTTTCCAACAAATGTTAGAACATTTTGAACAGAACAAGACTCTAAATAAAAAGAGCACAAGATGTCGTAATACAAAACATTTGTGTATGTTTTTGGTCTTTAAATTTCTTATTGATGTTATCTTATTTCATTACGTGTTGAAGAACAACATCTTATTTTAAAAGGTGATCCACTTGAATCAGAGAACTGCGAGCCAATTTCAGGGACATCAACTCTTGTGAAAACAGATGTAGAACTTTTTTTCCAACAAATGAAAAAACATTTTGAAGAGCACAAGATTTTAAATAAAAAGAGCACAAGTAGTCGTAATACAAAACATTTGTGTATGTTTTTGGTCTTTAAACTTCTTTTTGATGTTATCCTATTTCATTACGTGTTGATTTAAAACCAAACCTAGGGCCCAATCTTCAGAAAGTTCAAAGATTTGAATGTTATAAAAATTTTGCGAACTTAAGATTGTATCCTAAATTTTTTGTATTTGATTGTGCGGAGTGTCAAAAACAAACACTAGGTGATCTCAAATGCTACACAGCAACAACACAGCAAAACGTTTAAAAAAATCACTGAAAGGTAGATAAACATCAATCAGGATTATACAATTCAATTTTTAATCAATGCAACTGGCAAAGGGTAGTGCAGTAGTATTATGGATACCAAATAATTTCAAATATGATATCAGGAGCGATTTAAACTTAATTATTATAAATTTTTCGTAATTATATGGATTGAAAAATTTGAACCATTTGAGGAACAACTTCTTATTTTAAAAACTGGTCCACTTGAGTCAGAGAACTTTAAGCCAATTTCAGTAACACCAACTCTTTTGAAAACAAATGCAGAAATTTTTTTCCAACAAATGTTAGAACATTTTGAACAGAACGAGACTCTAAATAAAAAGAGCACAAGATGTCGTAATACAAAACAATTGTGTATGTTTTTGGTCTTTAAATTTTTTATTGATGTTATCTTATTTCATTACGTGTTGATATAAAACCAAACCTAGGGCCCAATCTTAAGACAATTCAAAAATTTGAATGTTATAAAAAATTTGCGAACTTAAGATTGTATCCTAAATTTTTCTATTTGATTGTGCGGAGTGTCAAAAAAACACTAGGTGATCTCAAATGCTACACAGCAACAACACAGCAAAACGTTTCAAATAATTACTGAAAGGTAGATAAACATCAAACAGGATTATACAATTCAATTTTTAATCAATGCAACTGGCAAAGGGTAGTGCAGTAGTATTATGGATATCAAATAATTTCAAATATGATATCAGGAGCGATTTAAACTTAATTATTATAAATTTTTCGTAACTATATGGGTTGAAATACTTGAACCATTTGAGGAACAACTTCTTATATTAAATACTGATCCACTTGAGTCAGAGAACTTTAAGCCAATTTCAGTAACACCAACTCTTGCGAAAACAAATGCAGAAATTTTTTTCCAACAAATGTTAGAACATTTTGATCAGAACAAGACTCTAAATAAAAAGAGCACAAGATGTCGTAATACAAAATATTTGTGTATGTTTTTGGTCTTTAAATTTCTTATTGATGTTATCTTATTTCATTACTTGTTGAAGAACAACATCTTATTTTAAAAGGTGATCCACTTGAATCAGAGAACTGCGAGCCAATTTCAGGGACATCAACTCTTGCGAAAACAAATGTAGAACTTTTTTTCCAACAAATGATAAAACATTTTGAAGAGCACAAGATTTTAAATAAAAAGAGCACAAGTAGTCGTAATACAAAACATTTGTGTATGTTTTTGGTCTTTAAATTTCTTTTTGATGTTATCTTATTTCATTACGTGTTGATTTAAAACCAAACCTAGGGCCCAATCTTGAGAAAGTTCAACGATTTGAATGTTATAAAAATTTTACGAACTTAAGATTGTATCCTAAATTTTTCTATTTGATTGTGCGGAGTGTCAAAAACAAACACTAGGTGATCTCAAATGCTACACAGCAACAACACAGCAAAACGTCTCAAAAAATTACTGAAAGGTAGATAAACATCAAACAGGATTATACAATTCAATTTTTAATCAATTCAACTGGCAAAGGGTAGTGCAGTAGTATTATGGATACCAAATAATTTCAAATATGATATCAGGAGCGATTTAAACTTAATTATTATAAATTTTTCGTAATTATATGGATTGAAATACTTGAACCATTTGAGGAACAACTTCTTATTTTAAAAACTGGTCCACTTGAGTCAGAGAACTTTAAGCCAATTTCAGTAGCACCAACTCTTGCGAAAACAAATGCAGAAATTTTTTTCCAACAAATGTTAGAACATTTTGAACAGAACAAGACTCTAAATAAAAAGAGCACAAGATGTCGTTATACAAAACAATTGTGTATGTTTTTGGTCTTTAAATTTCTTATTGATGTTATCTTATTTCATTACGTGTTGAAGAACAACATCTTATTTTAAAAGGTGATCCACTTGAATCAGAGAACTGCGAGCCAATTTCAGGGACATCAACTCTTGCGAAAACAAATGTAGAACTTTTTTTCCAACAAATGATAAAACATTTTGAAGAGCACAAGATTTTAAATAAAAAGAGCACAAGTAGTCGTAATACAAAACATTTGTGTATGTTTTTGGTCTTTAAATTTCTTTTTGATGTTATCTTATTTCATTACGTGTTGATTTAAAACCAAACCTAGGGCCCAATCTTGAGAAAGTTCAAAGATTTGAATGTTAAAAAAATTTTACGAACTTAAGATTGTATCCTAAAATTTTCTATTTGATTGTGCGGAGTGTCAAAAAAAAAACACTAGGTGATCTTAAATGCTACACAGCAAGAACACAGCAAAACGTCTCAAAAAATTACTGAAAGGTAGATAAAGATCAAACAGAATTATACAATTCAATTTTTAATCAATGCAACTGGCAAAGGGTAGTGCAGTAGTATTATGGATACCAAATAATTTCAAATATGATATCAGGAGCGTTTTAAACTTTATTATTATAAATTTTTCGTAATTATATGGGTTGAAATACTTGAATCATTTGAGGAACAACTTCTTATTTTAAAAACTGGTCCACTTGAGTCAGAGAACTTTAAGCCAATTTCAGTAACACCAACTCTTGCGAAAACAAAAGCAGAAATTTTTTTCCAACAAATGTTAGAACCTTTTGAACAGAACAAGACTCTAAATAAAAAGAGCACAAGATGTCGTTATACAAAACAATTGTGTATGTTTTTGGTCTTTAAATTTTTTATTGATGTTATCTATTTCATTACGTGTTGATATAAAACCAAACCTAAGGCCCAATCTTGAGACAATTCAAAAAATTTAATGTTAAAAAAAATTTGCGAACTTAAGATTGTATCCTAAATTTTTCCATTTGATTGTGCGGAGTGTCAAAAAAAACACTAGGTGATCTCAAATGCTACACAGCAACAACACAGCAAAACGTTTCAGATAATTACTGAAAGGTAGATAAACATCAAACAGGATTATACAATTCAATTTTTAATCAATGCAACTGGCAAAGGGTAGTGCAGTAGTATTATGGATATCAAATAATTTCAAATATGATATCAGGAGCGATTTAAACTTAATTATTATAAATTTTTCGTAACTATATGGGTTGAAATACTTGAACCATTTGAGGAACAACTTCTTATATTAAAAACTGATCCACTTGAGTCAGAGAACTTTAAGCCAATTTCAGTAACACCAACTCTTGCGAAAACAAATGCAGAAATTTTTTTCCAACAAATGTTACAACATTTTGAACAGAACAAGACTCTAAATAAGAAGAGCACAAGATGTCGTAATACAAAACATTTGTGTATGTTTTTGGTCTTCAAATTTCTTATTGATGTTATCTTATTTCATTACGTGTTGAAGAACAACATCTTATTTTAAAAGGTGATCCACTTGAATAAGAGAACTGCGAGCCAATTTCAGGGACATCAACTCTTGCGAAAACAAATGTAGAACTTTTTTCCAACAAATGATAAAACATTTTGAAGAGCACAAGATTTTAAATAAAAAGAGCACAAGTAGTCGTAATACAAAACATTTGTGTATGTTTTTGGTCTTTAAATTTCTTTTTGATGTTATCTTATTTCATTACGTGTTGATTTAAAACCAAACCTAGGGCCCAATCTTGAGAAAGTTCAAAGATTTGAATGTTATAAAAATTTTGCGAACTTAAGATTGTATCCTAAATTTTTCTATTTGATTGTGCGGAGTGTCAAAAACAAACACTAGGTGATCTCAAATGCTACACAGCAAGAACACAGCAAAACGTCTCAAAAAATTACTGAAAGGTAGATAAACATCAAACAGAATTATACAATTCAATTTTTAATCAATGCAACTGGCAAAGGGTAGTGCAGTAGTATTATGGATACCAAATAATTTCAAATATGATATCAGGAGCGATTTAAACTTAATTATTATAAATTTTTCGTAATTATATGGGTTGAAATACTTGAACCATTTGAGGAACAACTTTTTATTTTAAAAACTGGTCCACTTGAGTCAGAGAACTTTAAGCCAATTTCAGTAACACCAACTCTTGCGAAAACAAATGCAGAAATTTTTTTCCAACAAATGTTAGAACATTTTGAACAGAACAAGACTCTAAATAAAAAGAGCACTAGATGTCGTAATACAAAACAATTGTTAATGTTTTTGGTCTTTAAGTTTTTTATTGATGTTATCTTATTTCATTACGTGTTGATTTAAAACCAAACCTAGGGCTCAATCTTGAGAAAATTCAAAGATTTGAAAGTTATAAAAAATTTAAGAACTTAAGATTGTATCTTAAATTTTTCTATTTGATTGGTCGGAGTGTCAAAAACAAACACTAGGTAATCTTAAATGCTACACAGCAAGAACACAGCAAAACGTCTCAAAAAATTACTGAAAGGTAGATAAAGATCAAACAGAATTATACAATTCAATTTTTAATCAATGCAACTGGCAAAGGGTAGTGCAGTAGTATTATGGATACCAAATAATTTCAAATATGATATCAGGAGCGCTTTAAACTTTATTATTATAAATTTTTCGTAATTATATGGGTTGAAATACTTGAATCATTTGAGGAACAACTTCTTATTTTAAAAACTGGTCCACTTGAGTCAGAGAACTTTAAGCCAATTTCAGTAACACCAACTCTTGCGAAAACAAATGCAGAAATTTTTTTCCAACAAATGTTAGAACATTTTGATCAGAACAAGACTCTAAATAAAAAGAGCACAAGATGTCGTAATACAAAACATTTGTGTATGTTTTTGGTCTTTAAATTTCTTATTGATGTTATCTTATTTCATTACGTGTTGAAGAACAACATCTTATTTTAAAAGGTGATCCACTTGAATCAGAGAACTGCGAGCCAATTTCAGGGACATCAACTCTTGCGAAAACAAATGTAGAACTTTTTTTCCAACAAATGATAAAACATTTTGAAGAGCACAAGATTTTAAATAAAAAGAGCACAAGTAGTCGTAATACAAAACATTTGTGTATGTTTTTGGTCTTTAAATTTCTTTTTGATGTTATCTTATTTCATTACGAGTTGATTTAAAACCAAACCTAGGGCCCAATCTTGAGAAAGTTCAAAGATTTGAATGTTAAAAAAATTTTACGAACTTAAGATTGTATCCTAAATTTTTCTATTTGATTGTCCGGAGTGTCAAAAACAAACACTAGGTGATCTCAAATGCTACACAGCAACAACACAGCAAAACGTCTCAAAAAATTACTGAAAGGTAGATAAACATCAAACAGGATTATACAATTCAATTTTTAATCAATGCAACTGGCAAAGGGTAGTGCAGTAGTATTATGGATACCAAATAATTTCAAATATGATATCAGGAGCGATTTAAACTTAATTATTATAAATTTTTTGTAATTATATGGATTGAAATACTTGAACCATTTGAGGAACAACTTCTTATTTTAAAAACTGGTCCACTTGAGTCAGAGAACTTTAAGCCAATTTCAGTAACACCAACTCTTGCGAAAACAAAAGCAGAAATTTTTTTCCAACAAATGTTAGAACATTTTGAACAGAACAAGACTCTAAATAAAAAGAGCACAAGATGTCGTTATACAAAACAATTGTGTATGTTTTTGGTCTTTAAATTTTTTATTGATGTTATCTATTTCATTACGTGTTGATATAAAACCAAACCTAAGGCCCAATCTTGAGACAATTCAAAAAATTTAATGTTATAAAAAATTTGCGAACTTAAGGTTGTATCCAAATTTTTCTATTTGATTGTGCGGAGTGTCAAAAACAAACACTAGGTTATCTCAAATGCTACACAGCAACAACACAGCCAAACGTCCCTAATGTTTACTTAAAGGTGGATAAAAGTCAGCAGGTTATACAATTGAATTTTTAATCAACGCATCTGGCACAGGGTAGTGCAGTAGGACCATGCATACCAAATACTTTCAAATATAATATCAGGAGCGATTTAAACTTAATTAATATAAATTTTTCGTATCGATATGGGTTGAAGTACTTACACCATTTGAGGAACAACTTCTTATTTTAAAAGTTGATCCACTTGAATCAGAGAACTGCGAGCCAATTTCAGGGACATCAACTCTTGCGAAAACAAATGTAGAACTTTTTTCCAACAAATGTTAAAACAATTTGAAGAGAACAAGATTTTAAATAAAAAGAGCACAAGATGTCGTAATATAAACCTTTGAGTATGTTTTTGATCTTTAATTTTCTTATTAATGTTTTCTTATTTCATTACTTGTTGATTTAAAACCAAACCTAGGGCCCAATCTTGAGACAATTCAAAGATCTGAATGTTGAAAAAAATTTGCGAACTTAAGATTGTATCCTAATTTTTTCTATTCGATTGATCGGAATGTCAAAAACAAACACTAGGTAGGCTCAAATGCTACACAGCAAAAACACAGCCAAACGTACCTAATATTCACTTAAGGGTGGATAAAAGTCAGCAGGATTAAGCAATTGAATACTTAATCAACGCATCTGGCACAGGGTAAGGCAGTAGGATTATGGATACCAAATACTTTCAAATATAATATCAGGAGCGATTTAAATTTAATTAATATAAATTTTTCTTATCGATATGGGTTGAAATACTTGAACCATTTGAGGAACAACTTCTTATCTTAAAAGGTGATCCATTTGATTCAGAGAACTGCAAGCCAATTTCAGTGACACCAACTCTTGCGAAAACAAATGTAAAACTTTTTTCCAACTAATGATAGAAAATTTTGAAGAGCACAAGATTTTAAATAAAAAGAGCACAAGTAGTCGTAATACAAAACATTTTTGTATGTTTTTGGTCTTTAAATTTCTTTTTGATGTTATCTTATTTCATTACGTGTTGATTTAAAACCAAACCTAGGGCCCAATCTTGAGAAAGTTCAAAGATTTGAGTGTTATAAAAATTTTGCGAACTTAAGATTGTATCCTAAATTTTTCTATTTGATTGTGCGGAGTGTCAAAAACAAACACTAGGTGATCTCAAATGCTACACAGCAAGAACACAGCAAAACGTCTCAAAAAATTACTGAAAGGTAGATAAACATCAAACAGAATTATACAATTCAATTTTTAATCAATGCAACTGGCAAAGGGTAGTGCAGTAGTATTATGGATACCAAATAATTTCAAATATGACATCAGGAGCGATTTAAACTTAATTATTATAAATTTTTCGTAATTATATGGGTTGAAATACTTGAACCATTTGAAGAACAACTTCTTATTTTAAAAACTGGTCCACTTGAGTCAGAGAACTTTAAGCCAATTTCAGTAACACCAACTCTTGCGAAAACAAATGCAGAAATTTTTTTCCAACAATTGTTAGAACATTTTGAACAGAACAAGACTCTAAATAAAAAGAGCACTAGATGTCGTAATACAAAACAATTGTGAATGTTTTTGGTCTTTAAGTTTTTTATTGATGTTATCTTATTTCATTACGTGTTGATATAAAACCAAACCTAGGGCCCAATCTTGAGACAATTCAAAAATTTGAATGTTATAAAAAATTTGCGAACTTAAGATTTTATCCTAAATTTTTCTATTTAATTGTGCGGAGTGTTAAAAAGAAACACTAGGTGATCTCAAATGCTACACAGCAACAACACAGCCAAACGTTTCAAATAATTACTGAAAGGTAGAAAAAACATCAAACAGGATTATACAATTGAATTTTTAATCAATGCAACTGGCAAAGGGTAGTGCAGTAGCATTATGGATACCAAAAAATTTCAAATATGATATCAGGAGCGATTTAAACTTAATTATTATAAATTTTTCGTAACGATATGAGTTGAAATTCTTGAACCATTTGAGGAACAACTTCTTATCCTAAAAACTGATCCACTTAAGTCAGAGAACAAATGTAAGAAAATTTTGAAGAGAACAAGATTTCAGATAAAAAGAGCACAAGATGTCGTAATACAAAACATTTGTGTATGTTTTTGGTCTTTAAATTTCCTATTAATGTTATCTTATTTCATTACGTGTTGATATAAAACCAAACCTAGGGCCCAATCTTGAGACAATTCAAAAATTTGAATGTTACATAAAATTTCCGAACTTAAGATTGTATCCTAAATTTTTCTATTCGATTGGTCGGAGTGTCAAAAACAAACACTAGGTAGGCTCAAATGCTACACAGCAACAACACAGCCAAACGTACCTAATATTCACTTAAAGGTGGATAAAAGTCAGCAGGTTATACAATTGAATTTTTAATCAACGCATCTGGCACAGGGTAGTGCAGTAGGACTATGCATACCAAATACTTTCAAATATAATATCAGGAGCAATTTAAACTTAATTAATATAAATTTTTCGTATCGATATGGGTTGAAGTATTTACACCATTTGAGGAACAACTTCTTATCTTAAAAGTTGATCCACTTGAATCAGAGAACTGCGAGCCAATTTCAGGGACATCAACTCTTGCGAAAACAAATGTAGAACTTTTTTTCCAACAAATGTTAAAACAATTTGAAGAGATTAAGATTTTAAATAAAAAGAGCACAAGATGTCGTAATACAAAACATTTGTGTATGTTTTTGGTCTTTAAATTTCTTTTTGATGTTATCTTATTTCATTACGTGTTGATTTAAAACCAAACCTAGGGCACAATTTTGAAACAATTCAAAGATTTGAATTTTGAAAAAAATTTGCGAACTTAAGATTGCATCCTAAATTTTTCTATTTGATTGGTCGGAGTGTCAAAAACAAACACTAGTTAATCTCAACAGCTACACAGCAACAACACCGCCAAACGTCCCTTATATTTACTGAAAGGTGGGTAAAAGTCAAACAGGATTACACAACTGAATTTTTAATCAACGTATCTGGCAAAGGGTAGTGCAGTAGGATACAGGATACCAAATACTTTAAAATATAATATCAGGAGCGATTTAAACTTAATTAAATTAAATTTTTTGTATCGATATGGGTTGGAATACTTGAATCATTTGAAGAACAACTTCTTATTTTAAAAGGTGACCCAATTGAATCAGAACTACAAGCCAATTTCAGGGACATCAACTCTTGCGAAAACAAATGTAAAATTTTTGTCCAACAAATGATAGAACATTTTGAAGAGCACAAGTTTTTTTTAAAAAAAGAGCACCAGATGTTGCAATACAAACATTTGTGTATGTTTTTGGTCTTTAACTTTCTTTTTGATGTTATCCTATTTCATTACGAGTTGATTTAAAACCAAACCTAGGGCCCAATCTTGAGAAAGTTCAAAGATTTGAAAGTTATAAAAAATTTGCGAACTTAAGGTTGTATCCAAATTTTTCTATTTGATTGTGCGGAGTGTCAAAAACAAACACTAGGTTATCTCAAATGCTACACAGCAACAACACAGCCAAACGTCCCTAATGTTTACTTAAAGGTGGATAAAAGTCAGCAGGTTATACAATTGAATTTTTAATCAACGCATCTGGCACAGGGTAGTGCAGTAGGACCATGCATACCAAATACTTTCAAATATAATATCAGGAGCGATTTAAACTTAATTAATATAAATTTTTCGTATCGATATGGGTTGAAGTACTTACACCATTTGAGGAACAACTTCTTATTTTAAAAGTTGATCCACTTGAATCAGAGAACTGCGAGCCAATTTCAGGGACATCAACTCTTGCGAAAACAAATGTAGAACTTTTTTCCAACAAATGTTAAAACAATTTGAAGAGAACAAGATTTTAAATAAAAAGAGCACAAGATGTCGTAATATAAACCTTTGAGTATGTTTTTGATCTTTAATTTTCTTATTAATGTTTTCTTATTTCATTACTTGTTGATTTAAAACCAAACCTAGGGCCCAATCTTGAGACAATTCAAAGATCTGAATGTTGAAAAAAATTTGCGAACTTAAGATTGTATCCTAATTTTTTCTATTCGATTGATCGGAATGTCAAAAACAAACACTAGGTAGGCTCAAATGCTACACAGCAAAAACACAGCCAAACGTACCTAATATTCACTTAAGGGTGGATAAAAGTCAGCAGGATTAAGCAATTGAATACTTAATCAACGCATCTGGCACAGGGTAAGGCAGTAGGATTATGGATACCAAATACTTTCAAATATAATATCAGGAGCGATTTAAATTTAATTAATATAAATTTTTCTTATCGATATGGGTTGAAATACTTGAACCATTTGAGGAACAACTTCTTATCTTAAAAGGTGATCCATTTGATTCAGAGAACTGCAAGCCAATTTCAGTGACACCAACTCTTGCGAAAACAAATGTAAAACTTTTTTCCAACTAATGATAGAAAATTTTGAAGAGCACAAGATTTTAAATAAAAAGAGCACAAGATGTCGTAATACAAAACATTTGTGTATGTTTTTGGTCTTTAAATTTCTTTTTGATGTTATCTTATTTCATTACGTGTTGATTTAAAACCAAACCTAGGGCACAATTGTGAGACAATTCAAAGATTTGAATGTTGAAAGAAATTTGCGAACTTAAGATTGTATCCTAAATTTTTCTGTTTGATTGGTCGGAGTGTCAAAAACAAACAATAGGTAATCTCAACAGCTACACAGCAACAACACAGCCAAACGTCCCTTATATTTACTGAAAAGTGGGTAAAAGTCAAACAGGATTATACAACTGAATTTGTAATCAACGTATCTGGCAAAGGGTAGTGCAGTAGAATACAGGATACCAAATACTTTCAAATATAATATCAGGAGCGATTTAAACTTAATTAAATTAAATTTTTTGTATCGATATGGGTTGGAATACTTGAACCATTTGAGGAACAACTTCTTATCTTAAAAGTTGATCCACTTGAATCAGAGAACTAAGAGTCAATTTCAGGGACATCAACTCTTGCGAAAACAAATTTAGAACTTTTTTTCCAACAAATGATAGAACATTTTGACGAACAGATTTTTACAATTGAATTTTTTAATGAATAAGCATTATCTCATTCATAAAAAAAACCACAATTAAGGCAACTGTCAAATGGTAGTGCAGTAGGATAATGGATACCAATTACTTTCAAATATAAAATCAGGAGCGATTTAAACTTAAAATAAAGTTTTTGTATCGATATGGGTTGAAATACTTGAACCATTTGAAGAACAACATCTTATTTAAAAAATGATCCACTTGAATCAGAGAACTGCGAGCCAATTTCAGGGACATCAACTCTTGTGAAAACAAGTGTAGAACTTTTTTTCCAACAAATGTTAAAACATTTTGAAGAGAACAAGATTTTAAATAAAAAGAGCACAAGATGTCGTAATATAAACCTTTGAGTATGTTTTTGATCTTTAAATCTCTTATTAATGTTTTCTTATTTCATTACGTGTTGATTTAAAACCAAACCTAGGGCCCAATCTTGAGACAATTCAAAGATTTGAATGTTATAAAAAATTTGCGAACTTAAGGTTTTATCCTAAAATTTTCTATTTGATTGTGCGGAGTGTCAAATACAAACACTAGGTAATCTCAAATGCTACACAGCAATAACGCAGCCAAACGTCCCTAATATTTACTGAAAGGTGGGTAATAGTCAAACAGGATTATACAATTGAATTCTTAATCAACGTATCTGGCAAAGGGTAGTGCAGTAGGATACAGGATACCAAATACTTTCATTTATAATATAAGGAGCGATTTATACTTAATTAAAATAAATTTTTTGTATCGATATGGGTTGGAATACTTGAATCATTTGAAGAACAACTTCTTATTTTAAAAGGTGATCCACTTGAAACAGAGAACTACAAGACAGTTTCAGTGACACCAACTCTTGCGAAAACAAACGTAGAACTTTTTTTCCAACAAATGTTAGAACATTTTGAAGAGAACAAGACTCTAAATAAAAAGGGCACTAGATGTCGTAATACAAAACATTTTTGTATGGTTTTGGTTTTCAAATTTTTTATTGATGTTATCTTTTTTCTTTACGTGTTGATTAAAAACCAAACCTAGGGCCCAATCTTGAAAAAAATCAAAGATTTGAAAGTTTTAAAAAATTTAAGAACTTAAGATTTTATACCAAATTTTTCTATTTGATTGGTCGGAGTGTCAAAAACAAAAACTAGGTAGGCTCAAATGCTACACAGCATCAACACAGCCAAACGTACCTAATATTTACTGAAAGGTAGATAAAAGTCAAGCAGGATTATACGATTGAATTTTTAATCAATGCAACTGGCAAAGGGTAGTGCAGTAGGATTCATTGACAATCAATGTCTTTTTGGAGATTACAATCTAAATTGCTTTCAGCAAATTTAAGAAGGACTTCTAACAGAGTTCAGTTCCAATAAAGGGTTAGAAACTGTCAGCAAAAGTCAGCCAACGTGGACAAGCCAATTTTCAATGCAATAACATTAGACCAAAGGTTTGGAAGTTATCATTTTTTTAAGATGATTGTTTCATCTTTGGAATTTGATTACAAAAAAGAATTGCGCAATACTTTTAAAGAGATACCAAAAATAATTCAAGGGCTCTACTGAAAAAAAAAGAATTGCCTCAACAAATTGCAGTGCACTGTATCAACAAAAAGATAAAAACCAAACGTTTTGACATCAGTCAAATCAATAAAAAGAATGGATATCTAGAAAGTTATTGACATTTATTTACATCGACTTTTTATTATTTGGAAGGAAAAGGCAGATCTTTCCGCTCATAAAACAGACAAAAAATTCAGAAACTCTACTAATCGTCTATTAAGAAAAACAATTTTTGATTATACGAAAGAAATGTTTGAGGGTCTTCCTGATTTAAAACCGCAATGGAAATTTTTAAACAGAAAACTCAAACAAGAGGTAAAAAATAACGACATTTCCCCAATTCGGAAGAATAACTTCATTTCGAAAGATAAAAACAGGTGGCTAATACTTCAGATAATCCCAAGTCGAGTGTAACCGAAGAAGTAAAAGAAAAGATTAAGTTAGCATTTTAAATGTTTAAGAAAGAATGTTTTTCTTTCTGATTTGTAACGGAAAGAAGTGTATGATGTAACTGACAAATGACTAAAGAAAAATGCAACGAGTTTTGGAATCCTACCCGCATGGTCGTTCAAGTGTAGTAAGATGTCTATTGGAACACATTTACAGTTTGTAAATAACGAATGTATTTAAAAGTGTTTTCTCCAGATGTCCATAAAAAGCATATGTAACTCCAAATTACAAAAAAGGTGATCCACTTGAATAAGAGTATTACAAGCCACTTCAGCGACAACTCTTGCTAAAATAATTGTAGGATTTTGATCTAACAAATGATAAATTATTTTGAAGAGCACATGATGTTAATGAAATATCCATTCGAATTCTTAAAACAGTCCGCACTTTTCAAAAAACCGATAAATATGTAAAACAGATTATGTTAATATTGAATTGAGATAAAACCGAAATTCTTGATTTTTTCTGCAGAAGATCAACCACCGTCCGAGGAAATTCACTATATTAGAAGTATCATAAAACCGAAGATCAGTTGTCGTTATCTGGGCTTAATGACTGACAATACATTGAAATTTGATTAGAACTTAAAAATATTGGATGAAAATGGCAACTGCTTTTAGATCAATTTACTTGGTGAGACATCTAATACCTTTCAACGCCAGAATTGTACTTTTTAAATCACTTGTCTTGTTAAATTTCGATTTCAATGCCATTTTTTCCCCAATATCTGCCAGCCTCATCACTTCTGAGATTAAACAGACTAATAGATTTGGGTATGAACGTTTGAAATTTGCGTAAAAAGTTTTACAGTCCAAGAGCTTTTCTGAAGGGATAAAATTTTACCTGCAGAGCTTTCCATTGAAAAGCTTCTCTTTTTAAAATTTTTGATTTAATTAAGCGCTTCAGGGAAAGAGCTCAAATATCCAAAAATATGTCTCTCAACATTTTGGTAAAATTTGAGATGAGAGAAAATTCCTGAACTGTCCAGTGTTTTTCCAAAAAATTTGTGTCACAACTACATGGAGTGACCGATCAATAGTCCGAAAAGTCTCTAAAGTGGAACAACTTTCCGATAAAAATTCGGAAGAAAAGATCAATTTACACGAATTCGTTCCAATAGGTAGACGAGTAACAGGTTTTAGAAATTACTTTTACTAGTATATTAAGAGCCGAACCCTACATATGCTTTTAAAGTGATTGTTAAATATAAATGTTTAACCAAGCTTTGTTTTGGTTATGAAAATTTGAGTTTAGATTTTAATGATATAAAAAACATTACATGTTTTTAACGAGTAAAAAAATCAGCAATATTGTCAAATGCCGATAGAGACAAAAAGTGCACACCGATACATCCAATAGTGCTTGAAAAAAAAACAAATTTCAAAAGCAATCAAATTGGAATAAAATTTTTTGCAAGTGTTTTTCTTTGCCGTTTTTTAGGCCAGCAGCAAAATTATCACCTTGCTTGGACCCAATTTAAGCTTCAGTAAGTCAGTGACAGAATTCGTAAGGGAAAACCTAGCTGGTGGATTGTCAGGAGATATCTTAAATAGCTTTGTAGAGTTGCAGTCTCGAAAAATCAATAACAGGATGAGACCTAAACTGACCTTAAAGAACAAAAATTGCCCTCAAAATGATCAACAATGGAATGAGATATCTTTATTTGAGGTTGCATTTTTTAGATTGGCAGAAATGAAACGCCACTGACACAGGTCAGGTATGAGAAATACGGGCCGCTTTTAACTTAAAAAACGAGCGGACCTAAATTATCGCATTAATGAATGACAGCTGATTTGAAGTGAACGTTACATCCCAATTGAACAAAGAAGTAGCGAACTAAAAAAAGAGAAAACGCCAACTATTCGCTGAGCCCGGATAACTTAAAAGATAATGAAACAAAACGTCGCTTAACTGTTAAAGTATTCCAGATCATCATTTAATGGATCTCCAAAATAGCAAAATCATTGCCATGAGAAAATAGCACTGAATGTGCTCTCATGAAAAAAGGTACCTTTTTTTCATCTCTTTATAATTGTTCAGCACTTGACCTCCGCGTCTTATTTCCACAAGCAGCATTTATGGGAAAGACAAGAGCAAATGCAAGACTTTCCTGCAAGGAATAACACAAGGATCGGTAATTTCCCCCCTTTCTGTTCCTTATCTCCATAGACGATATGGCAGACGATATTGAGGATGGGATGCTCCTGTCAGTGTTTGCGTACAATGTGGCCATTAGCTGTACACATGCAAGCTTAGAACAAGCAAACAAGTTGGTACAAACCAAACTAGACACCATAAGAAAGTGTAGTAAAGATCACCATCGAAAAATGTAGATTGAATTGTACTTGAGAAGAAATTTATTTAAAGAGAAAAAAAAGCAAAAGCAATCAACTTGGTCACAAATTGTTATAAGTGGTTTTCTTAGCCTTTTGTAACGCCAGCAGCAAAGTTATCACCTTGCTTGCCCGGAATTTATGCTTCAGTAAGCGAGTGAAGGAATTCTGAATGAAAACTTAGCCTGTGGATTGTCAGGAGATATTTGATCTAGCATTGCAGACTTGCAATCTCAAAATGCCAATAACAGGATGAAACATATATCGACCTTAAAGAACAAAAATGCCCTCAAAAAGTTTACGAATAGATCGAGACTTATTAATATTCGACGATGCCTCTTTCTCCGAGTTTGCAAAATTTGGACGCAGCTGACAAAAGTCAGATGTGACTAAAACGAGCTCCCTTAAGCTTTAGAAATAAAGTCAAGAACTGAGCTAAAAAAAATTGCATTAAGGGACATCAGTTGATTTGAAGTGAACGTTACATCACGATTAAACAAAGAATTACCGAACAGAAAAAACGAGAAAAAGCTTAGAGAAGTATCCGCTGAGCCCGCAAAAATTAAAAGCTAATCAAACAAAACTTCGCGTAACTGTCAAAAAATAGAATAGAAATATAAAGGTCATCATTAAATAAAATTCCCAGATAGCGGAATCACTGCCATGTGAAAAAAGCATTGACTGTGCTCTCATGAACAAAAACTTCACTTTGTTTTTTCTTCAGCTTTGTTCAGCGTTTGACTTCTGTGCTTTTTTTCAACGGCAGCACATATTGACCGATCAAGAGTCCGAAAAGTTTCTAAAGTGGAACAACTTTCCGATAAAAATTCGGAAGAAAAGATCAAATAACACGAATTCGTTCCAATAGATAGACAAGTAACAGGTTTTAGAAATTACTTTTACTAGTATTTTAAGAGCCGAACCTTACATATGCGTTAAAGTGATTGTTAAATATAAATGTTTAGCCAAACTTTGTTTTGGTTATGAAGTTTTAAGTTAAGATTTTAATGATATAAAAAACATTACATGTATTTAACGTAAAAATTGAGCAATATTTTCAAATGCAGATCGAGACAAAAGACTGCACACAGATACATCCAATTGTGCTTGAAAAAAAATTAAATTGCAAAAGCAATCAAATTGGAATAAAATTTGTTGCAAGGGTTTTTCTTTGCTGTTCGTGACGGCGGCAGCAAAGTTATCACCTTGCTTGCACCCAATTTAAGCTTCAGTAAGTCAGTGAAAGATTTTTTAAGCGAAAACATAGCTGGTGGATGGTCAGGAGATAGCTTAAAAATTTTTGTAGAGTTGCAGTCTCGAAAAATCAATAACAGGATGAGACCTAAACTGACCTCAAAGAACAAAAATTGCCCTCAAAATGATTAACAATGGAATGAGATATCATTATTTGACGTTGCTGTTTGTTAGATTGGCAGAAATTAAACGCCACTGACACAGGTCAGGTATGACTAAACGGGCCGCCTTTAACTTTAAAAAAGAACAGAGCTAAATAATTGCATTAATGAATGACAGCTGATTTGAAGTGAACGTTACATCCCAATTGAACAAAAAAGTAGCAAACTAAAAAAAGAGAAAATGCCAACTAACCGCTGAGCCCGGGTAACTTAAAAGATAATCAAACAATACGTCGCTTAACTGTTAAAATTTTACAGATCATCATTAAATGGATATCCAAAATAGCGAAATCATTGCCATGAGAAAATAGCACTGAATGTGCTCTCATGGACAAAAAAGGTACCTTTTTGTCTTCTCCTCATATTTGTTCAGCACCTGACCTCCTCGTCTTATTTCCACAAGCAGCATTCATCAAAAAGACAAGAGCAGATGCAAGATTTTCCTCCAATGAGTAACACAAAGATCGGTAATTTCCCCCTTTCTGTTCCTTATCTTCATAGACGATATGGCAGACGATATTGAGGATGGGATGCTCCTGTCAATGTTTGCGTACAATGTGGCGATTAGCTGTACATATGCAAGCTTAGAACAAGTAAACAAGTGGGCACAAACCGCACTAGAAACCATAAGAAAGTGTAGTAAAGATCACCATCGAAAAATGGAGATTGAATTGTACTTGAGAAAAAATTTTTTTGAAGAGAAAAAAATGCAAAAGCAGTCAACTTGGTCAAAAATTGTTGTTAGTGGTTTTCTTAGCCTTTTGTAACGCTGGTAGCAAAAAATTATCACCTTGCTTGCCCGCAAATTAAGCTTCAGTAAGCGAGTGAAAGGATTCTTAATCACGACTCTAGCTGGTGGAATGTAAATAGATGTTTGAAATAGCAATGCAGACTGGCAGTCTCAAAATACCAATAACAGAATGAAAACTAAATCAACATTAAAGAAAAAAATTGACCTCAAAAAGTTTATCAATATATTGAGATATCATTAGTTGACGTTTTTTTTCAAATTTGCAAAACTTAAACGACACTGACAAAAGTCAGGTGTGACTAAAATGAGCTCCCTTAAGCTTTAGAAATAAAGTCAGGAACTGAGCTAAAAAATTGCATTAATGAACATCAGCTGATTTGAAGTTAGCGTTACATCACAATTAAACAAAAAATTGCCGGACTGAAAAAACGAGAAAAAGTTTAGAGAATTATCCGCTGAGCCCGCAAAAATTGAAAGCTAATCAAACAAAACTTCGCTTAACTGGCAAAAAAAAGATAAAAATATACAGATCATCAATAAATAAGATTTCTAAATAGCGGAATCACTTCCATGTGAAAAAAGCATTGACTGTGCTCTTATGAACAAAAACGTCACACTTTTTTTTCTTCAACTTTGTTCAGCATTTGACTTCCGCGCCTTTTTTCCAACGGCAGCACTTATAGAAAGGGGAAAAGCAGACACAAGACATTCCTCCAAGAAGAAACAAAATAATCGGTAATCTCACCATTTCTGGTACCAATCTTCATTGACAATATAGCAGACAATATTGAGAGTGGGATGCTGCTGTGAATGTTGGCGGACGATGTGGCAGTTAGCTGTACTGATTCAAGCTTGGAACAAGCAAGCAGCAGGTACAAGAGGGAAAGTGGTATGAATAACATCATCGGAAAGTGGAGATTGAAGTACGCTTGAGGAAAAAATTGTTTGAAGACAAAAATGCAAAATCAGTCAACTAGGACACAAATTTGTTATCAAAAATTTTTTAGCATTTTTTAAAGTCAGCAGCAAAGTTATCGCCTTGCTTGCCCGCAATTTAAGCTTTATTAGGCCAGTGAAAGATTTCTCAAGGGAAAACCGAGCTGGTGAATTGTCAGGAGATAGCTGAAATAGCTTTGTAGACCTGCGGTCTCAAAATTCCAATAGCAGTCCTAAATTGACCTGAAAGAAAAAAATTGCATTCAAAATGTTTAACAATAGAATAAGATATCATTATTTGGCGTTGCCTTTTTTCTAAGTTTGCAAATTTTAAACGCCACTGAAAAAGAACAGGAAAGACAAGAACGGGCTCCCGTAAATTTTAAAATGAAGTCAAGAACGAAGCTCATTAAAAAATGCATTAGTTAACGAAAACTGATTTGAGGTGAATGTTACATCCCGTTTTATATAAGATTTGACGAACTGAAAAAACGAGAAAAAGGCAACAACAGTATCCACTGAGCCCATAAAACTTAACAGATAATCAAACGAAACCTTGCTTAACGGTTAAAAAATAGGATAAAATTGTACAGATCATCAATAAATGGAACTCCAAAATAGCGAGATCTTTGCCATGAGAAAAAGAACTCAATGTGCTCTCACGAACCAAAAATTGACATTATCTTCCTTTCTTCAATTTTAAGGCACCTTTTTATTTACCAGCAGCACTTATGGAAAAGGGAACAGCACATGCAAAACATTCCTCCAAGGAGTACACGAGGATCGGTAATTTCCTCCTTTCTGTTCCTAATCTTCATAGACAATATAGCCGACAATATTGAGGATGGGATGCTTCTGCCAATGTTTGCGGACGATGTGGCGGTTACTGCTAATCTTAGAACAAGCAAACATAAGGGTACAAACTGCACTAGACACCATAAGAAAGTGGGTAAAGGAAACCATCGGTAAGTGGAGATTGAATTGTACTTCAGAAAAAAAATATTTGAAGAGAAAAAATTGCAAAAGCAATCAACTTGGTCACGAATTGTTGTAAGTTGTTTTCTTAGCCGTTTGTAACGCCAACAGCAAAGTTATCACCTTGCTTGCACGCAATGTAAGCGTCTGTAAGCCAGTGAAAGAATTCTTAATGAAGAACCTAGCTGGTGGAGTGTAAATAGATATTTGAAATAGCATTGCAGACTTGCAGTCTCAAAATACCAATAACAGGATGAAACATATATCGACCTAAGAGAACAAAATTGCCCTCAAAAAGTTTACGAATAGATTGATACTTATTAATATTTGACGGTGCCTCTTTGTCCGAGTTTGAAAAATTTGAACGCAGCTAACAAAAGTCAGGTGTGACTAAAACGAGCTCCCTTAAGCTTTAGAAGTGAAGTCAAGAACGGAGCTAAAAAATTGCATTGATGAACATCAGCTGATTTGAAGTGAACGTTACATCACAATTAAACAAAGAATTACCGAACAGAAAAAACGAGAAAAAGCTAACAAAAGTAGCCACTGAGCCCGCAATTGTTAAAAGGTAATCAAACACATCGTCGCTTAACTGTTAAAAAAAGGAGAAAATTATACAGATCATCAATAAATAAGAACTCCCAATTAGCGGAATAACTGCCATGTGAAAACTTCACATTTTTTTCTCTTCTTCAACTTTGTTCAGCCTATGACTTCCGCGCCTCATTTTCAGCAGCAGAACTTACGCAAAAGTGGAAGAGCAGATACCAGACATTCCTCCCGGAAGTAACACACGGATCGGCAACATCACCATTTCTAATCCTAAATTCCATTGACAACATAGTACACAATACTGAGAATGGGATGCTGCTGTCAATGTTTGCGAACTATGTGGCGGTTAGCTGTACTGATTCAAGATTAGAACAAGCAAAAAAGAGGGTTTAAACCGCACTAGACACAATCGGAAAGTGGAAAAAATAACATTATCGGAAAGTAGAGATTGAAGTGTGCTTGAGAAAAAAATTATTTGAAGAAAAAACGCAAAAGCAGTCAAATTGGATACAAGTTTGTTAAAAGTGGTTTTCTTAGCCGTTTTTAACTCCAGCAGCAAAATTATCACCTTGCCTGCACGCAATTTAAAATTTATTAATCCAGTGAACGAATTCGTAAGGGCAAATCTAGCTGGTGAATTGCCAAGGGATAGCTGAAATAGCTTTTGTGACCTGCAGTTCCAAAAATCCAATAACAAGATGAGACCTAAATTGACCTTAAGGAACAAAAATGGCATTCATAATGTTTAACAATAGAATGAGAGATCATTATTTGGCGTTGCTTCTCTTTTAAGTTTGCAAAAATTAAACGACACTGACAACGGTCAGGTAAAACAAGAACGGGCTCCCGTAAGTTTTAAGAGGCGGAACCTTTTCCGCCCAACACGGCGCCTTGGGCTCCCGTAAGTTTTGAGAACCGGAACCTTTTCCGCCCAATACGGCGCCTTGGGAAGTGGCATTCAAAATCGTGACAAAATTCCCACGACATAGAGGAGCAACAACTACAACACGAAAGTCCAAAAACTCATAGCCAAACAGTTCCACGAGATCCTCGAACTTAGAGAGAAGGTCTACACTGATGGAACAGCGACAGCCGGAACGTACCATGGAGGAGCTTGGATGTTTTGCGAGGCCACAGGGGAGACATCAACTTTGCTGACTTGTTGACAAATAGGGTCAAAGTTAACAGATCATCAATAAACGGAACTTCAAAATAGGGGAATCATTGCCATGAGAAAAAGCGCTCAATGTGCTCCCTCGAACCAAAAAAATTACGTTATCTTCTTTTCCTGAATTTTTTTCAGCATTTGAACTCGGCGCCTTATTTTTACCAGTGGCACTTATGGAAAAGGAAAGGGCAGATGTAAGACATTCCACGAAGGAGTACTTCAAGGATCGGTAAACTCCCCATATCTGTTCCTAATCTTCATAGACAATATAGCAGACAATAATGAGGATGGGATGTCCGGACTATGTCAACGGTCTCGGACTTTGTGGCGGTTAGCTGTACTGATACAAGCTTAGAACAAGCAAACAAGAAGGTACAATCCTCACTAGACACAATCGGAAAGTGGAGTAAAAAGTGGCACTTAATTATTTCAATCCATTAGTGCAAAGCGATGTGTTTCACAAAAATCAACAGGCAATTTCAGCAAAAGCCGCGACTTGAAATACATGGTAATTATGGACAAATAATTTCCTGGGAATAAGATATGACAAGCAGCTGACTTTTGCCCCTCATGCAGAAGTAGCATGCAAAATGAAAGCTAGAGCAATTGTTCTGGTACAAACAATAAGAACCGACTGGGGCTTCGACTTGAGGACACTAAGATGCACGTATGTTGCCACGGGCAGCACCAAAGCTGAATATACGCCCGATTGGAACCCTTGGATGTCGGAAAGAAGCCTACGAAAACTAGAAACTGCTGAAAGAGCTGCGGGCGGAAGGTTTTCAGGACTTGTTAAAACAACTCCAAATGATGCAATATTGGTGGAGCGTAACCTACCGCCAGTAAAGACAAGAAGCAGACAGATAGTTATAGCATATGAAACATCGCTTCTATTAAGTGATAGCAACCTACGATATGCTGTAACAACTGTACAAAAACAAAAGGACATAGAAAAAGGAATACAAAATCTACTCCAGTAAAATCTGGATCGAGATCACTGGTACCCGAAAAGCCGGAACCTTTTCTGCCCAACACGGCGCCTTGGGAAATGGCATTCAAAATCGTGACAAAATTCCCACGACATAGAGGAGCGACAACTACAACACAAATGTCCAAAAACTCATAGCCAAACAGTTCCACGAGATCCTCGAACTTAGAGAAAAGGTCTACACAGATGGAACAGCGACAGCCGGAACGTACCATGGAGGAGCTTGGATGTTTTGCGAGGCCACTGGGGAGACATCATGTTCAGCAGTGGGCCAGTTTTGTTCAGGTTACCAAGCCGAACCGACGACTTTTTCGAGCGCTCTGGATTAAATTGAAAAAGCAACTGAGAACAGGCAGTGCAGAATTAAAACTTACTCGATGTCGCTTGTACAAAGCCCAAGAAAATTCGGCATGCAGATGCAATGGTATACTTTCACGGAAAACAATTTTTTGGACAAACTGCTCCTTCTCAAAAAGATTGCGACTCAGGGCAATGAACAAGCCGACCAAGCCGCTGACGAAAGCTCGACAAAAAAAATTAGAAGGTCGCGGACGTAACCTTTGAGGCGGCACGCTCAGATGTAAAGCGGACTCCAAAATGGAACGACATACCTGTCATCACGACTGCTGAATGACGAGAAAAAATACCCGAAAGACAGAGAATGGAACAGGTCCCAGCAGACAACAAAACCAAGACTCAGATCAAGACAACACTCAGACCTAAGAGGGTGGCGAGCAAAAGTTGGTCTCATCGAGGAAGCTGATAATTGATGTACAGTATGCAGAAAAGAATAGCGGAGGAAACCACTCGTCACGTCATGACCGACTGCCCAGGAACGTTCAACCAGAAACCAAATGAGTGGAGCATGAAAAATCTGAGGACTGAACCTCAGATGGCGATTCAACTCATTGAAAAGTGGAAGGAGAAAGCTAAAACTCAAGGGACTATTTAACACTGACACACGCACGCACGCACGCACGCACGCACACACACACACACACACACACACACACACACACACACACACTCACACACACACACACACACACACACACACACACACACACACGCACACACACACACACACACTAACCAGCAGCATATTATCCTTCAAATACAATTCATCTGAGAATTAATCCAACACACAATCATTTGGTTAAAAAATGTGCTCTCTATACTCCTCTTAGAATTGTAATAAGATTAATTCTTCAAATTGTTGATAAAAACACAACCGACTCATAACGGAAATATTGCTCTCAATTGAGTAGCGAGTGCTCGAATCTATTACCGTCTGCTACCGTCTTATTGTTTGTCTTATAGAATTTATACTTTGCCTCGACAAACGTTCAGTAAATTGATAGAAATTCAACCACTGGCGAAAAGAGCATTTTTTTCAGCATGAACATCAGTGGCGTACCAAAAGTAAACATTTAAGACGGCATTCAGAAACCATAAAAAAATGAAAAAGAAATAAATATTAAGACGAAAAATGAGTCCCTGTGAAATCTTGAAATTGCCTTTTTCTATGTGAAACATATCTGGTCGTGTTGGCAATTTGAGCTTCAGAAGGACAAAAACTGAAATGCAATCGTCTAACGTCGTCTGAATCGTTTGAACAACCGGCTCTGTTAATAACCAGCCGCGGCGAGGCTAAGATTAGCCACTTAATTCCTTCTGGGCTCTACCTCTGTACCCAGTTTCTGAGGAAAAAAGTTAAAGGAATCGGACAAAATCCATCGAGCATAAAGTTGCGAAAAAAGACATCAGGAGCAGGAGTAATATTATTGCTACGAACTTCAATTGATAGCAATTACAAACAGACTTGGTTAACAATTGTCCCGATCAAACCAAAATTAAAGATTCATAACTCTGCTGACACAGAAAGGAAACTTGAAGTACTCAAACAAGTTTGCGTATGATGTCAGATTACTTATCCACATTGAGCAATTAATTCTCCCATTTTAACATATCTTTGAGTAAAAAGATTAACTGTGTTCCAAAATCAAATAAAAAATTATCAGGTAAAAAACAGAGCAATTAGATGCAAACTAAAACGAATAAAATCAACAATTAACAAAACCTAGCCTTGAAAGTCTCAAAAATAGGAATCAGTAGATTCAACCGTAATGATCAGTTATAAATACCGCAATGAAATTGCCTACAAACTCAAAATTACTTATTTTTTTTTATAAAAAAAGTAACACCACAAACTTTAAAATTGCAAAAGAGGTCTAAGAAGAAATCCTTAAATAAGAAAGTTTTTGAACAATTGAAAAAAGCAAAACTCAGCAATAAAACTATAAATTAAAAAATTATAGCAACAACTCATTATAGATGATTGGTCGAAGAACGAATAGAAGGCAAGTACTACAAAGTCATGCACATTGCAAAAATGACAGGTTCATGGTCTTGAAAAAAAAATTGGAAAAAAGTTTGAAAGTAGAGAAAACAAATAGATTTCTATGTTAAATATTTATTGTGAAGTAAGTATTAAAGAAAATTTGTCGCAAAAATTTTTCAAAATGTCATTTTTGGGAAAAATGCCGTTTTGAAAAATTCCCGCTGAATTTCAAACTTTTCACGCAAAAATAATTTGATTTTCACTAAAATAATTTAAAGCTCTGAAGATGGACAAAAAAGATCACTCTGTCTTTTAAATTAAATGAAAATCGAAAGCAAAAGGGTTGAAAAAATTGAACGAAATCAATTTTGCATAAGTAAATATTTTTTTACAAAAAAAACGCTTCACGTTAAGAACTGAAAAACGCAACGCCTGGTTGTTGATAACACTTACTGATACCATATCCAAATGCTCTGATTACCAAAAAGTCCAATTAAACAATAATTTTGAAAAAATGATAGTCATTTTACCCTCAAAATCAATACTGGTTGCTCAAAAACACTGTATTACCCAATTGCCGAGCGTTAGATATTAGTGCAGCTTGAATGGATAAAATCATTTTCAGTCAAAAAGTCATGCACTCAAGGCAACGCATGAACAAAAAACTTCTCATGCTCAGCAAACATTACATCGCTCGCCAATTTTAATCGCCTCCGCCTCTAAGATAAGGCGGTGCCTGAACACATAGAACTTCGGGTTAAAAAAAAACCTGAAGAGAACTAATACTCCTTTTCGAGTCGTAAGAAAGACGAAAGTTCGTTCGAGAACTATTAAATATGAGAGCTGCTAAATAATAGGTGTTTCATTTGCTGGCGTAGCTATTGATAACATGTAGCATGTAGTAAGAGAGTTACTTCTGCTTGTGTGAACAAGTGATGACATTGGCCAAAAACTGTTGAAATAATTTTTTTCGGACAAAAGCCATTCCTGCTAAAATAGAAGCTATTATACAATTAAAAGAATTTGAATTGTATTGGTGTTTTGGGGCGTGAAATTTTTTCGCTCTAAATTTAAAGTAGAGTGAGAAAATGATATTTGAACAAAAATTAGCTTTCTCGCTAGTGGTTTTTTGTTCACATGCGGCATTTTGACATTGATTTTCTGTTTTTTTTTAAATTTTGTGATCTGATTTTTTAGAAATGGTTCTCTCAATTCACTCATAGTCCGTTCTAGGTCTAGTTTTTCGTTTAGTCAATGAAAATTCTTTGAATTGTACGTCAGGACTTGTCCTGCTATGTTTTGTATTTGATTTCTCTGTCGATATTCAGAAAACATTAGACACAAAACCGATTAAAAAAATATGTCAACATACCTGTTTCTTTTGAACGGATATTTTACAAACCTTATACACACTCGAGCCACAACTCAGATAAAAACATGGGTAGAAGCATTAAATGGATTAAATTAACAGATCTCTAAAAAAACAAAGCATGCCTCCTTTGCATCAAAAATGAGAAATAAGTACTACTCTGCTGCTGCGGCTATTGTGACACGACAGTAGTTTTCAACTCCTATAACAATTGATCACCATCATCCAATGTCAATTGCTGCATGTCTTCCGGTTATAACTCACTGACTAATCATAACTTTGAACAGCTCTCTGGGTCATTACAAAAGAGAAATTGGATCTATTCTGTTTCAACACCCAATCAACTTAGTGGGATTATAACTTCTTTGTCCCCCCAGGAGCACGAGCTATGATTTTTGGTACATTGTAACATGCTTCATATCAACTCATAATTTGCAAGTTTGGGGGGGGGGGTCATAAAACGCAATCGGGCGGGGGGAGGGGAGGGGGCGGAGGCAGAATAGACCCAATTGCAGTACTCAAACAAGTTTGCGTATGATGTCAGATTACTTATCCACATTGAGCAATTAATTCTCCCATTTTAACATATCTTTGAGTAAAAAGATTAACTGTGTTCCAAAATCAAATAAAAAATTATCAGGTAAAAGACAGAGCAATTAGATGCAAACTAAAACGAATAAAATCAACAATTAACAAAACCTAGCCTTGAAAGTCTCAAAAATAGGAATCAGTAGATTCAACCGTAATGATCAGTTATAAATACCGCAATGAAATTGCCTACAAACTCAAAATTACTTATTTTTTTAATAAAAAAAGTAACACCACAAACTTTAAAATTGCAACAGAGGTCTAAGAAGAAATCCTTAAATAAGAAAGTTTTTGAACAATTGAAAAAAGCAAAACTCAGCAATAAAACTATAAATTAAAAAATTATAGCAACAACTCATTATAGATGATTGGTCGAAGAACGAATAGAAGGCAAGTACTACAAAGTCATGCACATTGCAAAAATGACAGGTTCATGGTCTTGAAAAAAGAATTGGAAAAAAGTTTGAAAGTAGAGAAAACAAATAGATTTCTATGTTAAATATTTATTGTGAAGTAAGTATTAAAGAAAATTTGTCGCAAAAATTTTTCAAAATGTCATTTTTGGGAAAAATGCCGTTTTGAAAAATTCCCGCTGAATTTCAAACTTTTCATGCAAAAATAATTTGATTTTCACTAAAATAATTTAAAGCTCTGAAGATGGACAAAAAAGATCACTCTGTCTTTTAAATTAAATGAAAATCGAAAGCAAAAGGGTTGAAAAAATTGAACGAAATCAATTTTGCATAAGTAAATATTTTTTTACAAAAAAAAACGCTTCACGTTAAGAACTGAAAAACGCAACGCCTGGTTGTTGATAACACTTACTGATACCATATCCAAATGCTCTGATTACCAAAAAGTCCAATTAAACAATAATTTTGAAAAATTGATAGTCATTTTACCCTCAAAATCAATACTGGGTGCTAAAAAACACTGTATTACCCAATTGCCGAGCGTTAGATATTAGTGCAGCTTGAATGGATAAAATCATTTTCAGTCAAAAAGTCATGCACTCAAGGCAACGCATGAACAAAAAACTTCTCATGCTCAGCAAACATTACAGTAGAGAAAACAAATAGATTTCTATGTTAAATATTTATTGTGAAGTAAGTATTAAAGAAAATTTGTCGCAAAAATTTTTCAAAATGTCATTTTTGGGAAAAATGCCGTTTTGAAAAATTCCCGCTGAATTTCAAACTTTTCACGCAAAAATAATTTGATTTTCACTAAAATAATTTAAAGCTCTGAAGATGGACAAAAAAGATCACTCTGTCTTTTAAATTAAATGAAAATCGAAAGCAAAAGGGTTGAAAAAATTGAACGAAATCAATTTTGCATAAGTAAATATTTTTTTACAAAAAAAAACGCTTCACGTTAAGAACTGAAAAACGCAACGCCTGGTTGTTGATAACACTTACTGATACCATATCCAAATGCTCTGATTACCAAAAAGTCCAATTAAACAATAATTTTGAAAAATTGATAGTCATTTTACCCTCAAAATCAATACTGGGTGCTAAAAAACACTGTATTACCCAATTGCCGAGCGTTAGATATTAGTGCAGCTTGAATGGATAAAATCATTTTCAGTCAAAAAGTCATGCACTCAAGGCAACGCATGAACAAAAAACTTCTCATGCTCAGCAAACATTACATCGCTCGCCAATTTTAATCGCCTCCGCCTCTAAGATAAGGCGGTGCCTGAACACATAGAACTTCGGGTTAAAAAAAAACCTGAAGAGAACTAATACTCCTTTTCGAGTCGTAAGAAAGACGAAAGTTCGTTCGAGAGCTATTAAATATGAGAGCGGCTAAATAATAGGCGTTTCATTTGCTGGCGTAGCTATTGATAACATGTAGCATGTAGTAAGAGAATTACTTCTGCTTGTGTGAACAAGTGATGACATTGGCCAAAAACTGTTGAAATAATTTTTTTCGGACAAAAGCCATTCCTGCTAAAAATAGAAGCTATTATACAATTAAAAGAATTTGAATTGTATTGGTGTTTTGGGGCGTGAAATTTTTTCGCTCTAAATTTAAAGTAGAGTGAGAAAATGATATTTGAACAAAAATTAGCTTTCTCGCTAGTGGTTTTTTGTTCACATGCGGCATTTTGACATTGATTTTCTGTTTTTTTTTAAATTTTGTGATCTGATTTTTTAGAAATGGTTCTCTCAATTCACTCATAGTCCGTTCTAGGTCTAGTTTTTCGTTTAGTCAATGAAAATTCTTTGAATTGTACGTCAGGACTTGTCCTGCTATGTTTTTTATTTGATTTCTCTGTCAATATTCAGAAAACATTAGACACAAAACCGATTAAAAAAATATGTCAACATACCTGTTTCTTTTGAACGGTTATTTTACAAACCTTATACACACTCGAGCCACAACTCAGATAAAAACATGGGTAGAAGCATTAAATGGATTAAATTAACAGATCTCTAAAAGTACAAAGCATGCCTCCTTTGCATCAAAAATGAGAAATAAGTACTACTCTGCTGCTGCGGCTATTGTGACACGACAGTAGTTTTCAACTCCTATAACAATTGATCACCATCATCCAATGTCAATTGCTGCATGTCTTCCGGTTATAACTCACTGGCTAATCATAACTTTAAACAGCTCTCTGGGTCATTACAAAAGAGAAATTGGATCTATTCTGTTTCAACACCCAATCAACTTAGTGGGATTATAACTTCTTTGCCCACCCAGGAGCACGAGCTATGATTTTTGGTACATAGTAACATGCTTCATATCAACTCATAATTTGCGAGTTTGGGGGGGTCATAAAACGCAATCGGGCGGGGGGAGGGGAGGGGGCGGAGGCAGAATAGACCCAGGAATTAATCAATTGCACAATGAAGATTGGGAGAATGGATTGAATGTTTGTTTGTTTGTATAGAAGAGAGAGATCATCATAGTGGTAGTAGCAGTAGTAACAAGAATTACAACAGAATGAAAAATAGCTTTGTGAAGAGTAGAAGTCAATATTTGCACGTAGTAGACATTTATAACACTGCAGTTAATGAAAAGAAGCACTTCAGGTGAAAGCACAACAATATTACCCCTCCCCTCCCCCTGTACTTGGAGAAGACGAAGGGGAGGGGAGGGGGTTGTTGCACTTCAACTGTTTATAAGGGCAGCTTGATATTCAAAGTGTGATGAAGAGCTCAAAAGAAGAAGATTGGTTGGGTTAATTAGTTATAATCTCTTTCGGTTATAACTAGTAAGGGCTCATTTCCTAAAGTAAAAGATCACAATCGATTTCAATTTCGGATAACCGGTTGACTGACTACCAGTAAAATTTCGAGTAAACTGACTTCCTTAAAATTTCAAAGTCAGATGAAATTTAAATTATTTCAGAAATCTTGAACTTTCAGGTTATTTCATATATTCAGAATAGCATATCCCTTAATTCTCGAAGCAACTGTTAAGTTTATGGCGCCAGCGATTGGTAAATTGATAACGAGTTACCCGGAAAGGACCCTTAACTAGTAATAACTTTGATAGCCAACTTGAGTTAATAGTATCAAGGTAGTAATACTACACTGAGTGTGGTTGGGAGTGGCTTAACAAGTTAGTTGGATAGTTAGTAAGTCCTGATGAAGCCAGCTTCGTTCAGGTTTACGGGTGGGTTGTTGAGGTGTGGATGGGGGTGGTGATGGTGTCCGGGAGGAGCCATTTTGGCCCCCTGCATCTGGGCAGAGGGGGGCGGGGGCTGCTGAGTGTTGGCTGCGTAGAGTATGTTTGGATTGTGTTGGTGGTGGAGATGATTATGCATCGATTGTCTGTTGCTACCACTATTCGGGTTCCCTGTCAAGTGAACAAATGGCTTACAAAATTTGAGTAATGTGCGCTTGAACACAATGTTCCGACGTCACTGTTCCGACTTCACTACCAAATGAAGAAAAACTAGAAAACTTTTGAAAATTTACATACAGTCTGAAAATAATAAATTTATGACCAATAAATGAATGAAAAAAATTTCGTATTCTTATAAACAACTTTCAAGTCAAAACAACACCAGATAAAAACTAAGTCAGACATTATAGTAGAAAACATAAAAACAACAATTTATTAACTGAAAAGATCAGATATGTTCACATAATTGTCTTTTGAACATCATAAGAGCATGTTATGAAAACCGCTATGCGAAAGGACAACAAACATGAACCGACTAAAGTCGGCAAAAATGCTCTCGAATGACAGTAGTCGCAAATTAATTCAGGGACTTTAGCCTAGATATTCTTTTCTTTATGAGTGCCAAAACATCAGCCAAGGGTAGGATTCGAACTCCTACTTCCGGAGTCTGATTCCTTCTCCTCGACGGAGGTATTAACCACTGTGCTATCACGCCCTTGAATCGATAACAATCGGTTTTGTTCGAACAAAAAACTTTAAATCGGAGTGAGAGCAATTGAAATCACTCAAAATCAAGAAGAAGTGAGTGAAAAAGTCACCGGAGAAGCCAAAGAATATTCTAGAAGAAAAACTCAAAATGGTCAAGCGAAAATTTGCATACAGAAGACACACACGTTTACAATAATTGCTTCACAATCGAGAGTAATTTAAAAGCTACAAATATTGACCAGTACCATAAACTTAATTATTTTAACGAAAAACAATATTGTCAAAATCATAAAAAGCATTCATTAAAACACAAAAACAGTAGACATTAGCGTTTGCTTCACATTGGACTTTGTTAAAAGTCGACAAAAAGGAACAAAGTAATCAAAACTATTAGCCGCCAACTGAAACTGTCAAATTCACTTATATTTAATAGGAAGCCGTTGAGATATATCATTATTCAGAATTTGCAAACATACTACTACAAAACAATCAAACAAAATGCAAAAAAGGAAAACTCGAACAAAACTTTAGAAAAAGTATCAGACCCATTAAAATCGTACACCATTGATGCAAAAAACATATGTTGAATTTGACCTCAATTTAATGCCACTAACAGCTTGCATTAATAAAATAATGCCACAAGACATCAATGAAAAACCACATGGATGCAAACATCCAAAAATCTCAAAATTTTCACGACAATTCGTAGTATCATAGCCATAAAACCATTAGTCAAAGCGTTAAACCACAAAATTCCGGTTAAATTGGAAAATGTGGGCTAAAAAAGCATATTTGGTGCCATTTTGCATGAAAAATGATGAATTTTCAAAGAAGTTAAACAAAATTTTACCCAAAAATGGATCAAACAGCTCAGCAACCATTCAATAAATTTAAATAAAAACCATAACACTTTCGTAAAGAATTCCATCATATATTTGCAAAATTAATGAAAATTTGAGCAAAAATTATTGAACATGTGCACAAAAAGAACGGAAATCAGCGGAATGTTCACAAAATTTTAAACCTTGATAACTCTTCGGAAAAACGAAATATCTTTTTAATTGGATATTTTATGCTTGACGGGCTTTTTAATGATGGGGTCGGAACAATTACAGCCGAACTAAATTAATACACCGGAAATGTGTTGTCACGAAACTGTGTAGTACAAATAACGATGAAATTTGAGGAAATTGGCTAGCACTCTAATTTAAGAAGACTTATTTTGAGAGACATATTTCAATTTGTAGTGATGCACAAAATCTCAGTGCTATCTGTAACCAAGATGGGAATGGTTTGAAATGGTAACTCGCCTATAGTACCGGGTGCACCTCCGTTCATAGCTCGCATCTGATTGGCTGCGGCTGCCTGTTGCAAGTGTTGTAGATGGTGGTGTTGTTGATGATGATGGTGATGATCGAGGGAGGAGGGGGGAGGTTGAGATCCCGGGTGAGCGTTCCCAGAGGTCTTGAGTAAGTCGTGTGCCAGGGAATCTAGTTGGTCATCTGTCAACTCATACGCCTCCGCCAGTTCACGCTTCGCTATCGGAATGAGCTTGTCGTCAAACCACGTCTCTTTAGAGAACATCTGCAATGTAAACAAGCCTTAATTGTAGTAACAATCATCATAAAAACACTATTAGACGCTGTGTGATAATTAGAAACAATATTATCATATCGTCAGAAAGCCAATGACCTCTATGCTACAAATTGTACGAAGCAGTTACCTTGTATTTCATCGAACAACAATTAGCATTTTTGTTACAATTCATCTTGTGAGTGACGTCAAATCACATAAATGTGTTGTCATATTAAGCTTCTAAATGCATTGTTTTCATTGTTTTCAATAATTTAGAATTAAGATGAAACCTAAAAATTGGTTTAAAATACACAAGGATTTTCTTTGTTAATTGGTGTGCATATGTTTAACTCTATGTTTAGTACGGACTATTTCTTCCGGGACTGTTTTGTCTACTTTTTTGGGACTATTTTGTCTGGAATATATTGCTATTCGGGACTGTTTCGTCTGTTCACCCGAAACACAAACCCGAGTTTTGACGTCTGAAATAAAGAACAAAACTCCACCCAAAACAAGAAACCTGTTGAACCGACTGTTAAAAAAGACTCTTATATACAATTATCACCAAAAATCAGTATGATAATTCTGGCACACACATTATAGAAAACACCTATCGCATATTAATTAAATATTGGAACTCCTATTTAATTTTTTTAATCGATTTACGGCTACAGAGTTCAGATTATAATTCTGTCACCTGTAGACACCTGTAGACAAGCAAAAACCCTAGGCAGCTCAAACACAGCCGAGTTGACGTTAAAATCTGTTAAATTTCGTTCACATTACAGAAAGTATGATGAAAGTTGACCTCTCTAAGTAGGTTGTTGGCACTGCCCTTGACCCTGGGCGGAGGTTGTTGGTGGGAGGGCGGGTGGTTGTGGTGATGGTGGTGGTGGTCTGCAGTGCCATTGGGCATGGTTGCAGCAGCCTCTAACAGGTGCTGGGTGTGTTCGTCTTTGTTGGGTCCTACCCCTACTATGGTATTCCCTCCTAATGAGGGGTGATGGCTGCTGTAATGGTTGTTCACACTGTTAGCACCTGGTGGCGACTGCTGCTGTTGCTGCAAGTTGTTCAACTGTTGTTGATGATGATGCAGATGCGCCGCGTGATTCTGAAAATAACATTAATCAATTTCATCATCACAGAGGAAACTAAAAAAATGGTAACTATACTACTCTTTTCATAATGTTACAAGTCAGTAAAACTTCAGTCACAATTTAAGCAACGCAAACACTTTTAGTAGCAAATTTTTCACATGTCATAACAGCGGCATTGTCATATTCTTTGATCAATGACGTTGGCGTGTCGTTTCTTACGACCACTGGCTTTTCAAAAACATAGAGAATTAATGACAAAGCAACCTTACACAATGATTTGCCGATATAAAACTCTTATCTGAATAGACTGAGTTTAAACCTTCTTTGGGTTATGCTTCTTTGTTGACATGAAGGTGATGATTAATACTAAACTTGATTGTAATAAAAAAATTTTGTCCAAAATGTTGTTTATTATACGACGACATACATATTCGGAAACAATTAAATGTTCAGATGAGAATTTACTCAAGCTGTTTTCTTCCAATCAAACATTAGAAGTTAGTTAATTTGAATTTCCACAGCAATCAAAAAGAAAATTTTGGTTGGTAGAAAGATCTAAAAAAACTGAAAAAAACTGCTTAAAGAATCAAAAATGAGCTTTGACTATGATGCAAGAGTAGAGAGAGAAATTCGTTCAAGCTGATTGTTAAGTCTTGCGTTCAATATTCAGGTTATAGCTTGAACTCAGTGAGATATCTCTTTAGCTTAAGCTGAAGAAACAGAAACAACGATGAGCTTTTGGGACTCAACATACAAAAATTTATGCAAAATATGAACCTGACAATTTTTTCCAGGAAGAACCATTAAAAATTTTGAAAGCAATCCAATTTTAAACATATCTGGCAGATTACCAGAAAATAGCTGTGATAGCTTCATAGATCTGCATTCTCAAAGAGATAAAAAAAACAGACCAAAACAGAAATTTCTCTTCGTTTTATTAGTTGCAGAGATTTTGTCTTGATTAAGCATCTGTATACCTTATTGCCGATTCTATTAACTGGTCTTAAATAGCCTTCAAGGAGAGTGACAAACGCTCAGCTGACCTTATCTCCTTGACAAAGTCGAAAGTGATTTTGAGAGTGAGGAAAACCAATTTTGAGAATGACGTAAGTCACGTGTGGCCAAAAATTTAATCACGCAAATGAACAAAAGCATTTAGCTCCACTAAGATCAAAAAAAAGATGTAGGGCGCGTAATTTAGCCGAAATCGCATAAATACGTAAAAAAGAGGAGTTAAGTAATTGTGACGTAATATGGTTGCAACAAAAATCTTGACGAAACAAAAAACATATTAGGACAAGTCCTGAGCTACAGTTAAAAATTTTAAGTGACAAAACAAAAAAGTCCTACAAATGACTAGAATCGTATTTAAAAAACCATTATAAAAATTGATCAAAATGAAACAGACGTGAGAAATTAAAGCCAAATTGCCGCGTAAGAACAATAAAAATGACAAGGATCGGATTTAGAAAACCATTAAAAACGATTAAAATAATTGAAAAAACATTGAGAAATTAAAGCCAAATTGCTGCAAGTGATAAAAAAACGAAAACCCAGCAAGCTATTTTTTTTCGCCCCACTTGCTTTTTAGCTCCACTTCCTGAGTCGACGTGACCAAAATCAGTTTTTGAATTTCACTTCGAAAATCATGAAAGTGTGAGCATAGATCTTAAAAAAAACCGTCGTAAGAATACCGGAAACGACTCGATAAAGAACGCGCCACAAAACAAAAATGATTGAAATCAACGTAAAAAATCAAGAAAAGGTCAATAATAGTCCCAGCTATCGCTTTGCGACAGTTATTAAACCGATTACGGTTGGCGAATTGTTCTCGAACGACAAGCGAAGCTTGACGTAATTTTAGCCTGCTTCAATGGGGGATAGTAGTGGATAAATTCATTAAGGGGCTTCATATGTTGTTATTAGAGCTTCTTTTACACCACTACTAAGGTTTAGTGAAAAAATTAAGATAACGCAAAACTCGAACAAGCTCTCCGTGAAAAAGTCATTTGGAAATTTTTGAGCAGAAAACCTTCCAGAAGAAAACTCTTGAGAAAAACTTAAGCATTAAAAACACTAACAACTACACTAATTGCTTCAAATTTGGTTCGAAAGCAATTAAATGTTTATTGTGATATATCAGTAATTTGTCAAGGTATACATTATTCATTCAATTTGCAGACATTTTTCATTTATTTTTTCGCCAATCTTGTAACTAAAAACTCTGGCCAACTCCTTGCATGTAGCATAGTTAATTCTGAACGAGCTGCTTATTCGCTAAAGCCTTTCAATCTCAAGCAAGTCCAAAGATTGCAATGATAGCAAAAATTAGAAAGTTAAGCTGAAATATTTCAATACGAGGCCGAGAATTTTGCAAAGAGTTTTAAATTGACTTATAAAAGTTAAATAAGCATTTTGAAACACGAATTGAGAAATTGATTTAACTTTAGCTAGCATTAGGATCTTCTGATATTGTATAATCTGCCACTGCAGAATTCCGGCATTTTGATATTTTAAGTTGCGAGTTTTAACATAACATAGTATAACCACTAAAACAAAGAAAGTAAGCGTGTCAACCGTAGGCCCTAAAACACTTTCAGAAGTACATTTTTGTAGAAAAAACTAATTATAACTGTTGAACTGTTGAGAAAACAATGAAGGTCGAAAATGACATGAGGGGAAGAGGGGTGATTATGAAAAAAAGGGAAACAGTTCACTCTAGTGGTACATCTGTATTTGTGTGTCTGAAAATATACAGTGGACATGAAAGGGGGAGATCTGGTCATGGAAGAGAAAACATACATTCATTGCTGGGTCACATGTCGCTGTGAGAAAAAATAGAAACAGTTTGCAACATTAGTTGACATAGTGTCCAAGTACAGACTAGAAACAATGACATATAGATTGAAATATTCTGTGAATTGAATTGGACTGTGACAAAGCTTTGTTTTTTTTTCAAAATTAATCAATCAGAATTAATACAGATTTTGATAGATTTCGAATTTAGATATAACTTGCTTTTTTTTCAATATAAATCAATCAAAATTAATACAGATTATCATAGATTTGGAATTCAGATATATCTTGTTTTTTTTCCCGGTTTCTGCTTTAATATTTTTACAGTGTAAAAAGACATTAAGACATACGATGGAAGGGCGTGTTTATAACAAGATAGATTTCAAATCTTTCGCATCAATAATTTATAAAGTTAAGGATTATGTGATAAATACATTTGAATCAGAAAAAAGAATGCAACTATTTCAAAAATGGTTAGAATTAATTATCAAACAATGAGTCAAACTCAGAAATTTTTAGTCATGGTCATGGTTGGTTCTTTCACATCACAATTAAAGGTCACTTGAGTAAATCGAATACTTAGTGGGGAGAAAGAGTAACGGAGGGGAATTTGGTGATGTCCAAATACGGAAATGAGGGAAAGGTGATAATGATACGCGGAGCTGCTGCCGTTCTCCTTACGTATATGGCTGGTGTTGTCTGTTGTCTCACTAATCGGGGTCTGTATCTAGCAGGGGGGTTACCCAGAACACTGCCCCCATTATCCTTAATACTACCAATTCCAGACATAACATTGGACAGGGGCTCTTGAGTTGCCGGGGGTGAATACGTGTTCCCTGATACTGAGAATGACTGTTGCGTGAACAACCTCTGGGCTCGTTTGCCCCTCGAGGGGTTGGGGTGGAAACCAGTTTGCATAGTGGACCTGGTTGCGACTGGGTGGTTTAATGAGGATAACTGTTGGGACTGGAAGGATAAATGAGGAATGGAAGAGGAGCAGCCCAGGTTGGCGGTGCTGGCTGAGAAACCAGTGTTACTACCCTGGCCCAAAAACGCCGTGGAGGGACCTTCTGGTCTCCGTTGGTGCAGCTGGTACACATTTCACACGTGAGACATTTTCGCACGCAAATCTCAATATTGGTTATACATATCTATTTTAATAAAGTACAACTTTCCGTTAACATTTTTGAGCGCTCGTGAGAACAACATATTTTTAGAACAGCCGGGTTTAGCATTTTGACCGAAACATCAACACTTATACTTATGAAAATAATTTACCTGTCAATTCGGAAAAAAATGATTATACAGATACAATCGGTTCAAATGTGAAACGAAACTTAAATACAGTTCTTGTAAAACGTTAACAATCACGCACATAAGAGGTTATTAAAAAGCCATCAATCCATTAAGCATTAATCGATATATCTTCAAAATAACTTTCTAAAGATTTAAAAATTAAGCGCTCGAGGTGTTATTCTGGTTGGCTAATTTTTTGGCTGGTATTAAATTTTAGCAAATAAATTGACGGAACTATTAAACAGTAAATTTCTCTGTTAAATGAGAACGCAGCCGACAGCCGATGATTAAAGAGCTTACCGAATGTAAGGAAAGGGAGCTCGAATGGTGGTGATGGTGGTGTTGGTTAGTAGTATCATTGCTATTATTGTTATTTGTAGTAGCTGTTAGGGGGACAGGAGGAGGCATCCGACTGTAAAGCTTTCTGATAGACTGAGGAATGAAGCTGGAGACTGAGCCCTGTCTGCCCCCGTGCACCAAAGAAGCACCACCTGGCGCCACCCCACTACCTCCAGGAGGCTTCACTCCTCCCACGCCAGAACCAAACGAGTGATTATGCAAAGAAGCTTGAGTCATATTAGCTGGACCACCGGTTGTTGCAAGACCACCTCCCACAATTTGGGATCCCATGCCCAGATGTCCAGCTGTACCTGGAATCTGGTCTGGAACCATTGCAGACGTTGTGGATCCCGGTTGGTTTCCCATATTTGAGGCTCCCGGTAACCCATGGTTATGAGCAGAGAGGTTGTGGTGGTGGTGTTGGTGGGGATGGTGGTGTAGCAAATGATGCGTCGCAACTAAAAGTTCCGCGGCGTGTTTGGGACATCGCGCGGCTGGTGTTCTGTTTAGAGGTCCGAGGCTAGAGAAGGAGTTTTTGGGCGTCATCCAGATCTCGTTTTCATCTTCCTCTTCCAGATTGTCAAAGGTGAACTAAAGGGTTAGTCAAACACACGTTAGCAAGTTAGTACAATCTGTAAGACATTTATTCACGGCTGGGAAACAGTTATTTGAACAAGCTTTTACGTTGAAATGTTAGTTCACACCGCAAAGATAAGAAAATTTTAAACTAATTGGGCATAAGCTTTACGGTTTAACGAGAGGTTATTTTTTCCTTTTTTGTAATGATTGAGTTCATATTGCATAAGGGCAGTTTGTAAGAGAAGGTCGATTCTTTTTCTGTTATCCATACCTTGTCATCTATCCTGTTGTTTCATTATTTATTAGTGTTCATTCAATGTGGTCTCTTCGGACTCAAATCAAAATATTTGTCATCACATATTAAGCAAGATTACTTTTAATACATTTTTTTTTATTTTTCATTTTTTCTCAACAAGCGCAAACCTTATTTGTTCTGTGAGCATGTGTTGGTGAATTCTCATCCGGGCTGCTAGAGTAATCGGGTGACGGAGGTTGCTCAGTGATTGGTGTGATTGTTCTAGAAGATTCCTGATTGTATTTGCCCCCACTATCTCTGGTACCAGTTCCTCCGCCAGTACGCGTATCCATGGGTGGCAGTGGTGGAGACACAGCTCCTCTTGAGTCGAGTGGACGTCTTTGTTTGCTTACGTCCAATTCAGTGTCGCTTTCGTCTTCTTCTTCCACAGAAAAGTCCTCCAGTTGTCGGCTACGGCGATTACGGAAGGGAGGAGGACCTAATAATAGTAAGGTTCAGAAAAAAACATTTCAATAGCAATCACATTTCAATGAGTCATATTTTCTGCAAACTTTTGCTGTATTTTAAACAGTTTTCCGTTTGAAAAACTACTTGAAACAATCTGCAGAATCATGAAGTTTGTAATGTTTAAACAACGTGGCATCACTTTGTTTAATTAGTGAACCGAAAAAATTGCAATTATCTTTTATTTGATAGCTGCTGAGTCAATAAAAGCGTGTACAATAATAATTATGGACCTGGATGTCTGGGAAGTGGTTTATGGAGATTGTCTTCGAGTGATTGTCCGAAGGAGGAGGAGTGTACGTCCTCTGTGCTCGTGTGTCTCGAAGGACCCTCCACGTTCACCGTGATTGGCAGGTCAGACAGGTTTGCGTGCTCATCCGTAAGCGAGTCACGCCTGAACAACACATAGGTTTAGAACTCCAACTCATAACTAGGTTTCAATCATAACATCAAACCCATTCTGTAAAAAAGACCCGCGAGGTCGAAAATTATGACGAGCGATTATGTACGTAGACATAGCCATTACAATTGGATGCCATTATACCATTTGTAAGTTTATTACTGATTACTTTCATAATTCTTTTATAAAATCATCATTTATGATTTCCATTTTTGTCGGACAATAATAACGACCAAAACTTTAAACACAGAACTATTTGAGAAACAGTTACAAACTCTTGAAATCATTGCTATTATAAAATTTCGCATGAGCTTCAAATCTTCAAAATTATACCAACAAAGATGTGATAAGAGGACTGTATAGCTTACTTTATGTGGTCACGTTCTCTCCTTGGTCTGCGCCTGGCAGGTGGACTCGGTTGCTTAGTTGGTGGTGGCGACGGAGACCGTCGTATACTAGAGGCGACACTGGGCACGGGTTCGGGAGTGGTACCACGGGTAAATGGGGACTGGATAGACCTCCTCTGTGTGTTGTCGGAGATGGATGCTGTTCGGCTGCTGTTATCTCCACCTCGGAAACTACCACCACCTCGGCTGCGACTGGCACTTGATAACCTTTAATAAAAAATAAAACAACTAACGTCGTACGAATTGCTCTCGAAAGACTTGCAAAAACTTCGGACTTGCGTGGGCTGAAATTGAAAAAAAATGTTTTGGATTGAACCAGTCAGGCAAAAATTATGAATAAAAAAGACACAAATTCACAAAAATTGCAACAAACATCGTTCGAGAGCAATCAATAAAGAAATATTACATAATGTTCACTTTATTTGGAAGCTGATCACAAGAGAAAATCTTTCAAATTATAGTATTGTATTGTGCCAGCATGACAACGCAATATTACTACGAGCTCTGCTACGATCATCCGTGAACTCTTTTGCTTTCGCCTACAGAATATCGTTTCAACTAAATAAACTTCTGGAAGATTATTGAGCGAAATCATTGTATGCTGTCAAAGTATTAACGACAAAGTAATAAGCCATCAATAGAGTACTGATGAAAATTGGGTATTTGTTGAACTTTTTTTCACCATTGAAAATACATTGTCGAAGACACATTAAATGGTTTATCAAATCATTTTAAGCCTTGAACAAAATCCTGTATAAAATGCATCGCATTTTATCCAATTATTTTAAGACTTTGAAGAAAAATCATTTGAAAACATAATGTGTTACTAACCGTCTGTCGCGAACTGCGTTGAACACATTGCCAAAGAGTCCGTGGTTCCTGCGATGTTCTGGTTCCTCCTTCTCCATCTGTTCCAGGTTCCCACTGATGGCCCTCTTCAGTTCCGGGGCGAACTCTTGCAGTTGTCTTAGACCAGCCTGGAGGGCACCCGCTTTGCCCTGCTTCTCGGCTATCTGCTGCTTGCGTTTCTTGAATCTTCTGAAGTAGTCTTGGATCAAGAAGGTCGCGTAGAATTTACCCACCGTGACGTCATCGTCTCCTATGCAACGAAAAGTATAAAACAAAACTCTTCGCAAATTTGATCCTCAACGAAGCATAAAACTAAATGCAATGACGGTTGCATAGCAACCTATAGTTTAAGGGTGAAACAATTTATTATAAAAAACAATAGTTGGATCTGACAGGAGAAATAATTTTTTACAGTTAAATTCAGTTGTAAAATAATTGCAAAGTGAAGATCAAACTTTCCGAATTGGCGTCGCAATCTTTTCTTTACTGAATTCGAATTGACAAACAAACCATTTTTGTGAATATCGTAAGAGCATTGATAATTTAATTAAAACAATTTACTGAAACCATTCCAAACCATTATCTACCTTGTTAATGGGTATTAATTTCGGAAAACCTGATCAACGTTATCAGAGCGCATTCAAACTTCATTACAAAACTCTTAAATTACAACTCTGAATCTCTCGCTGTTAAATAAAACTCAAATCATTTGACTGTATTCAAATTTTTGAACCGTGATGGAATTTCTTGGTTCAACTTACCTCCCGGAGGTGGAACGACCTGATTGAGAAGTTGTGGCGATGTCCGCTTCCAGATCTTCTTGATCACGGCTCTCAACTCCTCGTTTGCTTCGTCAATGTTACCTGCGTGAACAAACCAACACTCTTTTTCTTTACCCTCAACATCTCATATCTTTTCTCATTCAGTATTTTGTAATGTTTACAGCCAGTATTGGATTCAGTATTTGATTTAATTCAACTCATTTTCATTGTATTTCAGCGTCGGTATCAAAATATTTAATTTTCTTGTATAAGAATTTCAGTCCAATTATAGCTTTAAAACTTCGTTTTAAACCTGATTTCCAATTTGTGATCAAACTTGACATTTTCAAAAACAGTTGCAATGACCTGCAATATATCTATATATCGAACAGTGAATACTGGAGTGCTGATTTTAGAATGCATCTGGGCATTTGGAAATACTTTTGAACAGAAAATAACAGAATGATACAACAGAAAATGAGTGGAAAGGGGTCGCGAGTACACAACTTAAATGCAACAGCATTGCAGTGATTCAATATTTAGACAAGGGGAATATTTTGGTGCAAATTTATTTTGTTTTTTTTTTTTGGAAAATTTTGTTAATTATTTCGCAATCAGAGCGTCATTTCAATGTTCTTAAAGCATTTCAATGTTCTTTTTCAAAGTGTTTCATGTTCTTAAAATAAAGACGGATAAACTTTAATTTCAGGCATTTTTTAAGGTTTAGAAGAAAACAAACAATTTTCTGGGTTATGGAAACCTTTAAATGTCATGATGGCTGGTATTGGTTCCAATTATACTAACCATTCTCTAATTTGCTGTTTTTTTTATTAAATTCAGCGTCGAATTCACTTACTTTTTGGTTGTTCTGATTAACAAGTAGTTCTTTGCATTTTGGAATTGATTACTCAATTAGTGTGCAGAATATCATGTCGAAACGACTAGGTTCAGAAATGACGCAAACAGTGGTCTTTAATGATAAACTCAGACCAACAATTTTCAAAAGATGGCATCTTAGAAAAATTTCCGGGGAAAATTATATCTTGGCAAAGAAGTTGATATATTGTTGTTCAAAACAAGCTATCACAAATTTCAATAAAAAATAAATAGCTTGAACTAAAAGAAAAATTTAAGAAAATGGGCTGCAAAAAATATAAACTCAAAATAAACATTGATATTCAAAAAAAAGAAAAACAAGCATTTCATTCAAAAAAATATTTTTTTATTTAAAAACATATGATAGCTTAAAACTGAAAAATTTTCGAACTGACTACCTACACAAAACTTCGGCGTATAATAATCCATTAGTAAGTTCTAATCTTCAAAACACTTCAGAAGTTTTTCTTACATCTATTTCAATTAATAAATTTTCTTTGTCTTTTGTCTTCACAAAAAAAACAGAAGAAACAAAATTTGGCACTATGTCAAATGCTTCAGAAGCCTCTGATACGCATGAGTTACTGATACTAATCAAAAAGTCTCATAATCAGCTCCAAATTGATTTTTAAATCTTCAACCACAAGTTTATAAACTTGCACAGAAATCTTGAGCAGGCAAAATCAGGCAACCAAAGTCATTAAGTAAAATCTGATAAATTGAAGGAAGAAAACAATCCAATGAAAATTGCATTTCACAATATTACGTTTGAGAAATGTCAGAATTTTATTGGCACATCAAATTAAGAAAAAACGAATTTCACAACAAAAGGAAAAATGCTACGTTGGTAATTGCTATTTTCTCGAATTTCAGCATTATCTTATTCAAATCTGGTTTTTATAAAAAAGATCGGTAAAGAAACAAATCAAAAATTAACAGTCAAGTTGAGCGATTTCGGTGCAGTTTCTCAGCAAAAAAAGTTTTCAATATCAATTAAACCTTGTTAATTCATATTCTTGCCACTAAAAAACTTGAATTAAATGCAAAACTAAATGAAAATGGACTGTAAGAAATATAAACCCAAAACAACCGATGAAATTCAAAAAAATAAAAACAAGCATTTCATTCAAAAAAATATATTTTTTAGTTACAAAAAGAAAATAAATATGATAGTTTAAAATTTGAAGTTTTCGAACTGATCACCTACAGAAAACTGTGGAGTATAATTCTCCATTAGGAAGTTTAATTTTTCAAAAGACTTCAGAAGAAGTTTTTCCAAAACTTCATGAACATTTTTTAAAATTTTGCAAAAAATATAAACGAAGTAGAATTCATGCCAAAGTTTTGCACCATCAAGAAAAAACCTTTAAAAACTGTTGCTATTTTTCCCGCATTTTGATATGAACATCAATCATATCATTTACAAAAAGAATGCTATTATGACAAAAATTTTTAATAATTCGATGATACTGTTTTTCTCAAAAACAAGCAGTTAATTAGTTAAACAATAGTTTTTTGACCACTTTCTGGCACAAGCCATCTTGTTTGTATCATTTCAAATTGAATAATTTGAACACTTTCAGGGCAGTTGTTTACAAGACAAAGGTGTGTTATATTAATTAATTGGCTGGTGAGTGCAGGTAAATTGAATAATAGTTGAATATTAAATTGACAATTATTAATTGAGAATTGATTAGTACAAACCTCCTTGGTGTCCCATAAGGAAAAGAAAACAACATAAGGCATCAATTTATTCTGTTAATGTGACGCAAAAATAAACCACACCACGCTTAATCACTATTCCTTGTATGCTTAGAACTAAAGAGTCCGCTTCGTTCCTTTCACCCGTGAATAAAATTTTTGTTTTCATGAACCTGTCTGAACAGGTAAATGTCGGTTTTTGAACTCATCATGGTTCTTATAGCCTGGTGTGAGATAAAATCAACTATTGAAATCAAAATATACCATTTTAAGGATGTTAAAGGGTCAATTATATAATGCGGTATTCTTCCGGGTGAAAGGGAAACAGTTCTAAGATCAACCTTTCCTTAAAAAAATTTAACATCAAATATACTTTAGATGAAGGTTTCATATTACAAGGCCTATAATGCATACAAGGAATAATAAGTAAGATTTTTTCATAATAACTCAAACCAAAACCATAATGGGTAAGATTCCTTTTCCATAAACGGGTATTGTGCTCTCAATATAGATCACGTGACTTGACGAAATAAGAGAAGTCGTTAATTGCAGATTATGGACAACTTTTCGTGCAGAAAGCCGAGCTTGCATTAATAGACAGATCACTAATACATTAGAGTGCAGGTGTAAATTCTCCAAAATTTAAAAAATTCAGAGGCGTTCTTAAAATCACCCCAAACCAAATCAAACAAAAAATTGCTGCCCAGGAAAAGGAATCGCTTTTGATTATTGAACGTTCGATTGAAAGAAAAAGTTTCCTTTACCAGTTAAACGACAGACAGCTTTAAGAAGAAGGCTAACAAAGAGAGACAAAAGCATAAAACAGGCTGTGCTATATTTTATTTTGTTTGGGTTATTTACTTGATGCCAAATTGACCAATCTGCCACGTTACTAAAATATTAACTGATATTATCCCCAAGTTGATCCAATAGCCCAATTTTCATAAATAACTTGTGAACATCATAAAACGAAAGCAATTCACTTTCAATTGAAATAGTTTTTTTTACAAAGAAACTTTGTTTACATTTTGACTCATTGTTCATTTTGGCATTGAGTAAGTTATCAAACAACACTACTTTTCCACTTATTATTATACCATCAAATTATATGGCTCCATAGTGTACATTGGTGCATTGTGCCATCCAAGGGCGTTGAGGAACCGAAATAAGCTTCTACTCTTCAACGCCAAGCACAGCAATAGAAAAGCAGATGAAAGAGAAAGTCAGATTGGTCAAACTTCGTGTCTTCAAGCACCAGTTGTTAAATTGAGAGTTGTTAATTGGGGAAAAGCAAAGAGTCCAAAATTAAATAGCTGAAAATGAACAAGGAGCAGTGTTAATAGGGAAATAGTGCTTGGGAAGCCAAATTTAAATATTTTAAGATATTTTAAATTTAACTGTCATAACCTGTTGTTCAACTTAATTTTTATTGTATGTGTATAGGAGAAACAAATTAGGAGAAATAAATTCTTTTTCTTATTAATTCTGAATTTTGTTAAATACAGACTATTGATTGCGGACTACTTATGAAATTCTAAACAAAAAATCAACTTAAAGTTATACCTACCCAGAACTGATCTCATGCTTCTCGTCTTAACCCAACCCTGCTAACCAACTTATAACGATAGAAACCAACCTTAATCAAGAACAGGAAATAATTAGAATAAATAGAATAATTAATCCCGAAAAAAACTAATGGATTAAAATAAAATAGTAGCCAAATGTGCAATTAAGGGACAAAAGCAGCCGCAGCATCAAAGAAAGCATTCATAAATTTATTTCTGATTGGCTGTTTCTCCACAGCATAGCACACACCCCCGCCCTTTCCACCATCCCATGTTGTCATTGCCTTACTGGGCTATGATGTTTGCTTATTTCATTATTTGTTCATACCTTTCGTCTTCTCGGAAATGGGACCGAAATGTGCTGTTAAACATGAAACTTAGTCTCAGTTAGCAGAATATAGCTTAGAATTTTTTACAACTCTCTTAACAAAAATTACATTTATAATGCTTCAACTATTTAGTTCTACGAAATCTCAAAAATTCAAATTCATGGAATTGTCGTATAATCACCTCAGAATAAGATAATAATCAGCTCAACATAAGATTGAAAATTTAATAAAATATTAAGTATTAGTAGCTGAAATTTCTCTTTAGCTCAGTTTTTGAGAACCTCGGTTTTTGAGAAAATTTAGAACCTTTCATGATAACTTTTGGTTGAATTATCAGCTTTAAATTATTTAAACGATCACTTTGTCGTCTCTTTAAAATCTCTTAAAATCAAAGCGTCAATTCCGAGACTTGAGTTTCGCAGCGAAAGAGTTTAGGCAAGTCTTCAGACATAAAATGAATCGTTTCACAAGAAAGTCCATCCATTGATGCAAAAATACCATTTCACAGCTCGCTTTTAATTTTCTAACCAGCAGCACAATCAGCTCAGAATTTATGAAGCACAGTTGAAACTAACGATCCTCTCATAGCAGCACAATTAAAAGCAAAGAAAACAGAAAATGAAGCAAAAAAATCAAATCAAAATTGACCATAATTGCCACACTAACGAGCCCTGTTTAAAGCTTCCAATGCTATTTAGTTAAAGAAGTCCATTTACATTTTATCGTTATTAAATAGTGTTACTGAAGCATTTATTCACTTTTATTTACACGACAGGTCCCCCACCCCCCTCATCAGCCAGTCCTATAGTTAGCTACACACACAAAAAACAAATTTCAGCTCAATAAAAAACATTTCGACAGAACGTAATATACGTAATTAGAAATTAACGAGAGAAAGAGGACAAAATTTAATCTCGCTCTGCTATCAGAGCACATATAACTATCCAAAAAATTGAATTGACGAAATGAAGGTATATAACACAGAAGTTTGCGTGTAAGAGAGCCGAAGTGAAAAAAAAAACGATAGAAAATGAGCCGAAATTACAAAGAATAGAAGAACAAACTCATTTAGTCAAAAATTGCAATCAGTTATAGCTGAGTTTGTGAAAACTGAAGTCTATTTTTTGGGCCATAATTATCGTGGGTATTAATTATAAATCAGAGGCCCATGGAACTTGATATGAAACTTTAACAACCAAAAAAGAGAGCAACTTACCCGTAAAAGTAAGCGGTAATCTATTGCAATTAACGATAATCAAAAATCAATTTCTTCTTTGGCTTTTTAAATCCTATCCAGTTTCTATTTTCTTTAGGATACGTGCAAGAGAGCCGATGTTATAAAGAGCCGACGTTAGAAACCAACGAAACCTGACTTGATTTAAAAAGAGCCAAAAGCAAAAAGTTGCCTTTAAATACCTTAAACTGTTAGTTGATTACCATGAAAAGATTTTAAGTGGGTTAAACTGTCTCCTGTTCGGCTGTGATAGTTTCCTATCAAGTCCCATAAGCCGCTGAGGCATGGCCATGACCCGCGATAATTATTTATTAATCCGCTTTCAGATTCTTTTACTAGAAATTACATTTCTCAAATACTCGGTAATAACTGGTAGAGAATTGGGTAGTCTCATTTCAGAAGGCAATTTAATTGGTTGCTAAATTCATCTTAATTTATCGACCAATGATTTAAATAATTTTTCGGCTCTCTTACAAGTCACCTTTTCTTTATGTTTGGCCCTCTTCTAACTAATCCTTAAAACGACGTAAAGTGAGAAAATTTTAGTGGAAAATTACTTCAAGAATTTTTTTGAAGCAAAATCTTTGTGTCTTTGTCTTGAAGCATAAAAAATTGTCTCGATCAGTTGTAATAAGAATGCAGCAATTAATAAAAGCACTGTTCAATTATAATGATAATCCAGGAACTTATAATTTTTAGACGACAGATGCAAATAAACTTTGTCTTGATATTTTATTTACTAGGCAATAACTAGTTAGGAGTTTGTTTGACCAAAAATTTGTTGAGACGACTACTAGTCTCTTCAAATAAGATATATTTCAATCACGTTGAACCATACACCGAACAAGTAACCGCTAAAAAAATTAATTTGCTTGTGTCAAAACGGCTGTGTCAAAAAATTTTAAGCAAAATATGATGTTATTTCAGCTTAATAAACGCGAAAGAGATCTTTGAAAAAAGGCTAATTAAGATGCGTTCTGTGTTTTTAAAAGAACATTCAGCCAAACTTCATTAAATTTAAATTTAAACTTATTGTGATGAAACCCTATTCTTAATCCGATTTCTTATTCTGTCCCAGCTAATTGTTAGCTATAACCTTTACTAATTAATGCCATAAAACTTAAATTTCGAAATGTTTTCAAAAATATTTTCTCGAAATAATTGAAAGCCCATTCTCTGCAACGAAAATTACGTAACATTAATTAAATGATGTAACTGGTCGGTCATTGGAAGTGCTGATTTCGCAATAGACATACACGGTCAGTATAGAAATACTTCAGTCAGCAGATAGATAGAGAAATAGATATACATTTTTTTTGAAGAAATCGATGATATTATCATTGGATAGGGAAAAAAGAGTGATTAAAGTAATAATAACAAAGATTTCCACTAGCTCTCATCACACGTGACCAATCCCCAAACATTGACCAACTTCCAGAACAATATGAACAATACAAAATGCAATATATTGTTATAATAAAAGTAATAAAAATATTAATTAAACCAATAGTGCCAGCAGATATGTTTCATCTCATACTTTTACAACACCAACAAGGCAGCATTGATTGATCATATCAGAAGCATATTTACACATTCCTAGAAATCAGCAGAGGGAATTTGCAGACGGGGGAGTAAGAATAATAGTAGCATTTGGTTGCACTGTCTCGTTTCAAAGTCCTGTTTGCTAAGGAGCAGTTTGTTGTAGTTACCTTTGGCAAGGGATCGACGCCTTCCCCCGGCATAGGATAGTCCTAAGCGAAGGAGACACCACACTTATACACAGCCCCATTATTGCAATCAATGTTACCTACATCTTCTATATGTCTTCAGCTGAATGTCAGAATGTTTGATACTTAGCAACCACTTCAAATGACCCTCGAGGATTTATTTATTTTAATCCATTAGCAGGATCACAATTTTTAGATTTGGAATTAGGAACAAGAGCGAGGCGGAGAAAACGGGTTATGAGCCCAAGTTTTGGGTGGCGGGAAAATTTATGACAATCTGATTATGTCACATTGCTCTCAAACGACAGATAATGTAAATATTTTAAAAAAAATACATAACCTTAAAAAAAAGCGTTCCAATTATGATTCAAAGGAGCACTTAATTTAGAACGCCAGGACGAACAAAGAATTAAGTTTCAGCAAAGTACATCAAAATCCAAAAAAATCCAAGATAGTGAGTACAGGAGAACAAACTTCGGAAAAAAAGACTGAACATTTTCTCCAATATAGCATTACGCTCGAAAAGGCCTTTAACTTAAAATAAGTAAAAGAACAGGCAGTAATTCTAATGCCAAAAACTGCTGCAGAATAATCGATCAACGCTCTCGATTAAAAAGCATATAATAAAATATCAAAAGCGCACTTGACATAAAACAGTACTTAATCTATAAAAGACACTCACTCATTAGATCTGTCTTCGAATTAGGTGTGAAATTCTAACTGCAAGTACTTTTGATATGTGTAGAACAGAATCAGTCGAGTTGACAAATCAGCAGCGAGAGTGAAAAAGTACAAAGAAATCGCAGGGTCAAAAAAATGTTTTAAAAAACGTACAGTGAGCTAGCTTATTACAAACAGATTATATATACAAATATTAGATACCGATTAAACACACACACACACACACACGCACGCACACACACACACACGCGCACACACACACACACACACACACACACACACACACACACACACACACAGACACACACGCACGCACGCACACACACACACGCACACACACACACACATATAAATATATATATTTGTAATATATATATATATATATATATATGGAATATATATATATATATATATATATATATATATATATATATAATTTTACTGGCTTGGTTTTTCTAAAACGAGCTTTGATTGATTAATAAAAATTAAGTCTAGGTTTATTATAAGAAAACTTTTAAATCACTTGCATTTTTCGAGCTTCAGGAAAACTGTCATCACAGGCAGATTGCTGATGTTAGTACCGCTAGCTCTGTTTGTATGTTACCGGAATGCCAAATACCAAATAACAAAACAAAGAGTGGCCATTAGAATCCCTCGACTTAAATATTCCAGAACTACAATGATCTGATTAAATGTTGACTTCCAATTTTATATATACGATGGTATCAAAAAGTAAGTATCACTGAACATTATTGAAAAAGAGTTATAAATACCAATTTAAAAAACATATTGAATTCAAATTTGTTCTCTAAAAACACGTTGTTGCATCTTTAACGTCTAGCTTTTTTAACGTCTAGCAGAACAAGGTTTGTGTAGTTTTCACAGGGGTTTCGAACAACACCTGCGTCAATTTCGTTCCAATTCTCAGACACCCTTTCCTCTAAACTTTCTTTAAAAATTATCTTTTCAGAATAACTGCTTAAAAATCACCAATAACCAAAAATTTTCAGTTGGATTTAGATCTGGTCTATAAACCCACTTTTCGAGTACCTTCGACTCCTTTCCACGGGGAAAAATGCATGCCTGTAAACTTTGGTTTATACACAAGATCATTATCTTGTTGAAATATTAGGTCCTGAAAATGCATTTTGGTCTCCGCAATAATTCAAAATCCACAAACAACAGACAGTGCTGAGCTTGTATGGACATCTAACAAGCATTTTCCGTCCAACTGACCGTATTGCACCCCAAAACAAAGGTTATCGTTCAACTCAAATTTTTAGTGTTATTTTTAGAAATCGCGTTCCAACTCTTCGAAAACCTCAAAAAAATTCCATCGCTGGAGATGCACACTCTAACTTAATCAATAAAAACAAAAACTCTGCCAAAAAACTTTTTTTAAAACTGTTTTTGCAGCAGTTCTTGAAAAAATTACACATTTTTGAACACCTTTCTAATTCTACCTCTGCAATCGAAGCAAGAAAAAGCATTTTGATTCACTCTGGGTTTTTGAACTGATCTTTTGCGATCCTCTTAAAACATCGCTTACTTTTTGGATTTTTTGTCACTTTTGGGGCTCTTCCGCTCAATTTTTTGCCCCAAAACTGACACGTGATTTTCATTTCAAGTTAAGCTGTCTTTACATGGCTGTTCATGAAAATCCCACATCTTTTAGAGCAACAACTTGTCATACAGCGAAAGAAAAGCGCGGTTAAACCATCTTTTCTGTTTAAGGGAAGATAAAGAGAAAAAAACTTCTATTAAACTTCTAAATTTCACACTTTTTTCACGCATTAGAAAAAATCATCAGCAACTGCTAGTAATGACAGTTTTCTAGGAAAAAAAAACATAAAAGTGGGATCGGTTGTTGCTCAGGAAAAGAATTAATTGTCTAATAAAACAATTAACTCAAATGACTTAATTGTTTATAATGTCCTATAAAAACAACATAATACTTATTCATCAACGAGAGCTCGTACTTAAAAAGCAAATAAAACTTGTCACCACAGCAAAACACAAATGTAACTGTGCCTAACTTTTTCAATCAGAGTTTCCAATTTGGAAGAAAAAAAAGAATTAACTGGCAAAAAAACTAATTATTCAATTATGATTTAATACTGTGAAATCAACCCTTCTGTGAAATCAAAATGTATTAAGATGAAAAAATTAAAACGATACAAGAAACGCTACTTTCATAAGCGGGTTTGTCTACACAATAATTAAGTTCGGGCCTGCAGCAAAACCAAAATTGCAAACAACGTAGGCCGTTCCAAAATAGTGCTAGTGCACTAAAGACGTTTACTGTTAAAAAAGCGCAAAAAGTCTTGGTCCGCAAACAATAACAATTGATGTAAATCGAGCATAAAATTTAAACAAGGAGGGTCGCTAATGTGCATTCGCACATAATGTTCCGACCCCGCTCATCCAGATTTTCAGCTTAATTGTCTACCATCTGAGGAAGAGATAGAAAACTTTCAAAAATTCTAAAGTTTAAATAGCGTCGGATTAAAACACAAAAATTAATTCAATTTTCATCTTAGGTAAAAATACGAAACCAGTCCTTAATGAGATTCGGTAACAAGAAGACAAAAAACAGCAAAAGCCGCTACCTTAAAAATTGGGCTTATTTTTTTGAAAACAATTGCTTCTAAAGCAATGAAACGCATTAGATATGAACTGAAACCATTAAATAATTTGTAATACAATAACTTATAACTCCAAAGGGCAAGACATTGGGTCCGGTCATTATCAAGTTTTTTTTTCAGACCCAAATAATTTTGTTTTTACAAAACGGTTTCGAAGACGTTTTAACCATAATCTTTTCCCTAAGAACAAAAGTGTTTGGTTGCGCGTTTTTTGAACGCCAATAACGTGATATATGACCACTCATTGATGTGACTAGGTTACAAGAGGAGAAGAAAAAAAACAGTTAAAAACGTTTGTCTTTCGAAAAAAATGAATTGGAAGGTCATGAAAATCAATAACGATAAATTGCAATAAAAACTAGCTTCGTTTATTCCTTTAAACGGTACTATTCACAACTTTTTTAAAATCAGAAAATATCCTATGTTTACAAAGAAAACGTCAAACACATACATAAATAAAAAAAAATTCTAAAAAGCAGCGTCGAAGCCGTTAACACCATGAATTCACTTAACACATTAGATATGTCCATTTTGCCTTTCTTCTAAGCCAGCAAAGTGATATGTAATTACAGTAATGAGACTAGGTGATTAGACCTGTAATTAATGAGACTAGGTAACAAGTAGAACAAAAAAAAGAACAAAAGATGAAAAACTAAAAAGAAGAAAGAATATATGTTTGAAAGAATTCTCTCGAAAGAATATATATTTAAAGTCACGAAAACTACTAAAATCATTGAACAGGTTCAAGTCTTCCTCCATAACAAAACGTCAAGGCCTCTTATTATTCGCAAATTCTCATACGACTACAAGAAGAAAGGCAATTAAAGAAAAAGCCGTTAAAACCATAACCTATGCCTTGGGAAAAATTATGTTCCATTTCGTCTATGTTCTGAACACCAATAAAGTGATAACTGACATATCAATAATTTGGTAAAGCGACAAAAACGAAAAAAAAACGACCTGAACATGGGCAAATGTCCAAAAATCAAAATTATTTGTGAAACTGGTAGCAATAGGGAATAAGTATTATAATTTAATTATTTAGAATGTAAATTCTGTTTTTGCTGGAACTAAGCTATAGGTTGACCAAAATATGGCAGAAAACACAAATTACGGCAAAGCTCTATAATCCAGTGTTTATTGTGAAAACAAATGATTTTAAAAGTCAAAACGACAATTAGCTTTTAACTAAAAGTACAAAAACGACAACTGGCAATTGTTTACAAAGTCAATTGTACCTGTCAATGGTTGGCCTTGGTATGAACTATTCTTTTCTGTGATGAACATAAAAAAGGCGATAATTTAAAAAAGACAGCCACTGATTACAATCTGGATTATTTTTTTAATTTAGAATTCCACGATCAGACGAAAACTAGCCTTGCTATTACTGTTCGCTCACTTCAAACATTCAAGGGTGCCCAATGTAATGAATATAGGTAATATGACAAAAAAAGTTCATATATCAAAGAAAACAGATGCTGTTTTTATATAATGATCGAGTTATATTTGCTGAAAACCAGCAAAATTTCAAACCCAATAACTTTTCGAAGTGCAGAGAAGGAAACTAGCCCTATCGTGAGTTGAAGAAAATTGTGTCAGCAATTTTTAGGTGTTCACTCCCGTCAAACTTAAGAAAAGTTGACTAAAGAAGCTTATTTCTTGTAATTTTTGATGAAAAAAGTCTGATTTTTTGAATTATGTAGCAACAATTTGAGACAAAAAACTAGACCAAAATTTCATAAACACCCTTCTGTCTTTAATAAACAAACCAACAACAGTTTTTGAAACATTTTTTAACATATTTTATCAAAATTGACAAAAATATAGGGAAAAATTCCAGAAAATGTGAATAAAACCAACGGATATGCGTCTATTATTCATAAAACTTCAAACCTCAATAACTCCCTGTAGAATACAAAAAAATCTTTTTGATTCCATATTTTACGCAGAACGGGCTTTCTTCGATGAATATATCGATCGGCCAAAATTGACTGAACAAAAAAAACATTTGAGTATATATACCCCCCCCCCCCCCCCACTATAGTGGGTCGGAACAATGATGATACTTTTACAGTATTTTGCCTAGCTGCTTTGAGAGCACAAATGAGTTCAAACAGCTTTAAAATTCACTGGAGGGACGACTAAGATCACGCAATCCTTCGGTCTGTTTAGATATGACTCATATCAAACAAACAGACAAACTCGCATACAAACATGACTCAAATAACTTTTACAACAATTGTTTGAGAGCAATCGAAAAACATGGGTGCTGACATCGGCTCTTCATTTGATCTAACACGGTGCCCTCTTTTTCAACCTCTATTATTTTAACCACCTATCATTTCACTCCCTGTTCTTTAACACCGACAGTTTTTAACACATATCTCATTACACCCCAGCATTAAATCTTATTTCAATCGATCCTACACACTTAGGTTTAATTAAGAAGCTAGAAACGATTTTAAAAAATTACAACTCTGTCACGTCACCCCAATTTTAATCCACTAGAAAATATCATTCTAAGCAAAATGATTTTGATCAACTTACGAAAAGGGTTATAAATGATTCTTACCATATTTGATCAAAAAAGCAATCATGACTTGTTGAATATCTCAATAAAAACATCCTTTTTTCGACTGTCTTTCTTTCTCAACATGATATTTGATAACTTCGAATTCAAAATTTCATCCAAAACCAAAGAAAAAGTAAGTTATAGGCATGAGTTGTATTTACGTTAAACGCGGAAACAAAATTACTACTGCATGGAATTGTTCAAAATGCCAGTCAGCTGGAGAAAATATAGGGGGTTAAATAATTGGGAATGAAAATAAGTAGAAAGCTCTAACATTAATCTCTCGCTCAAGGTGTTCATTTTTGACAGTGCTAGCCAGATTACTTCAAAAACCAGATTTATCAATCGATTGAAGTAGGGCACAAAAAGAAAGAACCTCTCGAGAGTTTGCAAAGGTTGGTACAGTTCAACTACGCAGCATCTTGTTACCCACAAGGTTTAAATTCTCACCATAAAGTCAGCCTTAAAAAGAAAACTGCATTAAGAGGATACTTTAAGTCAGAAAAATTTTCCCGCCATGATCCAAATTTAACCCGGCCCGATAACCAAAATTTATCCGGCCTGATAACTTTGAAGGTTCTGCCATCTGACATTTCAGTGAACAGGGGTCGAAAAACATGTGAACAAATGCCAAGGGTAGAGTTGGATATGCTTCATACCATACTAACATTAACCACCCGCCCACTAGTTATGATTAGAGAACCAGACAAACACGCGACAGTTAAAAACGGTTATTTTGAGTTTAGTTCAAAAGGAGTCTCAGTTAGCATTTTTTAACAAGAGCCATGCTAAGATTTACAGCTTACATTCATTTACAAACAAAAACACCCCCCCCCCCCCTTAAATATCAGGCATAGACCCCTATTTCCTAAAAATTTGGTGACAGCTATTGAAATGATATTTACGTCCTGTATTAGTTTTGGTTTTTTTTGCTAACAGATACAAGGAAAATGCAGCTTTCGATGTACTTTTCGCATAGTTATTACGGGGTAACATCATAGTTAGCACACATTTCAAAAGAATCCTGCTTGAGTTCATGAGAACTTCAATTGTGTCGGGGTTAGTTTAGCATGGCGTTGCAGTTTTTACTGCCGCTGCATGGATGACGTCATTTGGTCATCGCCATCATCACACGAAAACAATTTAATACAGGTGGTGGTGGTGGTGAACGTGTGTAACAAGTGTGAATGAATGCTCTCACTCATTTCCAACGAATTTGGTCATCATTGCACAAAAAAAACATAACCGGCGCCTCGCCTATATTTTATAGTAATTTGATCGAAAGTTTGGTTCAATTAGCACACTGTTCATTAAGCATAAGTTCATATCAAGTTTATCACAACCGAGTTTTGTGAAAACTTTTTTCTACAAAACTCTAATGACAATTTTAATTTTTCTTCAAAGTATTAAATCTGTGCAATTTGATATCACAATTATAATGCCATTATAAGTTTTGCTTTATTAAACTTTTGCTTAATTGAACTAGATGATAAATTTGCAGCATATGAACATTTTAATAGCATAGCTGCATTCTGTCAATTTACAGAAGTGCGTAAATATACGCATCCGTTAAATATAGGACTGTATGGGTGAAGTCCATTAATAAAGTACAATCCACTCCATAGCAATTTAACTCTCCCTCCGTCAATATTGTCCATTAATGAATAGGAATCAAAAAATCACGTTCGTTTGTAAATTAACGTTTATTAGACTAGCATTTTTTGGCGCTCGTCATCAATGGCTTCATTCGAGCTAGAGGCCTCATTTTAATCCTTATAAAGACTTAAATCGGCTCCCTTTTTACATCTAGCAGAAAATTGCCATCCCTTCTAAGCTATGCTCATTACTCCAGATTTGACCATGAGCCTTTTGTTTAAATAAGTTCTGATTGGTCAATAAATAGCTCGCTTAATTTAAATTCCATTTAAGAGTTGCCTCCCCCTTTTATAAAACGGGAGAAGAATGTTGAAAAAAATCCTTGAATAATTCCTGAAAAGGTCCCGCTTTATCGGTATGACTTATGGTTTGTTTTTATGCTTAATGAGTTGGTATGCTAATTGACGGGTCCTGAGATGGATCAAAATGGGCACATGTATAATATGACAAATCAAACAATTAGTAATGACCGTGATCACCACTCCGACGGACGTGATCAACCAACCAATCACTCAATTAGCACTAGCTTCTGCTCTGCGGTGACGCCGCTCACATTACACCACGTAACATTACTACCACTCAGATCAAATCGCATTACTTACTCTCAACTAAATTCAGACAGAAACAAATTATAGCAATGACAATTATGATGATAAGCCATTATCAATGTGTAATCAAACAATGCATCACCAACCGCAAGTCATCGTTCCGATATCAGTAATAAAAGCTATGCTTAAACCTTTTTTTGGATCTTTTCCAATTGTGCCCCCCCCACTAGTGCGTTTTGCGCCCCTTAGTTATGGAGCATGTGTCATTACATAGTAAATCATTATGTAAAAATATTGAGCGAGCGTCTGGGGGTGCAAATAATATGCACCCACTAAGCTGGGGGGGGGGGGGGGGGGGGCACAAACGGAAAAGATCCTATTTTTTTTTAAAATTGACGGATGAAGCTGTTTTCTCATTCACAATTCAATTTTATGTAAAATGCATTGACGCAAAATGTTTGATGTATTCTCAGCCGAATAAATCCACTAAATTATCCTATTTAAAAATGGCTTGTTCCAAAAATACCTTTGCTAATTATAATCTGAGCACGTGATGGCATATCATTAATTTCACGACACACAAAAAACATGATAAAATTGATAGCATCCATTACCGATACCAGAATTCTGACACATTAGACCAAAATGAACAACTTAACAAAAAAAATGATCGATTGCATGAGAAAGATTGAGTGAGGCTGCAAAATGCAATTACAGAATCATCGACCGCCAAAGTGAAATATGTGAACAAAATCTAAAATAATTCAAATTGAATGGGAGACGTTTAGAGGAAACCAAAAAACTGTCCCAGAGCATTGGTGTTCGTGGCAACTTTAGTACTTCAGAACTCATGCTAAACTTGTTTATCGAGAGTTTCAGGAATTGAGCATAAATCTTCGTCAAATGCTTATTTTCAGACTGCTTATTTTATATTTCATCATGTAATTTCCTTTTTATACTGTTCAGCAATACCTTAAGTAAATTTGTCAGTATTTTGAAGTATTCTGTATTTCCTAGTCTAAGCTCTTAATAGTTCGATTGTCAAGCTGATTTTTGTACAAATCACAAAAGGAACCGGTTTCGTAGTGGGCAGGTAGATCGAACCATTTTGAAAGGACACGCAACTCTATCAATGAGAGACGTTCTCATTCAATCATATAATTGTTACGTAATTTATTATAACTTCGATAATTATTACGTAAAGTATAACCTTCTTTCAACCTAGCGAGTTTCGAAGCTGAGGAAAATTTGTTTTTGAACGCGATTTGCTACAGCTTTCGAACCGTACAGTGATATGAAGACAACTAATTCTATGAATGAGATCAAATTCAACTATGCGCTCCTGCAATTAAACTAACCAAAATTATGAGCAAGATATAACTAGAACCAATTTATGTAGAAAATAGGAAACGTGAAAAAAGTGAAGAGATAGGCTTGAAAACGTGCAACTAAGCCGAAGACAACGGTAGTATATCATATATCATTTGATCTAGATAGTGTTCGGTTTAGTTACACGTGTAATCAATTGAACGCTGTCTATCGTAAAGATCATGAGAATCAATTGTAAAGTGAATCAAACAAAAGTTTGAGATGAAACTTGTTAATTTAATTAAAGAAAGACAGCTATTTACCTTCAGTCTTGATTTTGAGGTTGGTCCTAACTAGGGCGAAGAGAGTGGCGTTGAAGCACACTGTTCCATCACTGTTCAGAGGCATGTTCATTGATACCAGACGCTGGAATAGAAAACGACATCTCATTTGATGCTGTAAAGTTAAGCCAAAAAAGGTCAGAACTGGTTGCTGAAACTATGTATAACGTATTTATGACTTATCCTGACATACGAAACAAAAAATTTCTATAGAACATTTTGTTAGATGAAGTCGGCGATGCTTTGTTTCCAGAAAAAAATGGCCAACAGTTTGTTGTCGATGATTAACTACAAAATAAGTCTCAACAATCGCCAACCTATCAACATTTCTGATACTCATTAGAGGAAAAAAAGTATTTGACGGTTTTCACAAATTTTAAAAATTGCAATTTTGGCCAGTTTTCTTACCTCGGAAACGGTGATAAACGATAATTAAATAGCAAGCATATAAACTTGTTTCCATAGTTTTTTAGATAATATAGGAGAAGACTGATGTGATTAGGAAACATATGCAGAAGAAACAAATAAGAAGAAATATGCAAAATATGAATTGCAAAAAAATTGTTTTGCATTTTTTTAACTCGAAAACAGTGAAAACCAATTTTGAAATGTGACGTATCATCTCCCATAGTTATGCACATCAAATCCCATAAATATGCATACCTGGCCAAAGAACGGCTAATTTCGTTTAACAGCAGCAAAAATAAGCAAATTTTACGGCAAAAAATAAAACTGAATATAATGCGAAAAATCATTTTAGAAAATTATTAACAAAAAATACAGAGGACAATAAACATTTTGGTATTAAATTCAAAAATTCTTAATAAAATACGGTGAAACCCTTTTTCGTCTAGAGAAGATATTTTTGAAATAACTTAAATAGGATAAATTTGGTGCCAGAGGAAAAATGATCAGATGGAGGGAAATTGCAAAAATACAGAAACATAACCGACAATGGGGGACGAAATAATATCGAACGATAGATAAGGCTCGATTCTGTTGACTGATTACACTGTTATTGGAACTTATATAGTGCCTGTCATTAGTAAAATTGAAAGTAAAAAAATTGAAGCTATTTCTGCGCCCTTCAGTTATTTTTGTAAAAGTGTAAATTATTGAGATCTTGTTTCATAACCGACCATTGATATTATTATCAGTTCAGTTTGAATCATAGGAATAACTCTCGCTACCTTCTTGGTAAAATCTTAAGAATTAGTTTTTCTGTTCTCGCACCAAAGTTTTTCCCGCCACTGGTTTACGACCTAAACGATCATATAGAAATTATTGAGCTCCCCACTCATTGGGCGAGACATCAAAAACTCATCAACATTGACTGTCCCCACTCATTGGGCGACATATTTATCAAAGAAGAATTCATTTCGAGTAGCAAAGTGACACCAATTGAGTTCAGCTGCTCAAAATTCTGATTCCGAATAAGACAGCAATTAAGACTACAATATTTGCTTAAAACTTCATTCGAGAGCAATTCCTACTCCACTAGTCTCTGTATCGATAAAAAATTATTGTCATCTTGGCTCAAGGATTGCCGTTTCGCAACTGTTTGAATATTCAAAGTTTTCTTATGGTATTAAACGTTGCCGTGATCCTCTAGCTTTCGTCTCCAAACAATCAGGTCTAACCACTCTGAAGGGCTAAACTTGCGTTCCTTTTTCTGTGTTTTTCTCGGAAACCATTACGTTGGTACCTAACTATTAGCACTAAAAACCTGTTTTAAAATATCTGACCTTTGAGAAAAAAGAGGTGGGATCTTGAACGTTGTGTTTTGAGATAGAAGTCTGAGAGTCGTTGGTGCTAAGCTTGGGATAACTTTACTGAACAAACAAAGACCTTCTCCCATTAGTTTGAAATTTTGTAAAAAAAATCCTTCCGTTTGTGCCCCCCAGTACATTATGCACCCCCAGTTACAGAGCACGTGCCATTACACAGTAAATCATTATGTAAAAATATGGCAGGTGCGCCTTTTGTGCAAATAATCTGCGCCCAATAAGCTGGGGGGGGGGGGCACAAACGGAAGAGATCCAAAAAAAGTAAAGCAATACATGTCAAGCTGTCATAAATCCTGACGATATTAATATGCTTGCTTTTATAGGCATAGATTTAGCTTACAGTGTGGGTGTAAAGAATTGCTGACCTTGCAGGCGAGTCTGTGTGGGCAGAGGTGGCCGAAGCCAAGAGGAGGCGATATCTTCCGCAGAAGGGTCACAACGTCCAAGTGCTTGATACGACCTCTGAAGCAACAAATTTCATCAACAATCAAAAAGATATCACTCCTGTGTACCGTCACTAGTTGATAGGGAGAACAATTATTAACACTCAATAGTATGTCTAAACATGTACATTGGATGTTCAATCGAGAAGAAGTAAAAAGATTGAACTCACTTGGCCTCTGGGTCGAATTCGGACCAGTGTCTGATGAACTCGTCCAGGTGGTGTGGACCCAGGATAGACCAGTCTCTAGTCAAGTAGTCGAAGTTATCCATAATAACGGCCACGAATAAATTGATGATCTGAAACACAATATTTGATTGCCTTTTCGGTTATACTACAACAGAAACAGCTAAATTACTGACTCCCAGTGAACCGAAACTTGATACATCTTGATAAGAGACATACTAAAACATGGCAAATCTTGCCATGTTACATGGCAAGATAATATCAAGATATGTACGAACTTGCAAGTTCTTTGCATGGGTGTCAAGAAACAAGATCTTGGCAAGATTTTCATGAAAGATTAACCATGACGTGGCAAGATATATCAAGTAATAAAAATTCAATAGCAACCAAAAACAAGAATTAGCACTTAATCATATGTAAAACATAGCATCTTCTGAATAAAAATCGGTAACATTTAAAAAACTTTAATACCCTAGGTTCTTTTGAAATGGTACCATAGCAATAAAAATTTCCGGTAATACTAACAGAAATAGATCCCCTATTATTAAAATATAACTTTTTTTCCTTAATTTTAAAATTTCGCAGCCAGCAGGATTCGAACCTGCGCGGGAAGATCCCATCTGATTTCGAGTCAGACGCCTTAACCACTCGGCCATAACTGCCTGTCATTCTGAACAGGCACTAAAAACGAGGATTTCGAATCCCACCGTTCATGAATAGTCATGTTCATTGGCTTTTCCATTTATAAGTTTCCAGCCCAGTGGCGATATATAGTCAAAAATTTTGGAATCTATTCTGTTTCGGCCGCAGTCTTTCATGCCGCACTTAAAATTATGTGTTGTAATACAGCACATAACTATGTAAAAAATAGAAAGTGCTCCGGGGGACGTAATATTGGGGGGGGGGCAAAACGGGTCTTTCCCATTCTATAGCCCCCCCCCCCCCCCAGCTTAGTGGTCAGATAACCTATAGCCCCCCCCCCCCCAATCATGGTAATTATACCATAATGAGGGGGGCTATAATTTCATGGGGGCTATAATGGGAAAGACGCGGCAAAACTGGGGGGGGGGGGAACAGAAGATATCCAAATCAGGGACAAGACACAGATCCAAAAATGCTTACGAGGAATGAGCAAAGTGCGTAGAAAGTGATGAAATAGGGGTAGCTTGCTATGGATCCACAGTTGGGTTCTGCTGCCCGCTCCCCGGCTGCTATCTTTGCCAAGTACTCTCTATAGGGATCCGAGATCTCGTCACACCACACTTCGTCGTAATTTGCACACGACAACATAATTTCCTGCCACGCTTCCCCAGTCGCGCTCCTGAACACACACACACACAAAACATTAACATAGCAGACTAACATCGGGCGAATTGCTCTCAAACGACTGGCGAGCGGTTAGCTTCGTCAGTATCTAGCTACAAGTTAGGGAGGCCAGCTTTAGCTTAATTGAAGGGGCGAGGGATGAGCGCGGCGTGAGGGGGGGGGGGGGGGAGTGGTGGGTCAAACGATAACCACCGCCCTTTACACCATGAATTTATGTCTCCAGAACAGTTTCGGTAAATCGCATACATAGAGTCTAGTAAGCCGAAAGGCTCTAATAGAACTACTGACCTTCGGGCGATCACTGTTTATCCCGTTTGAGGACGAAAAGTCAAAAGGGTCAGACGAAAAATCAGTCAGTCATGCAAAAAAATCTCGAAAAAACCACAGGAAAAATATAATTGCTACAAACTTCGATTGAGAGCAATTAAAGATGAGACATGAGCAGTTCGGGAAAGTTTCAACTTCAATTTAGAAAGTCGTGAGCGATTTAAAATCTCTGAAAGTCATGATATTAACTTCGATTAATTGAAACTGCACAGGCAACATTATAGACACTTTTAGACGCTCATGCTTAACAAGTTCATATAAAACAGGTCTCCTTCTGTTATTACATTCATACCATAACGGACAGTAGTATTTTTGGGGCGACTTTAATTTAATGGAAAAGAGGATACATAAATCAGGAAAAGAAAAAAAATCGCAGATAATATCTTATAAGTTGCAACGATATTCACATAATTGACCTGATTGGTAAATTGAAACACAGATAACTGTAGAATGAAAGTAGAGAACTAGAGAGAAGAAGTGAGTTGTAACCTGAAGAGGACTAGGATGGCGTCTGGGAATGTCTGGAAGTTGTTGTTACCATTTATGGCAGTGCCCTCCACCATTCTAATCTTGCCAAACATCTGCATCCCGATTACAGCGTAGATGAAGAACAACATCACTATCAGCAGAGCAACATACGGAAGCGCCTACAACAAATGTATATGTAAAGTGCGTCTTTTATTAGGCTCAAATGAAAAAAGATTTGGCATAGTCGTTTTCATCCCATGCGTTTAACATCGCAAGATCTCGGACGACTGGCGGGAGTCGATTATTGTATTTGATTTAATCTTAGGGTCTGAGGCACATTTCATTTGTTTTTAATAGTAAACAACCGCCTATTGAGTTCAGCAGATTAAAATTGCGAATCCGAGAGAAATTTAGTTTACACAAAGCTCGAAAAGTCAAGTACGTAGAATTCACTCGAAAAGTTGCGCAAAAACTATGGTATAAAAAGACGCGTGCGACTACAATATATGATTCGAATTTTGTTCCAGAGAATTTAATCAGCAAGCGTAATCAAGGCAGAAGATTACCTGGAAAGACTTGATGAAGGTCCAGAGGAGTGTCTTGATACCTTCTCCTTTACTCAACAGTTTCACCAGCCTCATCACTCGGAACAGTCGGAAGAAATTGATGCTGACCAGATTGGCATCAGGCTAAACAACACAACACCCATTCCATTCAAATTCACTTCTACGGGACTAGGTTCAGAGTTATGTAACTTATTACGCAATGATCATGTAACAGTTATGTCAGCAATCAACTCAATCATGTATATCAGTCATGAGATCTTAGTCATCAGTTTGTCCAGTCAGAAAAGCGAGCTATCATACGTTTCTAGTTTCTAACGTAAAGAAAAATTCCATGATTAGGCTTAAATTGCATAGGTACAAATTTTAAAAGGCTTCATTCCCAGTTGTAAAACGCTATATGTCACAATTTTTTGGACAATAGGCATTTAAATTTTTCAAATAAATGATTTAAAATATCTTACTTAAAATCACAAAAAATCATTAAGTTCTGGCGAAACGTACAAAAGTCCGTTTCGCAAGAACTAAACTCGAATACTGTCTACAATTTTTGTGGAATTAGCAATCAATTATATTTATTTTTAATGATAAAGGGCGTTTCATTTTCAATTTTGTGAAATTCGTTCAATTTTATGTTTTTTAACTGTGCCTAACTGAACGACACAGATTGGAAACTATAATGCAATTCTCAGAGTGCAGTAAAACCACTCTAATTGCACTATTTTCAATTTTAGCCATGATAATAAAAAAAGGCAAGACATAACTGGAAACATTTCATATTTAGGTTTAACCTACGACTGAAAATAGACAACTTTGTTCAAACTAATAATAAAAACTGAATTAATTTTGAACTTTGAGCGTTTATTTTGGACGGAATGTGATAAGAATTGTAAGTGACACATAAATACACGCAGTATCTATTCTCATTTTTTCGGCGAAACAAAGCAATGCTGATGACGTTTTCCAGGAGAGTTTTCTTGAGTGCAGGTTCTGTCACAACTTATGCCAAAAGTTTACGCGCCCAAAATGGCGAAAAATCAAAATTTATTTTAAGTCCAACGATTGGCATGTGTACCTCTTTTTACAAACTTTGTTTATTTATCTCTCTGTGTGTCAATAATGAATACGTGAAATGTTTCCAGATGTTGCCCTTTTTTCAGTAGTGACATCAAATAATCACAGATGTCAGGGTAATTATCATTGTCACGTTTGAAACTATCTCTACTAATTTCTTCACACGAGCTCAACTCAATGCAGTGCAAAACGAACCAACTGACTCAAGTCTCTTTATATTCTACCAATCACAAAGTGCTTAATACAGTTTGAGACAGTTTGACAATCACATATTCGCGCTTGGTTGACTAGACATCTTTCTGAACAAGATTTGACATTTCCTACCAGTATAGTTCTTGAATCCGGAAAACACATCATATTTTGTGGATTTGTTTGCTTTCTTTGTCTTCAAAATTATTGCTTACCTCGGTATCTAAATTTTTTTTTTACAAAGTAACGTAGTCTCCACAAGAAGAATTAATTTCGCAATTTGGTGCAACATAAGACATTTATCTCGCAAGAGCCTTGCTACGGGATGGCTATCCTGTAAGACTCTTAAAAGATAACCGTCTTCCTGCTGCAAGGTCTTCGGAGATAACGTTCCTTCGGAAAAGTCTTGCAAGATCTGACAAGATAAAGTCGGAGTTCAACTAGGTCTATCATTTGCAATCATCGTAGATTTTATGCCATAAATTTCAAAGGTCTGACTAGAATCAGTAATTGTTATCCAAGTTAATCAATTAAATGCAGGTCATTGCACAATAATCATTGCTCAATTATTGCATTCATTGAAACTGGTTTAATTACACTAAAAGATCTCACAAACTACGTATTTCTTCCTATTTCAATCCATTTAGAGAAAAAAGTTATTATGGAGCAAAAAAAAACTAATTAGCAACTATCCAAAGAATTATTAACAGCCGTATACGTTATATTACTTTAAATGTTTTGAAAATACCAGAATAATGCTGAAGATCGCAAGGACTATTATAGCAGTACAACAGAAGCACCAATGCTAACTTTCCATTTTTGCAGCCACTGAAATCAAAAAGCCAAATTTTCTTCATTATCGCTTTCTATGATGGCTGCATTCAGTATAATTTCAATTCGAGCTGCTTTCCTTTCGACAACATTTATCCTCAGCTATCTCTTGTTACCCTTCTCAATATTTTCCCAATTAATAAATTGAGTCTTGGCTAAAATAAAACACGGTATCAGGTTCAAAAATTTCAGGGCACTTTTAACACTATGAAGTTTTTTTCCATTTATTAAGGCTTCCTTTTGACAAATTTAGCACTGCATAAATTGAAAAGTCGGAAATCGAGTATAGAGCAAATGTGATTGCCAAGCTAGGGTGTTTAAAATTGGAAAGAACCTAATTTTTTATTCACCTAAAATCAGAACTAAAATTTCACGTTTCAAGCCACATAATACATTTTTAATCAATTCTGACGTGATAAGATTTCATCACGTCGTTGAATACGTGAACACAGTGTGGTGCTCTTCCCGTTATGAACTAACCTGTACTCATTTTATACCATTTGCATTTATTCACGAACCGGAAAAATTGACAGCAGGGCGTTAATTATTCATCACAGCGAATTCGTCTGTGTTGTATTGTACGTAAAGCCTTTGTTAGATATCAAGTACAAAGAGAAAATTAAATGAATTTTACATGCTTCTAAAACTTTTTTTCACCGTAACCTCAATGAGTAATTGTCCATTTGAATTAAGTAATGATTGTAAGAGAACTATCAAAGCAATGATTTTCAATAGATCCCAAAAATCTTAACCATAAATTATTTGATGATTTAAGCCTGAATTTTGAATATACAAACGCCATCTATACTCGTAGAAACTCGCTAAAAGCATAGAATATGTTAGAAATCTAGCAATTGATGCTTTGATTGCATTGCTCTTCCTGTTTTCCAAAAAGCTTAAAAAAGTAACAAACATAGCTGGCAGATTGCCAGAAAATAGCCGGAATAGATTCACAGATCTACAATCTCAAAAACATAGTAAAAGAAAGACGAAAAAGAAATTTTTATCAAATGTTGAGATTTTAACGATTCATAATTTGATAATGAATCTGCATAACTTATTGCTGCTTCTAATAGCTGCTCTTAAGTAACCTTCAATAAGAGTGACACAAACTCACTTGACCTCATCTCTTTGAATTAAATTTTAAAAAGTCAATTTCAGAGTGAGGAAGTCACTTTTGAGAGTGAGGTAAGTCACGTGTGACCGAAAATTTAATCACGCGAGTGAAAAAAATCTCGCTCCACTAAGAGTGAAAAATGACGTCACACACGCAATTCAGTTAAAACTGCATGAACGAATGAACAAAGCAGATTCGAACAAGGTTGTGACGTCATATGGTCGTTACAAAAATCTTGACGACGGAATAAACCACGAGAAGGCCACTAATTGCCCCAGCTATCGATGTGCGGCTATTAAAAAGAACATAAAAACAATTGAGCTATTTATGGAGTTGAATTGAAAAAAAAGAGAAGTGGAAACATTGTCAAAATAGCCATCAAAAAACATTTTGCATTAGCTGCCAAAAAACAATTTATAAAACAAAAAATGCAAAAGTACATGTTTTCAAAACTTTTAAAACGCAAATTCTGATTGAATTGAACAGCTTCCGAACAAAAGTGCTGCGGTCATTTACATTGCTCCAAAAAATTTTTTAATAACTTTTTTATAATTGGATTTTTTTTTATAAAATCAGCTCAAGTTAATGGGAATAAAAGAATTTTATAATCCATTGTAATAAAGCTCTGTAATCATTTTAAATCCAACTACATTGTTCTGGAAGCTTCGAATTTCACAATTTGTCGACCAAATATGTTTAAAAAACTTGGGCACACTTTTGTTTGCAAATGACCATGAAAACTGAGAAAAATTGGAGATTAGGATAGCAAAATTCTCACCTTTCTTCATCGTTTGGCTCAAGAACACTTTAAACATTCTAGGGAGTCGTGTATTGGTGAATTTATCACAAGCGCTTTCAAATGAACAATATTAGTGGTCAAAAAAGCAACCATTTTTTAAACATATTTTAACATTTAAAAAGACACAATAATTTATACAAGAAATCACAAAACAACATCAAGTTTCTGTTCCATCTTAATTCGTTGAAAAATTCAATAACTAAAAGGCAACATTTTTTTGCGTGGAGTTTTCATTAGTCCCTCTTTATCGCTTGAATGCTCAAAGTAATGCAAACCTTAAGATTTCTTTGGTTGGTTGAATAACTAGCTGTCCAGCAGCAGTGACCCACGAGCCTTCTTCTTAAAATCGCCAAGATGATTAATTGAGCATCAATGGTTAGGTTGAAATAGGTTTAAATAGGTTAAAACTGCTCTCCCGATCAACATTTTTTGCCATAAAATACTGCCTCGCTACCAAATTATGTACTCCAACAACATTCTTCGCGTAGCAAAAAGGCCACAATATTAAGTTATAAATTCCTTAAGTTATAAAAACTAGAAGAGCTGAAAAAACCACAGCTTACATTTTTTCTTAGTTTATTTTACTTTTAAATGACAAAATACAAGTTTCACCAAGCTGTGGATGATAAAACTGTAGAAAAACTAACACAAAACGAACGCCGTTTCTTTCAACTTCGTTTTTTGTTCCGTGACGAAGGGGCAGGTTCATACGAAAAAATCTCTAACTGACCTCGTAGCAGTATATTGCTTACAACCATGAAAAGATCAAAATTGATGTAGAAAAAAATATTTTTTTAAACGAAAATAAAAGTTCGGCTCGATGCATAAAAACTCTAATAACTGTGCAACACAGCATCCTCTGTATGTGCCGAAAGAGACTACTTTGATGTCCTGAATTCCTCTAATAGTGCACAAGAAGGAAGGGAAAGGTCATTCATCAGTTGTTACCAAAAAGGCAGAAGAGAGGTCACCAGTAGCATTATTTCTACTTTCAGAATTTCGAGAGAGCATCAGCTCAACGTCTAGCAACTGAACACACAGAAAAAGAGTCAAACTTATTGAGTCAGACATTCAAACTAATTCAGACAAATTTTCAGCAAATCAGATACAGTAATAAATAAATTAATTCTTATGGAACACTTAGAAATGAATAAAATATGAAATTTCTCCACGCTTTAACTTAATTTCTGTTCAGTTCTTAATTTCTGTTCAGTTCTTAATTTCTGTTCAGTTCTTAATTTCTGTTCAGTTCTTAATTTCTGTTCAGTTCTGAATTTCTGTTCAGTTCTTAATTTCTGCGTTGAATACATATTAAGCTCGGTTTCTAATTAAGGATTTAATGAAATTTGATTTTAGTCCGCTAAGAATGCTTCAAGACTTAACTTAAAAATATGACAGTAATGGACAAACAGTAGACCTGTCTACCAACTAGTCAACTAATGAACATTCTTAGAAGTCAGTCTGAAGTTTGAAAATGAAGGAGAAATCAATCCAATTTTCTGAATGAATGAATGAATGCCAGTTCTGATGAGAGATAACCAAACTGAAAATGGTCGCAGTTGAGAAAACTGAAGACATGTAAACCGCCACGACGATGTTTCAATAAGCCGAAACTTGAAGAAAAAAATCAACCTTTTCTGCATAAAATCAAATAATCATTATCACTTCTCTATGGGATAAAAAGTTCGCGGCTTCGGCTAATTGATACATCGTGGCCGAGATAATCATATATCATAACACCCCAGTTGTTAGTTATAACCAAACTGACATCTCAAACTATTAGTAATCAAGTGAAGAATTATAACTTATAATGAAGAAACGAGAGGAAGTGTTTGTTAGTAGACAGAATACATCTCATTTATAACTACCTAGTAAAGACAAAACGTGATAAACAGAACTGATGAACTGAATTTGAGAATACAACTGATTTTGTTGTTATGGTTATTATGGATGCTCACAGTCAAGACAAACTCAAAGCGAACCAACCGATAATCGTGAAAACTTAATGTCAAACTGTCCCGAATAACCGAACGCATCCTGTGGCAGAAAACTCACTTCCGTTATCAAAAAAAACTTGCAACTGCTTTTTTCCACTTAAAAATCTATCTATATGAGTCATGTTTTCAATCTTATAATAGTTTAAAAAAATTGTTATGGCTACGCACACCTTTCATTTAGGAGTATGGACAATCATCAGTTAAATGACTCGTCTTTGATGCCTTCACACACGCTTATGAAAACAAAAGAAATTGTTTCGGAAAAAAGCACAAACGGTTTCAACCTATATTTCGTCATTTTTTCCATTTACAAATCATCATTCAATGGTTTTGTTCCATAAAACATGCATACACTCATTTTTCAAGCCTAGAAAATCCATTTCGAAGATGATTCGGTAGATTTGGGCTAGTTTGACATTAAGTGATGCTCTATGATTGGTTAGTTGATGATTTTAGCCAACTCATTCTTACAAATTTAGAGAACTTTCAGTTCAATCATCATTTTTGATTGTTCTGATTTGACTCTACATGTTAAAGTCAACTCAACAAAGTGATTGATAGATTGATTGATTGGAGTGTTAGTTTGTTGCTCTTTTTTGCATCCTTTCTACTTACGTTGACTTCTGCCACGGTAATATCTATGACACTGCCTAACACAATTAGGGTGTCAAAGACATTCCATGAATCGGCGAAGTAGTTCTGTTGTAAACAGAGTAAACAAGAATTAGCAAAGAAGGAAAAGAGAAAGTGGGCCAGGCGCCCTTTGACTCACATTCCATTCGGAATAGGTTATGTCAATGACGCTGCCCAGCACTATGATAAAGTCAAACACGTTCCACGAGTCGTTAAAATAGTTCTGAAATCACACACAATGAATAGCCACAGATATAAAAAATAGGGTTATGCCATTATGCCCCCCTGAAAAATGAACACCCCATTATAGAATATTTAAGGTAATTAGGGGGCTATATGTCATTGCCATCAGAAGCTTTATGGGGGAAGAGGCTATAATGTAATTGTTCATCGTACACAAATCTAGTAATAATAACAGTCTTTTCCATCGATTCTCAAATACCTGCTATAAATGCCATCATACATATCACAAAAAAACCTCTGAAGTTTCTATTGACTAAATTCAATTGAAAATTGTGACAACTTGGCGGTTTATTTGTTGGACGTAGCAATGAACTTTTGATTGAGTCAATTATTCCTCATGTTAATGGAAAAAAATGAAAAGAAACTTATCACAAATTTGATCACATGGCACAGTGTATGAGTGAAAAATACTATGATTTCCCATAAGTCTGCGTAAATAAAACATACCCGGCAGATTGCCGGAAAATAGCCGCCGTTGATTCCCATAACTCTATTGGGATTGAAAGAAAACAAAATATCAACAAAAATTGATTTTTGTATAAAAACATTTTTAAGTGCGATTTATTTTGATGTCATTTCGTAATTGAACATACTCCAGTCTCTCAGTGAGAGGCCACAGGGTCTAGTATCAATACCAAACACACCCGGAATATTGCCGGAAAATAGCCGCCGTTGATTCCAATAAGCATGATTGGGATTGAAAGAATAGATATTGAAAAAAAAAGATTTTTGTACAAAAACATTTTTTAAGTCCGATTTATTTTGATGGCATTTCGTAGTTGAACATACTTCTGTTTCTTAGAGAGAGAGAGAGAGAGGCTACAGGGGCTACTATCAATACCAATAAGCATTAGAGAGAGGTAACTAATACTTATAGGAACGACGTTCAAATAGCGGGCATCTAAAATTGGGCTTTATGGGTTGATCCCATTTCTATTTCTGACTTCAATTTTTATACTGACTCTGTTCATTTTGAATTGCTTTGCTGAGCAACTGATGTTCAAAATCACTTTTAGCAGAATGAGAGAAGAGAGAAACTAGCCTAGAGAAGTCAAAAAGATTTCACGCAAAATGTTGAAAAAGCGGCAAAATGAGGTACAGCGAAACATTTTTTTGTTCGACGAATTAAAAAAAATAGGAGCGCTATAATAGCCGGCTGAGAAGATGAGGGCGGCTATTAATAAATAATTCTATTCGGACGACACGCTATTAAACAAGATGAGAACAGCTATGAATATTTCAGCTTGGAAGCTTTTTAAGAAAAAAATATACGATCTAATGCAGTTCCTATATCCAGTCTCTGTCCCAAAAATTTCAAATCGCTCATCAATAATCCCAATATTCAATATTCTGCAAAGGAAACACACAAACGCCCACTCCTCTAATAAAAACTTTGCAAATAAATCGCAATTTTCGATTTAAAAATTTCCAATTATTCAAACAAAACAGACCAACGTCGGAAAAATTGCTCTAAAAACAAAACAGACCAACGTCGGAAAAATTGCTCTAAAACGAATGGCGAGTGGTTCGTTTTGATATTCGCTTGCGTAAGCTTAAGAAGCTTATCTACTATGGTCAGGTCGTGGTGGTGTTTTTTTTTTTGGGGGGGGGGGGGGGTGGTCAAATACGATATGGGAAAAACGAATTATCCAAACCACCTGAAAATTCCCTTTTGCACATTGCGTTTACGCGTGCACAGATTGGTAATTGATGTGTTTGGATAGTGGTGTTGGTGTTAGGTGGATAGGGGTTAGCAGTGTAGGGGGTGCCCTTCACACTATGAATTTTATCTGCTCAACAATTACCGTGAATGACACATTTACTTTAAGTTCCTCCTGTTTCTCAAGGCAGCAAGTCACGAAAATTCGGTTTTCAGACGAACAAAACTATTAGACGAAAAAATAGAACAGGAAGACCACCAGGACTGATACAATTGCTAAAAAAATTCGTATGAGTGCAATTAAAAAGGATCAGAACTATATAAAAATTTAACCTTTCCGAATTACAGTGCAGACAATAGAGGTATTCATTTCGCAAATGAAAAGGAATGAAAAATTAAAGATCAAAATTGGTTTCAACTTTGCAAATCTCCAATATCCGTCTTCATCATATTGAAAACATGAGCTTTGACTTCGAAAGATCAAGAAATAAGAAAAAAGACATCTAAAAATTCTTTTCAACTTTGAACAAAGTCAAACTTCATTAAATCACAAAACGTTTCAGTCGAATGGCGTTCCATCTATATGCAATGGGCGCAAAAAGTCCGTGCATTATTAAATCTTTGCCAAATTTTTAATTGAAAGAGAAAAGTAACAAGGAGGCTCGGTAATGTGCGTTTGCACATAAAGTTCCGATCCCGCTCATCTACATTTTTCACTTAATTGTCTGCCAAATGAGAAAAAAAATAACATATAAAAATATCGTTCAACAAACTACTAAATGAATAAAACAATCTACCTAAGAGGATTGATGAGACCTGTAACTACCACAATATGAATACCAGAACAAAAGGCGACAAAAATCAAAATAATTCCAAATAAAAATTATTTATATTTTCTTTTCATAAAGTTGCTTTTTTGCTTTTGAATGTCAAACTGATTAGATTGTGCATCAATTGAAATCATTCAGAGTTTCTTTTAAACATCCATAGAGCGCGATGGTGACCTGTCATTATCAGGATATGTCATACAAACTACAAAAAGAACTACTACAAGCAAAAAGAAAAATTTGCGCGAAATGTGCACGAAAAAACTTGCACGAAAACGATGTCCCAGCCAATCAACCATTGAAGTGTTTGCGAAAAAAAAAATTAAAAAACTGAGTAGTTTTTGTTCAAATAACCAGAGGACCGCCCATTATTGTGATTCTTGGAAAAGTAAACCAAAACCTACAAAAATAGGCGATATTCAAAAATTACGAATATTTTATTAAAACTGGTTGTACCAAGAACAAAGGCCAGTCGAGGACAATAATATCGTTATAAAGAGCAAATGTTTCTTCAATGGATAAGAAATGTGACTTGTCTGAAGAGATGCTAAGCTACAAGTTAAGAAATGTCACAGCCAACAATTCGAGTCACAGCCAACACAAACATTCTACTAAAAGAGTCGACAGTTTATCTTTCAACTTTTTCGAAAACTGATTGCGCCTGCCATTAGTGAGACTAAGTCATAAGACTATAAAACAACATCAATTACAAGCAGAACTAAAAACTTCGCTAACAAATTTACGAAACCTTTGAAATTGCGTCTCCTTTGAACATCATAAAATATTTTTTTGTAAAACGACTATCTCAAAATTACAGCAAAAAGAACCACAAATATTGAAAAGTATCTAAAAATCACAAAATTCTTCTGTAAATTTTTTTAAGCCCTGAAGACATCAGTCAAAACATTCAACAAACAGAAAAAACATTGTTTGGTTCTAAAAAGTATCAAAGAGATCTCTCAATAATGAGGCTACGTGACGAAGCTGATACAGCATTGTAAAATACGAAAGAAAAAGCAAACCAAGACAATTCTTTTGTAAAAATTAAATTTGAAAGTCAATAAAATCATTAGCTAATTACCGATATCCGCTATAAAGTTCATTCATGTCTCTACCATTGGCCACTCAGAACTTAAATTACCCAATATTTGGCATACGACAACATAAGATAACAACAGGTACAGGGCAAACATATAAATCTCTGCCAAATTCTAAAAGAGAACGGTGTCGCAACGCTTAAATCCATATGCTATGCAGGAAAAAAATATGTTCGGTTAGAAAACTGTTAGAATTTTTTTAGTTGGATTGTTAAGTATTGTGACAATATACAAATGAAACAAAAACAACAGCAAAAATGGTCAATTATGCACAAAACTCACAAAACTATGTATGAAAACTCGTAGCACCAAAACCTAGAAGACAATTTAAAAAAAACGCCTCAAAGACTACCTTATATCTAATATGAAAGAAAGTTTGACCTGTATTTACTGAGAATAAGCTAAAAGTTGACAGAAAAAATGAAAAAAATGACAAGTTCAAAAAATCGCTGAAAATTCCTTAAAAGAAACACATTCAAGGACATAAGAGACCTTAGCTAGCAGCCGAATGCACTTTTTAGGTTCGTTTACACTTTTTCAAGAAGCCATTTTGATTTTTGAATGGATAGACTTAGGAATCAGACCGCAAAAAGAATAAAAATCGAAGGCAAAAAACAAGAAATCAGTTAAAGTTTGCTAAAACTCTTCCTCAAAGCCATAAAAACCCTTAAGTTCTCTGAAATTGAACTATATCTAAAGTGGTCCTCGTGTTTACGTAAATGGGAGTTGTTATCAAAGGAGACGCGAATAAAAAATGTCAGTAATTAGCATTAAAAATACGAAAGCAAAATATTTCGAAAGAAGGCATCACCAAAAAAAAATCTAAAAATTTCTGATCGTAAGAATCCAATGATAATATCAAACCTATCTCTGATTTACCACGCGCCCAACAAATCGCACAAATGTTCCAAGTGTTAGCGAATTAGACCAATTATTGAGTGAAAGACTTCAAATAAAAAAAGGAATGATGAATTTTTAATAATTATCGAGTTAAATTTGCCAAAAACGGCAACATTTTAAATCCGGGTTTCAACTAGCCTTTTTTTGAAGTTTATTGAGATTATGTCAGCCATTTCTAGGTCTCCAATTTCGGCAAACTTAAAAAAAGTGGACCAAGAAATCATATTTTGTGCAATTTTTGATGAAAAAAGTCAAAATTTTGGAAACTTTTTCAAAATTTTTAGCCAAAGAAACTCCAATCAAACATATCAGCAACACTCTTCTAACATTGACGGTAACAATAATACTCTACTGTTAAAAACTTTAACTTTATTTAAGTTATATTAGCAAAATTGTTCCAAATTTTAGCAAAAATTACTAAATATTTGAAAAAAAAACTGTCGAATATTCATAAAACTTTAAACCTCGATACCTCTCTGTAAAAGAAAAAGTTCAAAAAAGTCTTTTTAATTCCAGGTTCTACGATGTACGTGCTTTTTAAGGATACCACTCACAACTCTCAACGATGAATATATCGATCAGCCAAAATTCACTGAACAAAAAAAACCATTTGAATATATATTCCTCCCTCCCCACAAAAGTGGGGGTCGGAACAAAAAGGTGTTTTTTATTTCTAGCTTACTATGGCATACGAGGGTAGGGTATCAATTTGAATCTAACTTATTAAATAAATAATTTTTTATCAAAATTGAAGAAAATTTAGTCAAAAATGACGAAAAATGTGAATAAAAACAATGGAATTCACTCTACTTTTCTCAAAAGTTTAAACCTCCATAACTCCCTGTAAAAGGAAAATCAAAAAAAATCTTTTTAATTCCGTACTCTACGCTGGAAGAGCTTTCTAATAATACCAGTCTCAACTCTGTACAATGAATATATCGATCGGCCAAAATTGTCTGAAAAAAACCCATTTGAGTATGTAGTTCCTCCCCCACAAGTGGGTCGGAACAATTACACGAAAATATGATTATGATGATGATGACGATGTAGATTTAAGATCTTCTTCAAATCTATATGAGCATTTTAACGTGTGTTTGATCATAGTGACAATACCCTGTTACATCACTTCAACAAGGCATTGTGTTTTATAATGCCAATCTTTTATGTCATTCGATTAATCAATTTTGAGTCTCAATAGACCAGTTACAGTTGGATGAACGATACGGAATTGGTTGCGTGTCGGTGTTTATTTTATTTGCTTGTTTGTGTACCTTTGGATTGAATGCGATGACCTTGAGTACGAATTCGATTGTGAAAAGGACGGTAAACACCATGTTCATTATGTCCAAAACTCCCTCGTACGCCTTGGGCTGATTGTGGAACTAAAACAACACAATACTCAATTGAAAATTCAGAAGTAATACAGCATATAAAATTGCACCATCACATCTAGTTGAATAAAAATATTGATTAATTGATTTTCGGTGCTCAATTCATGAATTGTACATTTCAAGATTAGACACTAATCCGAGTCCGGTTCTAGAGCTGTATTTACGGCTGTTTTTTTGTTTTTTGCACAATCGCAATAGAGATCAAACGGTCTCTAAAATTTTTTATTACATTCCTCGAGTATAAAACAAAACATACATACAGAGACCATACATAACCCAGCAAGAAGTCTGAATTATAAAGGAAAAGTATCAAATTTACCTTCATTGCAAGGAAGATAGTGTTGACCATGATAAGGATAAAGAGGAGGTACTCGAAGGGCTGTGACGTCACCAGCTTCCAAATCTTCAGCTGTTGTCTGTTTGTAGGCACGTAACGTCTCTGAGGCTTTGCCTAAAATATTTACAAAGGATTTACGAAGTCAACAACAGCTTCCAGTATTAATTATTAAAATAATTACATTTTAATATTTGAAACTAATTGTACAACATGGAGGCTCGGTAATGTGCGATCGCACATAAGGTTCCGACCCCGCTCATCCACATTTTCAGCTTAATTGTCTACCAACTGAGGAAAGGATAGAAAAACTTTCAAAAATTCAAGTATTCTTTCGAAAAAACTTGTGTATGGATATAAATTTGCGTCCAACTCAAATCATTCATTGGACTTAAAAAAATGCCTTTCGGCCTAATTGCGTACTAAATGAGGAACAGATAGAAAACCACAAAAATTCAAGTATTTTTCAAAAAATTGTGTATGAACAAAAAGATAGCCTCGAAAGCAAATAACTCAGTGGAGTAAAAAATGATGCAATAGATTGATGAGATATGCCAATATTAAGAAAGCGAGTCAAGACGAACAGCAAAATCAATGAACAACAAACTTTAATTACATCAAAACATTTTTGTCCGTTTTCAAAGACAAAACTTAACAACAAAGTCAAAATAGCGTCCATAATAAGGCTTGGTAATGATTAGACAGTAAACAAAAAAAGTAAATTTGAAAAATTCGCTGTTTTTTTCAAAAACAATTTATTTCAAAGTAATGAAAACCATTAGAAATCAACTAAAATATCCCATAGGCTAACGATTACCAGTGTTTCTAAAGATGGGCATTAAGAACTGTCGGTATTCAATTTTTATGCGGTTACAAAAAGAACAACAAAAAGATAACAAACCAAAAATCAGTTTGGTTTGTTTGCCAGAAAACGCATTCGAGGCCGTAAAACCATACTTTGGCCCTCAAAATATGTTCGAATGCACCTTCTTCGAACACCGATAATGTATTATGTGAACTCTCATTAAAGAAACCAGGTAACAAGTAGACAAAAAACAAAAAAAGGCAAAATTAAGTAATACTTGTTTTTTTTCGATAAAAAAATATTTCCAAAGACATTAAAGCCAATAATTACAGAAAGAAAAAAATAGATAGGTTCGTTTATTCTTCCAAAGGAAGCCCTTGACACTTGAAATTATCCAGAATATATTTTACGTTTACAAAAAGAATGTAAAATATGACAAAAATAAGAAAAATTTTTTTTTTTTGTAAAAACCCGTGTCGAAGCATGAAAAATTGCACCGAATTCTTCAAAAACATTAGATTTTGTGCCACCAATCCCTTTGACACCTTCCTTCTGACAACAATGTTGTCATATTTGGCCTGTAATTAACGGACTAGGTAACAGACAATAAAAAGAACAAAATTGCGAAGTTAAGTGTTTTTTTATTTTGTAAAACAATTGTTTTCAAAGTCATGAAAGCCATCAGCTATCTACTAATATCCGAAAATCAGCCCATCTACTCTTCCATGAAAAACCAATGAAACCGGGTCTTTGTACAGGAAATTTCATACGACTAAAAGACAAAGTATAGACGACAGTTAAAGAAAAAATTAGAAAATTCAACTAAATTCTTCGAAAAAGTATTGTAGCAGCCGTTAAAATCAGAGTCTTCACCCTTAAGGATTTTAATATTATCGGTTGTGCCTTATTTTTAACGCCTTGTTTTGCCTTATTTTGTGCCTTATCGATTGTGCCTTATTTTTAAAAATAAAATCAACACCTTTTAACAAATTTTTGCAAAATTGACGAAAATTTGGGCAAAAATTCCGGAAAATGTGAATAAAATCAACGGAATTCACCCTATTTTCTCAAAAGTTTAAACCTCGATAACTCCCTGTAAAAACGAAAATAAACAAATCTTTCAAATTCCATATTCTACGCTGGACAAGCTTTCTAATGATACCAGACTCAACTCTCTGCGGTGAATATATCGATCGGAAAAATTGTCTGAACAAAAAAACCCCGTTTGAGTATGTAGTTCCTCTCCCCTCAAGAGGGGTCGGAACAAAAATAAAGCATAATTTTTGTTTAAAAGATGGGTCACCACCCAATGAGCGGAGAACAAAAAAATCTTCCTAAAATTATTGAAGTTATAAGTCACTTTAAAGACGAGTTATTCGAGCCTCAAAAATGAATCTATACGCGGATTATCCCTATTTGCAGCTCAGGAATGGAACAGAAAACGTGATGATAACCATGATTCATTTGACACCAAGTTCTAAGAACCTTAAAATCATGAAGAAAGATAAATATGTAACTAACCGATTCCATCAAGTTACATCCAAGAACTACAGAAAAACTTCCAGAGAAAAAGATAAAAAAATATGTTTAAGAAATTTGGTCATCTCTCAGGTTATCACAGCATCTTTTTGATGCAGGCGTAAACATGGGCGGTACTGGAAACTGATTATGCAACAAAATGAAAAAAGATTGAATCCCGACTGCCAGATGGTACTCGAAGGGCATGTGTAGGAAAGAACGTAAAAATTCCCAGTAATATTTGATCGCTAATTTTAATTTAGTTTTAATTTATAGGTTTTCTTATGAAACAGAGGGGTACAACACATAAAGGCTCAATAAGTTTGGCTACAACGACCTTAATCGACAGATTGTATTCATATATAAAACTCAAAACAACTCTCAATTTCAAAGAAAAATAAAAAATTATTTGATTTTATCTTTGTTTCGATCTCTTAAAAAGATTAAAAGAATTATGTTAGGCAATTGATTTTAGCTTTGTTTCGATCTCTTAAGAAGATTAAAAGAATTATGCTAGGCAAGTATTTAAAAGTGATATTCCTACTGTTCGAGGAATTCGAATAGAATTGAGGCACTCACACATGAAAATTAAAAAGGTAAAACGGGGCACTGTCTTTTTATCATTCGAATGTCTAGTTTCTAGATAGTTTTTAATACAGTAGTTTTTAGATAGTTTAAAGAACGGCGAATTGAATTTCGGAATTTTTTTCCTTTTTTCATCAAGTTCCTGTTCCGATTAAATTGTAAAGTCCCTAGACATCATGGTCTAGTTGGTTTTAGTTTGGTAAAAAAAACAGTGCTATGATTCTCATTTGCTGAATGGTTCATTTCAGGAGACGCAAATTTAAGGAATGAGAAAAATTTTCATTCAGAAACTCAAACTCGGTTTGAGCGTTGGAGTTTACATTAAAAGGACAAAAGTAATCTTGTGTTGGTTTCGACAAAAATCGGATAATGCTTGAGAAAAATTTTCCTTTCTGGTCGTGCGATTGTCTCCAGAAAGGAAAAAAAAATTCTCACAATTAATGTCACAGATTTTTTAGAGAAAAGCTGGTAAGCACAATTGAAAATCCAAACAAATAATCTAAGTTTGACTAAAATATTAACTTTTGTGGCCTATACAAAGAAGCATTTGATCAGCAAAAATAGACAATAAAAAATTTAGCATAATCAATGAGATTGCATTTAGAAAAAATAACCGTACACTTAATGTTTGCTTAACATCTAATTGTAGGTCAATATGGAATTAAGGCTCTATTATAAGATACTTGTATTCATAGGAATAAAAGTACAACTCATATTAAAAGACGAAGTCCAAAAATTAAATCTAAGGAGAAATGCTTAAGCTTAGGAGGACGAAATTGTTCCAATAGTTCCAACAGAAATTTTGAACAAAACGAGTTCCAATAGACAAAAAATGGCAGAATGAGTTTTTCATTAGAATTTTGCCAAATAGTCAGAAAACCGAACTTTCCTTCACGTTTTTTAACCACGCGGTTAATTTGATATACAAGTTTCAAGTTTTCCAAAAAGATCATCCGAGGCTATCGACTCAGTGCACATTACAGAGCCTCATTGTTGTTCCGACCCATATTGAGGGAAGGGGAAGAACCACATGTTCACCTGGTTCTTTTCTTCAGTCAACTTTGTTGAATAAATATAGTTGACGTGAAAACACCTGAGTGGTATCATAAGAGAGCCTGTGGCGCGCAAACTTTATTAACTAGAGGATTTTTCAAAAACATTTCTCGTTTTTAGTCCCATTTGTCCAAATTTTTAGAATCAATGCGAAATTTAATTGAATAAAATTATTTGATTTTTTTATTCAATTAGCAATTATTTTCAGAGTGTTGTTGATTTTTCCTTTTTTTTGTTTAGAACACCTCTCAGCTTTTGTTCCAATGCAAAAAACATTTGACTTAACTATTTTTGTCAAATTTCGTAAAATACTTTATCGAAAATCAGATAGCCTGAAGAAAATGAAAGCACTTTCAAATCTATTACAATAGCCTAAATTTATTTGACCTTGAAACGCAAGACAAACAAAAACACGTTGCCTAATTATTATTTCTGTGAAATCAGGGCCAACTTTTGATGTCCAAAACTTTTTTAAACATAAAAATTAGCGTTCAAATTTCCGGAATGTTCTGTGTAAAATCAGTCATTATAAACAGGATTGATATTAATCTCAAAACACGCAACTTGAACTAAGAATATCTCTGCTATCGTTGTCAGAGCTGAGTGAGGGGAGGCATAGAAAATAAAATATCCTTTTTGATATTTAATTTGTAAGAATTTGATCTGTAAGAAGCATAAGATTTTCTCATGCCAGTGTAAACCATTCTTGGTTGTTTTTCTATACTTCGGCTTTAGCTTGTTATATTAACAGGATCATTATCCAAAAAAATCGCTATCCTTTTTGGATCCTATGTACAACTTTTGATAATATATTTGTTCAAAATTTTTTCTTTATCTGTCGAAATATTGGAACTTCAATTGCCACAGAAAAAGACGACAGATGATGAATCTTTCCCTATTGTTTTAGTGAATCAGTGTTGCAGGCTCAACAAGGAGATAGAGGAGGTACAGAGGTTGTTGACATTAACGTTGAAAATATCTCTTCAAAAATTAGATGGCATATAGATTAAGAGTAAGCTGCCATTGGTTTTGTTCTTCAAACAGAACACACCGGACTCTAATAAAAATTCTGCAAATGTCATTACGCCAGTTTCTTCTAAACATAAGAAAGAAACCATTTTTGCCTGTTTTTTGAGTTATTGTTTTGTCAGTTTTTTTTCGATATCAGAGGCTCATGAGATCAGTTTGACATTATGAGCGTAGGTAATTTAGGACGCTTGTCGTTTGGCTAAATGCGATGTAAATATTTATTGTTCTGAGGTTTTGCGATTTATCAGGTTTACATTGAACAATGTGTTAGGTTTTTTTTTGTTAGGTTAGAAGAGATTATAACATTTTTGTCAACCGTTCGCCATCTGTTATCTAAATTGAGCAACTTTTTGTATTATTTTATTTTTTGGGCGCCTTTGCATCGTTTTTTATCAGAAATCCATCAGTTAATGCTCTCACGTCCACTAAAAGGCTTTATTAAAGGGAGCAACGTGGGTTTAAGTAAGAAAAACAGAAGTTAAAAATGTTTCGAAAACTTTTATCATCTTTGGCGTCGAAATATACTTTCTAACAAGTCATTGTGTTTTACAATTTAAACGGAAAATTCACGTATTCTAGGTGACAAAATTTGAGCGAGTGGTCGGAACATCATGTGCGTGCGCACATTACCGAGCCTCCTTGTTTTTAATCAACTCTAAGTTTCAACAGTTAGCTATTGCCTCAGAATATACGAACATTGGCTCCGTTCATCTCAAAAACTGGGTGAGCAGTTGATTTTTTAAGGCAGCCAAATTTTCTACAATACATGATCGATTACAACGAACCTTGAGTGCAAACTCAACGCATTGACGCTGGTTTTTGTCTAACTCGCAGTTTTTGTACTCCTGTTCTCCCTCTGATTGGAAAGTGACGATGACGAAACCGACGAAGATGTTGACCATGAAGAAGGCAATCACAATGATGTAGATGAAGTAGAAGATAGCCACAACCGGGCGGTAGTTGTTGATTGGACCAATGTCAGGGGCACGAGAGTCTATCGATTTGTACAGTAATCTATAAATACACGATCAAAAATCAGCATAATTTGAAATACGAAAACACTTATTATGAACAAATCTGAAGAAATTTACATTAATACTTCAAATCCTGGCAGTGACTAATCCTGTTTCTAGAAACTCGGAAAACACAGTTTTAATCGACTTTAATGTGATAATATTTGATAATTTGCTGGCGCATGTTCCATTACATTTACTCGGAATTATAAAAAAATAATATCTAAATTGACGATACAGAAAACGGAAACTAGTGCAGTGCGCATTCAAGTATGCTTCCTTTTATAATAATTTATTATTCAAATATTGTTATTTTCAGATTTACAGCAGTACAGTCCAGAATTTTAAGTAACCAAGAAGGTGTCAGTTTGAATTGCCCAATGCCAAGTTACTCAATGAGCCAAAGTAACCTAAATTTATATAATATACTGCAAAAATATTACTAGATAAATTTAAATATTAGAGATCAAAATTTTAAGTTGAATTAAATGTCATTCAATCAATTTGCCCACAATGTGCATGTGGATATTTTATGTATGTTTATGTGTACATTAGGTATTTTTGGCAATGGGTATTTTGTCCTGATGCCTGTATGTGTTAGGTGCATCCATTTGTACATGCATGAGTAAGTTTAAAAAAAATCGGGGCCCATTTCTTTGAGAAATTTAAAACTTCTCATAACCTATGTTATGGGAGCCTATCATGGAGAGACTTTAAGTTCAGTTAATGTTACCCAACTTTAATATAATAAATACCTTAATTGATACACATTTGTCTCAACCCATCGTTAATTACATTGTACAATTACCCTACACTCCTATTTGCAAACTATTTGTAACTATATCGATAACGATAACTATATCGATAACTATATATCGATAACTATATATCGATAACTATATCGATATCTATATCTATAACGATATTTGTAACTATATCGGTCCTTGGAATTCAATGGTTCTTTTTTACTAACAAAGGCCATCCCTCGAATGTCATGACAGTGTAGAGTGACAGCATGGCTAGGAAGACGTTGTCGAAATTGAACTCGTTCACCTTCCAGTCCCTGTCCATCACCTCGGGACTTTCCAAGTCTCCATTCTTGAACACTATGTACTTGCCCCTACACACAACAAACAACAATGTGGATAGTTGATTTATTAGGAGAAAATTATATGGAAATTTTGAAACCTGAAGATGGGTTCTATCAAGGAAGTTGATTTTAACCCACAAAAATACTCAAACATGAATTCTGAGAGAACACCTTAAGAATTACAAAATATATACATATCGCTTGGCTCTGATTAAAATTTTTTCTAATTCAAATATTTAACGTGTAACTGATCAATTGAAGAACATAGCTGACTTAAAGTAATGACGAGCATCGGAACTCATTATTCAGAAAAAATACCTGGCACGATTTCTCACTCGTTTCATTTTGATCCTCAAAAAATGTAAGCCAAGACTAAAACCAACCGTTGACTGTTTGTTCTATCGTTGCGCAGTATAATAATAAAATACTATCGGATCCGCATATTAGCAACGATCATTTACGCTATCTAAAGATTTCAGTTTTACTACTTCAAAGAAGCCGCCGAAGGACAGTATTGATCACAATATACTTACTGACAGAGGGGCCGTGTCATCTTCATGGCATCTGAACAAGAGTAGAAGGTGCCCTGAAAAAAAACACATCGACCTCAACTTAGTTCCAAACAAAAAATTTGGTAGATCTGTTTCCTTTAATCCTGATAATACTTTCAGTGAACAGTAATTAGAGTAATCTTCAACGGTTAGCCACGCAAAGTGTAACTTTTAATAACACTGTCAGAGATTCTAAATGAATTCACATTCAATATTTTGAATAATCTGGGGAAAAAACAGACCCACAACACGACGGCTGTATTTAAAGTGCCATTATAAGAGATCAAGTTAACACTCTTCTTGAATTAAAGGATTAGTTTTGGCACTCCAGAGAACACACACACACACACAATGAGGAGTTAAAAAATTATCAAAAATTTGAAAGCAACATAGGTCTCCACTTTTTTCGCCAGCCACTTTTAACTATTTAGATTTTCCCATCATCACGGACCCCATCTTTGTGGAGCTGACGTCTAAAACTTCCCTATTAACGCGAATGTAAGCTAAAGGCTCCATAATTTTGAAGCGCATATAGTGGAAGAGGCCCATAAGACCGTGACTTATCCTATTATCGTATAAATTAACAAAAAAATTTTAAAAAAATTGCGTTACTTCTCATTATAGCCAACCATAGACCAGGGTAGTGAGGTTTGGAACCTATAGTTCCCAATTATCGTAAATATATAATAAAGATTGCTGTATTTTTGTGGGGCTGGCTTTAGTTGGAGAGTCATTTTTTGTGCAATACCTTGAAGAGCTGCACCCCAATGACGGCAAACATGAACTGGAGGAGGCACGTGACCAACATGATGTTTCCGATAGTCTTGATAGCCACAATCACACATTGTACCACGTGCTGTTAATCAGCATCAAACACACATTACACATGGTTAAACAAACGCCCATCGAACTCAGAGTTAATGGCTCACTAAAATTGTTAATTATGGCTATGGCTCACGGTATAAATAATTTAGTAGAAAAGAGAAATTTAACTCGCTTCTTAGATCTCGCAGTATTAGCCAATGTTTAAACTCTATTCATAATTCTCGCGGTATATAGGAACTTAATTAAAGTTGAGTTGCTGTATTTAATGGTAAAACTAGATCAAAGATTCGTTTTTTAACGTTTTGTTTTTGGTTCTGGACATTGATGATCTTTGCAGCGAGTACAATTAATACAGCTTCACCAAAATGATTTCAAACTGTTAGTGTTAAGACACTGTTGCAAATTAAATTTTAGTTCTCAAGACCTCAGTTTAGCGAAGTTAATTAATCAACATCATTAGCTCAATCGCTTTAAAATCTCATTTTAGTTCAGAACAGTCCAATTAAATGAGTGAGGTTATCATAACCAATTGATCAACATGTTAAAAAGGAAGTATTTATTAGATATAATATTTGTTGTTCACATGTTTGAGGTATGACCTTGAACAGTTGGATGCCAATGACGGCAAACATGAACTGGAGGAGGAACATGACTAGCACTATGTTGCCAATCGTCTTCAGTGCCACAATTACGCACTGTACTACGTGCTATAACCACATATCCCATTTATACAAATAACAAACATCGTTCTATATAGGTAGAGGACAAGTTAGTTTCCAGAAAAATCCAGTCAGAATTGCTAAATTTTTTATGAGACATCAAAAAATCTTATGATTTTCATCTCACATCTTCTCATTAAATATGCAATTATCCCAAAAACAAAGGAGGAGTAAAAAAAATATTATAAGGCCTCACTAAAAATTAAAAAGGAGCCAAAAAGAATTTGAAAAGAAGTTATATCAGCAAGAAAAAAAAACAAAAAATTGGCAGGACCAACATTTTGCGAATTATCTCACAAAATAATTTATTATCCCTATTGCCTTTACAAGCTGCCTGTGGCTTAATAGCAATTATAATGGTGTTGTTCATTTTTTCTTTTTTTTTCTTTTTTTTATTTATCTCACAAAATAATTTACTATCCCTATTGCCTTTACAAGCTGCCTGTGGCTTAATAGCAATTATAATGGTGTTGTTCATTTTTTCTTTTTTTTCTTTTTTTTATTTATCTCACAAAATAATTTATTATCCCTATTGCCTTTACAAGCTGCCTGTGGCTTAATAGCAATTATAATGGTGTTGTTCATTTTTTGTTTAAATCATTAATAATTATGTGACAGACAAATACCACTTTAAAAGCAACGAGAAAAAGCTCACGTAGAGTATTCAAATTTTTCTGATATAATTTTTTTTAACAGATCGAGCTGTATTGCTTTGAAGTTGGTTCAGAGGGAATGCTGTTGGATTTAAAAACCAAAGCGCAAAAACAAGGTTAAGCGTACATACGTAACTTAGAAAAAGTAAGACTTGAAAATAAAAAAGCCAGCTTTTACTCTTCCAGCTTACTATCATCAACAATTGAGTATAAAGAGTCACTACACGATAAACAAAAAACTAAAGTATCCATCAGGAAAAATCTCCATCCAATCATTCAGCCAATTCTCGCGCAGGTATGTTTCAAAAACGGAAATGTTATCGCCTTGTTGTCACATATAGAAACTATACGTTTCACTGAAGACGATATCATTGCCGTTCGTAGGTAGTTAATCATTTTTCTAGCCATATTGTATTATTGCATGAAAATAATAATTCGAAATTTCAAGCCCCATTTTCCATACAAGTTACAAAATTCGTTTCTTAACTATCTGCTTTAATTCTATCTAGTAAAGATATCGGTTGCAAACAAATTAGCAAACAAATCAACAAAAGAAAAAAAGAATGGCTCATTATTAAAAACACCCGTCTAACGTCGGGAAATTGCTCTCGGACGAAAAGTGGGCGCTCAATTCTAATGTAGCATGCCTTAACGAAGATGCAAAAATTTTCACCAGAATGCTTTAAATAATGCTATTAGAGCTTATTATAAAGCATATTTTTTTATAAAATATACATTTTTATAAAATCAATTATGGCGCACTTTTCATTTGACTTTCAACGGTAAGCTGCCGCTAATCGAGTTCAACTGTTTAAAATTGTGAGCAGGAGAAAAAATAAATCACTCAAGATTCAAGCCAAGAAAAAAGTCAACCGAAAAGTTTAGCCGGTTAAGCATTTTTTTGCATAAAAATGCATACTTCACTACAATAACTGCTTCAAATTTCGTTTGATAGCAATTAAACAAGTTGGTATGTACCTTATTATGAAAAATATGCAATTATATTGGGTAACAAATTTTGAACCGATAATAGTATTTTATCTCAATTATTGAAGCGGTAGGTTAGCTGACCTTGAGACCCTTGACCCTGTTGACACTCCTGAGAGGACGCAACACCCTCAACACACGCAGAATCTTCACCACTGAGATCGCGTCCGAGCTAAATACCAACAATGCTATCATTAGTACATGTTTTGTAACTCAAATATTCAAATAGTAATTTTTTTAAAAAATCTAGTTATAATTCTTTTTTCATTTTTTCACCTTACAAATTTAAAAAAATGATTCCGACGGTTAGGTCGCGAAATCCAGATACCCATACGCACTACAATTGAAAATTTAAACCCAACTTATAATTGTAATTTTTTGTACATGACAAAGGAGCTCAGTAATTATACCATGCCAATCTAGATTTTAGTTATCTTAATTATATGGTAGACAATGAAAAAAGTGCAGTGAAGCAATGACGAAGATAACCTAGCAAATATAGATATGAGAGAGACTCCGACGACAAGGATGTCGAGGAGATTGAAGCCACTGCGACAGAAGGCGCCAGGGTGCAGGATGAAGCCATAGGCTGTCACCTTCAGCACTATCTCTGTTGTGAACACGCAAGTGAAAAAGTAGTCGAACCAGTTCAAAATCTAAACAACACACTCAACTTATTTGAACCCTGTCAACCCCAACAATATTTTCAGCCATAGCATAACGTCTCAATTTGAACAAGAGCTAACGAAGCTAACAAATATGTTACACGCCAGTAGCAAAATTGTCAAAATTTTTTTTTTCGATGCAGGATTTTCAAGCTCCATACAAAACGTAAGTGTTTTATAATTGACTATAACGGATTTCTGTTTTTTCATGCCATGCCGAAGATTTCAGACCTCCATTGACGACCACAAAGTGCCTTCCGCGGCGACTCGGAGATTATATTCCCTCGAGAGGCGGTAATAGGGTTGTAAAGTAAAAAACAGGTCGAATCAACCGGCTTTGTTTAACTTGATCGTGTGGTAATTTTTTTCAAAACATTTGTAACAACAAATGATTCACTGCTAATATCACCATTTTTATCGATACTGCTCCCGCAATATTTACCTGGAAGGTAGAGGACATTACTTTATGAATGGTCAAGAAAGAGAAATTGTATAATCCATCTTAATAATCAGAAATTGCGTATTTTTAAAACCTTAAACTGAAGTTCATTCTTATTTTCTTAAAAAACCATTCATGGGCCATTAATGAGATCCAATTGATTCATCGCTATGAAGTGAGAACGGTGTCAAAAATCAAGTTTCAGAATTATCGTTTGACTTCTCATTTTGATCTGTTACATTTACATCACTGAATAATTTATAAAAGACCATTCTCATTTTCCAGCTGAAAAAAAGTGGGTACCATAGATAATTTACAACTGTCACCTTCTTCATATAAATCGGTCATGATTTAAGTCAGCTCTGATTTGATGATTTAAGATTGAGATAGGATGAGTCAGTACTTATACTACAGGACTAAGGGTCCGGACAATCAATTGTTATAATAAGTACAGAGAAAGGGTTAAAGTTGACCTCATTTCGAGCTGATTTGGAATTGACGGAGTCTTCAGCTGCTAGGAGTGAACTGCTGACCATGATACAAACTAGAGTGAAGTTTCCAAAGTAGGGATGGTTGATTATCGTGTGACAGAGACGCCGCACTCTGAAACAAAAGATAATCAATGACGACAAAAGAATGCAGAAATCTTACTGTAGAACGATGGTCATCCATAATTGATATTTTTAGTATGTTATTTGATATTTTTAGAAAAAATATTATTTTAGATAATATTTAGATATGCATATTTGAAAATGCTAGCCTCAATTATTCAACCAAATCGGCAACTAAAATCACTGCCAATACGAAAACAAGCATTAATTTCCACACAGACGAAGTTATATGCACTGGAAAAGAAAACACCCCAGATTAGTAAAAACTTTCATGGGTATAGAAATTTGAGAGGTTTAATAGCAACCAATCAGATATATGCTATACGGTCTCTATTTAGGAGAGTTTATGTCTGTAGTTTTTAGGTTGTGTTGAACTAACGGGTTAGTCTTTGAGAATATGAAGAGACTGGACTGTTCAGGAATGGGTTTGACTTTGGTCTTGACTTTCTCAATGTCACTCATCCTCCGAGGTCTCGCACCCACTGGCATGTCCACTTCGCCTACAACATTAACAGGTCTCATCGAAAAGGGATAATTGTTTATTCTGAATGTAATATATAGGCTTTCTCAAAAAAATGTCTCTTTACTTTTAGACTCGTCCTCCCACTTGAATGCAGCTATGGCTGTTTAATTTGCTATATTGCAGAGTTTACATAGTTGCAGAGAGTGACGTGACAATTTAACCATTTTCATTATACCCAATGCCAACTTACCCAATTCACTTTGATCGTTTTGTTCAATAAATCGATTGCAAGTCAGAAGTCGCTCTTTCAAAAATGTTATACTTAAGCGGATAATTTTAATCCCATATTCTGTCGTGATAGTTTCATACCAAGTCCCACAGGCCGCTGCGGTATGGCCCTTAGATATTTTGATGCTAAATAGTCGTTCTGGTAAATTTCAAAAAATAGGGTAGAACAAGACAAGCAGGACAAGACCTGACCTACAATTCAAAGAATTTTCATTGACTAAACAGAAAAACTAGATCTAGATCTAGATTAGACTATAAATTGATTGAGAAAACCTTTAAAAAAACCAATAAAAATGAAAAAAAACAGTAAGAAACTATAATAAGATTGCCGAATGTGAACAAACAACCAATAGCCCGAAAGCGACATTTTGTTCCAACACAGTTTTCTCACTAAACTTTAAAATTAGAGAAAAAAATCACACCGCAAAACCAATCGCTTTTTCATTCCACTTCCTGTTTTGGTGTGAACAAAATCATCCCTTAGATTTGATTTCCAGAACTAAAAATCATGAAAATGTGTGAACAGATATTAAGCAACACATCTGCCGGAAAAACTCCGGAAGCAACTCGAAACGTCGGGTTTTCCCAAACATAACCCTTATTGCAGATGAAACCACTAACATTTGCCAAATAACTACTATTCTTTGCCTCACCACAGTCAAATATAAACCACTGTTGTACTAATTTCAACATCGTCACAATTGAAAAAAGCAAAAAATTAACGTCATTCAGAAACAGACCGGGGTGAATATTCACGAAATAGCCGGCTTTTAAAAACATCTGAAATCTGATACATTAGGAAATTATACGGCAGATAACAATCTAGGATAGAAACTGAGCTGAAAACAAGTTCAGTTCTCGGGAAAAAATGACTCGTCTTGGCGCCATAGCATTTTCAAAAAAACAATCAACACTTCTCTCATGTTGGAGACATCTTAGCAAAATGACTTCAAAAAATGACTTCAAAACTTAAAATTTATGACGAAAAAGACAAGAAAACAAATAGTTCATAAGAAAAAACCTCTATTAAAAAACAAAAAGACAACATATACGACCGGCGAACGGCTGGCTTTGCTGGCAAAAAAATAACGTCATTCAGAAACAGACCGGGGTGAATATTCATGAAATAGCCGGCTTTTAAAAACATCTGAAATCTGATACATTAGGAAATTATAGGGCAGATAACAATCTAAGATAAAAACTGAGCTGAAAACGAATTCAGTTCTCGGGAAAAAAAATGATTCGCCTTGGCGCCATAGCATTTTCAAAAAAATAATCAACACTTCTCTCATGTTGGAGACATCTTGGCAAAAATGACTTCAAAAAATGACTTCAAAACTTAAAATTTATGACGAAAAAGACAAGAAAACAAATAGTTCATAAGAAAAAACCTCTGTTAAAAAACAAAAAGACAACATATACGACCGGCGAACGGCTGGCTTTGCTCCAGCTAGCGAGCAGTAGCTAAAAGTGGGCTAGGGATCTTTGCTCTAGACTGAGTGAGGCGGAGAAGAGTGCACGCGCTTGAGGCGAGCGGTTAGGGGTTAAGTGCAGAATTAAGTGGAGGGTCGGAGAGCGCGCGTGTGTGTGTGTGTGTGTGTGTGGGGGGGGTGAAGTGGGAGAGGGTCAAACTCTAACAACACCCTTTGAATCCACAAATTTTTGCCTTTTACACTGTTTCAGTTGATCGCAGACTTAGAGAGTAGAGAGCCACAAGGCTCTAAAGGCACTGAATGCCCTCCAGCTTTTACCGTTTAATCCAATTTTTCAGGAAAACTCGAATGGTCAGACAAAAAAAACAATAGGACAAAAAGTTGGAAGAAAAAAATCTTATGAAAAAGTCCGGAAGGACTAAAATTAACGCTACAAACTTTGTTTGAGAGAAATTAATGAGTCATATCAATTAAAATCATCATAGTAATTTCAACAAGTTCCCATTGCTGAACCTTTTTCATACAGATCAACAGCAGAAGAAAAGAAAATAAAAAAAAACATAAAAGGAGAAAAAGGTAAACACTTTCAATTTCTTAACAATTCAAAAATGCACAACAAATGAAACTATAGTTTTTAACTCAGCATAAATACGTACAATAACATCAGAAAAAAGGCCAGAGGTTACAATGTGGAGTTTAAAGACACATCTTACAAAAAAACGTTTTGAAAAATGAAGGTACAAACCGTCAATCCGAGAAACATTAAAAAAAATTTAAAACATTAGAATAAAAAACAGAAAATCGAATGAAATTAAGTGAAATTGCATCAATAATACCTCACGTCAAAAACAAAGTTATTCAATGAGACAATTATTGACCGGACGTCGTTATATACAGTCATCTATATCATATAAAAAATAATCCGTTTTAAGATCCAAAAATAAAAAAATTATTGAAAAAAGTCAAACATTAACTAAAAAATAGGAAAATATGAGTCGATTTTGCACATGAAACGCTATATTAGGCTACAAAAAAAAATTCTTATATCAGTTTCAGAGCTTTACATATTGATGCAGCGTGAATCAAAATTTATTTAAAAAAAACATTCTAATAAGCAAAAAATCGAGCTAAAGCAACAAAAACACGGCAAAAACGGTTATCTATATGCGCCATTCTCTCAGAAACAATTTTTGAGGTCAAAAAGACATTCTCTGCACGCGCATTAACAAATACTTTTTTTTTAAACTTTTCCAATAATTTTCAATAATTTGCTCAATATTTTGAGTTTGCTGATATTACTTACCATCATCTTCGGGCTCTTCACCATCTGGAGCCAAGTGGGATTCGGCTAAATGACCGTTCTCTGCAAACTCGTCCCCATCAATTGGCTCCCCATTAACACCTGACTCAGAACTTTTCACTCCACTAATGGCTGCTATCTCCTTGTCTTCCTTCTTCTAGAACAATAGAAACATGTTAAATAAATCATTAAAAAATTAATTTGTACAAATGGTTCCCTATTATTCTGAACTGTAATTTATTCCTTGGAGTACCAATTCATTACATTATTCTAATGCAGCTCATTTTAGTGACTTCAATGAATTCTAGTGATTAAATGACTATTAAAAAGTACGCAGAGGCAAAAAATTGAGCATCGAGTTTTTTTCATTAAACAGCGTACTAGTTAATTTGAAATGCTCTAAAGTTTTGAGTAAGAATGGTTTAGGATGCTTATAAAAACAATAAAACCAAACAAAATCCTAGTCGCTAGTCATCTGACAACCATATTATTTTAGAATGATATCGATCATTTTTAGTTTTGAAATGTCACAGCACTCGACTACAGTCTTACTGTTGTGATGTGATTTAATTCGTCTAAGCTGAACAGAGACTGAACACACGTTTTTGTTCACAATGACTCTCAAACAGTAGTCGTTAAGCAAATCTGGTGCAAGGTGCATGTTTTAGAGCAACTTCTTCACCTTTCGTTTGCAGGAGTTCAAAAATAATTGGTACTTTCAACTTTCATCATCTAATTAAAGAGAACTCTTTCTGAAATTGAAATTGGCTCGGCAACACCCCCCCCCCTCCCTGTGTTTTCCTCACCGCAACCTCCCATTTGTCATTTAGAGGCATTCAAATGTAACACTATGTGCAAAAAAGATTGAGTGTTGCAAATAATATTTACCCGCGAAACTGAGGGGAGGGTCTATCATTAAAAAGACGCAAATAGCAGCGTTATTTCAAAATAAAATTAAAACAGTGAAATGTGAAAACTAAATGAGGTTATAAGAACACGAAATCTGAAATATAGTAGTCAATTATTTTTGACTCCTGCTTTTGTTGAACTTGTGTGTTTGTGCATTAAACAATGATTGCTTTTTATTTTTAACTGAGCATACAAGGTGGCATTTTAATTGTACAACAACAATGTTCTACCTTTTCTTTCATTTCCTTTTCAGATAATGTATTTGAGACAAAACAGGAAACGTGAACGATAAGACAAAGACAACACAACAATACGGATATTGAAAAGGTTTCGATAGTTCTTAACGTTTGATGAATTTTTCAAACTAGAAAGACGCTTTTTGCAATGTATTAAACACGTTTCAGTAAATAGCGAAATGTTTGCAAGTTCGATTAGCTGAAATTAGACAGTTCTTTTGCGATGTGAACAAACGCTTCAGTATATGACGTAAGCTTCTTAATTTTGATGTTTATCAAACTAAAACCAAGATTTTTAATCCATTTGAGGCGTTTCAATAATAGTATAGTGTTTCAACAGCGGAGCAATATGGTGATAGGAAAAATAATACCCAATATTTTACGTCATTGTTGTAATTATCAGAAAGACTATTTCGCACAATAATACCTTAGACAATTTATGGTGTAAGAAAATATATTTACCAAGTTTTAAATGTACGACTAGTAAATTTGGCCGAGCTATATAAAAACAAAGCATGAATCAAAACGAAATAAGTAAAAATCAAAAATTAATCTTATAAACTGTATTAACAGTGGTGATGTTTGGTGATGTATAGTGAATTATTTACTCATAGTGAAATGCTGTTATTCTCAGAACAGATATTTGTGTAAAATTACAAAACATATTGGGTTATAAATTATCACTTCCACCCGCATTAGCACCAAACCCACCAAACAACAGATCTCTTACCAGAGATTCCTCTTCTTCCTGTTTAACATAACAGTCCTCAAGACTTTGATTTTATTACCTGTTCAATCCAGATTTTCTCGAGAATAATTTTGATCAACTTTTCAAAATATCAACTATTTAGAAACTAAATAGAAGCTTTAATTCGAGAAAGAACAGCACGAGCATTTGTTTCTTGAACTTTATAAACAATAATGGTTCATTGCTGAAATGTTCTTTTTTTCACTCAGTGATTCGAATTATATTGAAGCTTGAGACCGCCTGGATCAACTTTTCAAAATATCAACTCTTAAATAGAACTTTCAATTCAAGTAAGACAACGCGAGCATTGGTTTCCTGAAATTTATATAAACATTTCTATTTATCACTCAGTGATTCGAACTATATTGGAGCTTTAGACAGCCTGAGGATTCAAAAGATTTAAGTTGAAGAGTTGATCGACAACAATCCTAAAGCGTCACTGTGCATCGAATTGCATATCGAATTCTATTCGATAATTTAAAACTCAATTGATCAGGTCATTTAGCATAATCGTAATTGGATACGAGCTCATTATTGTCAACAGGACATACGTTTTACCATAACTAGCGTTCTTCAGCCGCAATAGAAAATGATGGAACCAAATATGAAAATAGGGCATTGAAGCCCAAGTTCATTCGACCCGTTCTATCAAATTCGCAGCGAAGGTTTAGGAACAAAATATTTGAACGCCAGTAAGGGTTAAAAAACGAAAAGAAGTAAATTATTGTTTACAGATGAATTGCACGAAAAAAATTTAATTCATAGCACGCGTAAGGCGTATAAAAAAGAAACCACGTACCGTAAATACATGTATGCAAAAATTTTCATAATGCGTGCGATCTTCAATTAACAAAAACACTTAAAAAACCGTATGCAATTGCAACTCAAAATTGCCCAAAAAAGGTGCAGAAAACAAAAACAAAGACCACAAGAATGCGCATGCATTCAAAGTTCCAATTTCAGAGAGCAATTTTTCCCAACTTTTACTGTTACTCGGAAAGTTTTTGAAATGACTATTAGTTCTACTTTAGTTTAATTATAGTTTAATTTGATTGTGATTTTTTTCTCGAAGAACACTGCCAGCGTGGAGGGACACTAAAGAGGAATTTCAACATAATGAGTCAGACATAAATTACAGGGAATATTCGAAATGTGCGCCTCGCACAACAACTTTCAATCCTTTCAATCCATTAATTGCCCATAAGAGAGTTATGAAAAGCAAGTAACAAGTGCATTTGGATTTCAAGGACTGAATTCATTATTTTTAAAAAATATATTGTTAAATTATATTAACACAAACCGACTAACGTCAGATGAATCGATCTCGAACGACAGGCAGGAGCAATTTAATTTAGAGGGCGCGTAGCTTAGAAATGCTTTACGAAATGCTTTACAGGTGTGCAAAGAATTGAGTCAAAGAATATTCTAGAACAAAAACGTAAACGAATCAAGCATAAATTTTGCATAAAAAAGACACACGTATAAAATAATTGCTTCAAAGTTTGTTGGAGAGCAATTAATAATGATGTTACAACATCAATAATGCTGTTTTAGACAGATGAAACAAAATTTTGAATGACAGGTGTGCAAAGAATTGAGAAACTTTGCATTATGTCTGCAGTTTGGACGACTATTTCATTAAAAAGAGACGGGAAGCCTATTTAACTTAAACTGCTAGCTCTTACAAATTTATCAGCTATATCACAAAAATGTTACGATATCAATAAATCTTTGCCCATATTAGATTAAATATATTATCGTATCTAAATTTAAGTTTCCACATATTTTAAGAATGAAAAGCGAGACAAGTGAGACAAATGGAACAGTTTTTGCTTCATTTTCTCCAGTAATTCAGAAAATTGAAAAGAACTATTCAAACAATCAAGTTTAATAGTTTCAACAAGAGGCGAGAAAAAAGACAGGTTCGAATAAAATTCCTCGCCTCAAAAAATCTAGAAAGTTGGAAGTAAAGGAGATCAAATATGTTTTATTAATCATTTCTTCAGTTTTCAAAAAAAATTAAACTGAGGAATTATAAAATGTTTTGCATCTAAATATGTTTTACATCTACAATTTAATGTCAGCCAAATTCTATCTTCAGCTACTAACGAGCTCAAAAGACCGCCAAATGGTCATTGAAAAAAGCAGCAATGCGCTTCTGAAGAAAAAACAAATTACGATAGAAAATAGTATGCGAACTCTAAGTTCATATAACCATTATTTTTTGAAAAATTATCGCCTGGCCTTTAAAATAAATGCTTTTCCATTGAATTTCAATTACAGTTTTGGGACATCTATCATAAATGAAATCACTAGGCCGGTGGGCAGATCAATTTTGAGAGCGTTGTAATTCCCTATTATATATTTTAAACCACAAAATTATCAGGCAATAAGCAATGCCAATGCAAAAAAGCTAGTAAAAAATGACAAGTACATTACATACTGATGACCAATAGTCAAAAATAGATAAAATAGATATTTTATGAAAGAAAATATCAAACTAAATTACTTCACGGCCGTATTATGAAGCGACTCACAAATTGCTCACGCTCACGGTAAAGTAATAAGCGAGAAAGACCTGAGAGAAAAAAAACATGAACTGCATAACGGACTAAGTAGTCTCCAACGACGAATTGTATTGGAGGGAATTGGGGGACAACTCAATTGCACTCTATTTAACCAAGAAAGAGAGAAATTTTGGACTCTCTAAAGAGCCTTAAATTCTCCAACTCAAGTTCAAACTTTATCGCACTGCACAATTATTTTCGGCTGCTTAAAGTTCTGAATGACAGAAAAAAGTCAAGAAATGAAACAAAAGTCACACACACAAAAAGACGAATTGATCAGATATTCAAATCTCAATAAAAAACACCAATAAGGCTAATTGGATCTTTTCTGCTAGCGCCCCCAGTCCTATATAGCCGTTAATTTAGCACCCCCAAAATCTAAGTTTTCGCGAATTGTATGAGCGATACTTGCATTTTATTGAAACAAGAGCGTCTAGGTAGATTGCCGGCACTTGAAGAAGAGTTTCCTTCAAAAAATATAAAAATCGAGCCCTCATTGTAACCGATAACACCAAAAATGAAATAATGCAGAAATTTTTAGTGATGCTTACGTTATATACAACAAATTTTGGTTGAAATGCCTAGCACTTTCAAACTAAAGCTATGCTAGCTTTTATTAAATGCATATTGTTCATGTATGTTTATGCATAAAGTTACTTAGCTTTAATAGTATGTTTAAACATGTATAAATGGGGGTGCCCAACTAAGCGGGGGGGGGGGGAAGCAGAAAAGATCTGGCTAATTTTACTGCTACAAACTTTGCTAAAATTGAAAAAACAAACACTTTGATCATATAGTCCCCTAAGAGGAGCAGTAAAAATTAAAATGTCCGGTTCAATGTTTTTTTGATAGTGCGTACAATAACAGTAGGAAAAACGAACTGTCCCCACGGGTGATTATGTTTCTAGTGATTATGCTCCCAATACCGGAGACTCGACCCCAGCCCAACAGTTCTTACACGATATAGACCTGTTTATTTGAGCGGTATAAATGAGAGAAAATTTGTGATAGACCACATGAAAAGAAAGCATAAAAAGTTTAGACATGAAAGGTTAATTTAAAGAGATAGAGGTTGCATATATCTACGATTGAATAGCCCAGACGATTGCACTGAAGCGGCAACAACATTCTATATTCATATTTATGCCTTTGTATGTATAAACAACTACAAATCTGCAGACTCAGAAATATAAGCAACCTAAATGTATATGAACTAGTAGCCAAAACGGCACTTTAGTGGATCCATTCAAAACAAGTCTTCTTTATCGAATGACACCCCCACCCACTTTATTCTCTTTTGGTGCAGAATACTTCATAAGAACAAAAAGTCAATACAGCAAATGAATCCCCATCCCCTCCTCCCCCACTTTTTTGTTTCACAAAATTTGTGAACCGAAAAGTCAATGCAGCAAATGAATTGCCGATATCTGAAGATATTCTAAGTATAACTACAGAAAGAATAGATCCACGAAATAGCATGTCTGGAACCGTATCTTTGATGGGCTGAACAACAGATCAAAATCAGATAAGATTATACCTATTTTAGAGCCACAACTTACAAATGGTAAATAACTTGACAATTAAGCAGAATCGTAAATGCAATCTGGCGCTTACCTACAGATCCAAATCAAATGTTATCGATTGCATGAAATTTTATTCCAATCTTACCAATTAATGGTCTGTTCTTGAAATATTGCTACATGTATGCAGAAACATCTCTATGTTGCGATATTTTTGAAGATTGGTTTTCGCGATTCAACGTACAAAGAAACAGTTCCAAGAACTCCTCAAAATAATTTTTGGATCTATTCTGCCCCCCCCCACCGGGGGGGGGGGGGGGGGGTTGGGGTTTGTACCCCCACTTATCACAATTTATTTATTGATATTTAGCACATTACTGTGTAAAAAAATAGCACGTGCACTTGGGGGCGTAAGAGTTATATGCCCACTCAACTGAAGGGGGTGGCAGAATAGATCCCAATTTTCTAGGACAAAGTGTATATACTCACTAGCGGTCTCCTTCGATCGGGAGCTACATTAGTGCTGGTCTTGCGAGAACATGAAGTCCCGTTAGAGCTGCGAGATACTTTCCTACTCGGAGGTTCCTTCAAGTCAACCAATGAAATAATCATTACGTCATTAACACTATTACGTCACTCAGACCATTGCATCACCAAACTCGCATTTTCAAGACTTTGGACTTGAATTTCATGGGTCATTACACTTAAATAAAGCGAAATGATGAAATAATCGAACATTTGAAAAACCACTTCCCATATTGCTCATTTCGATGCTCATTTCCCATATTGCTCATTTGGATGCTCAATTGCATGTTTTGGCTTTTCTCGAACTCTCGATGATTCCAAATTTATAGGACAGACTATCCATAATGCGTTTTGATAATGCTACGCTTTTGGAAACGCATTATAATAGACGAAATGCTGAACATAATAGAAGAAATAACCGGTTTTGTGTGAAATATGATACTTTATACGACAGATTTTTTTATTGAACGGGTCAGAGTTTAATGCGACAACTCATAGTTAACTTTACCCAACCCCTTTTCTATTGTACGTATCACTTAGCCGTGTACAGACCACAAAAATATCATCCACTGGAGTAGATATTAGGTGGGTCCTAATTCTATATAACTTTCGTTTAAGCGAAAGTTGTAGAACGAGCAGGGGGCATGTGAACAGGGTCAAAAGGGCCCAACTAGTTTTCACAGGGCAGAGTATTATAATTGCGAAATTAGTTCTTTCTATCATAAAATGTGATTGGTTCAACTACATGAAATGGTGCGTAGGAAATAGAGCATTTGATAAAGTCACTATCTTGGTGATCAAATGTCGGCAACGCAGCTGATCAAATGAATCAAGTGATGAAAACAGAGCAGCAGCAGGAAAACGAGTTCTATGCTTTATTATAATGGACTGGACATCAAATGGTCATAAAAGCCGCACATAGAGAGCCAGTGAACGCACAAAATGAGAGATCACCAAGCGCAACTTATTTCAAACTTAGAAGAGCCAAGCGAACCAAATAGATTTAATAGGCAAATTAAGAAAGCTATATGCAAAGATCAACTTGCTCATGAAAAAATTGGTAGCAATATGACAAGCAAAAGGTCAATAATAAAAATGAAAGCCCTCCCAATGAACGGGCATTTCCATTGAATTTGTTTACAAATATCAATCCCAATAAACTTTGTACAGTGTATTTAAAAAGGTAAATTTTTGGGTAAAAATGATTCTCGTTATTTTGCTATTCACCGTGATGCACTCAAAATAGGCAGGGTTAAAGGACGCCATTAAATACAATCAGGTTTTCATATGAAAAAAATGAAAAAATGACAAATGACTAGATGAAATTAGCCTCTAAAACAGCAGCATAAATAATTAAATAGTTTCTGACCTTTTTGGCAGCGTCCGCTTCTTCCTGAGCATTTGAGAGAGAATCAGCATCTGCTAAATTGTCCACAGCGATAGCCAAGAAGACGTTTAGAAGGATGTAGTTGCCGCAAATGAAGAGAACTATGAAGTAGATACAGGCCACGAAGCCAAGGTCACGGATTCCTCCCATTGATTCGATTCCATTGTACATGACCTCGTTCCAATCCTCTCCCGTTAAGATCTGCATGTATCAATTAGGAATTCAGAGAGCCCGAAATTAAACAAGATCAGATGTGGGTAATGTTAACACTTCCTACCATAGATGCACCGGGGTATTAATTTGACCATTTTTATTTTTTTTTATGTGTCTTGATCAAACAGTACTTTTTCAGAATGAGATTTGATCTTAAGATGTATCGATGACTTATGAAGCTGATACTATCGCTTTTAAAGGTGCTTAACTCACTAACGGGACAAATATCCCAACCCTGTTTCTAAAAAAACAATCCGGGCGGATTTATTCCCTACGAGAATTCATTTCGGGGTTTTATTTTCTGAGGTTGAAGGTTTTTGCCCTGGATCTAGGGGTCAGAAAAACGTAAAAAGAGTATTCATACTCAAATATTTTTGTATGAGCAGGTAGACGTACCTGGAACACAGTAACAAGAGCCTGCCAGAATGTGTCGAAATTGCTCCTTGGTTTCTCTTCATTGTCATTGAGACTGTTGAACTTTCCTCCGAACACCTGCATACCGAGAAGGGCGAAGATAAGTATGAACAAGAACAGCAGGAGTAGCAGAGACATGATGGATCTGAGGGAGTTGAGTAGAGAAGAGATGAGGTTGCGAAGGGAGGTCCAGTACTTGGTCACTTTGAAGATCCTCAGCAATCGGATACACCTGGAAATCAAAAACAGTACACTTCAGTGCTCTCTTAGAAAAAATGACTTCGGCATTAAACGTCCAGACATCTCAAAGACTAGCAGTCTAACGAAGGAGGTTATCAACTTTGACATGAAGTAAACGCAACTTCCAGTGAAATTAACTTTTTATCCCCTAAATATAACCAAAATTGGATCTATTCTGTTTCGGTCCCCTAGCTTAGTAGGCATATAACTTTTACGACTTCCCAGGCGCACGTGCTATTTTTTACTTAGTAACGTGGGGGCAAAATCATGAAGTCAGAGTTAGGGAAGTACATAAACTGGGGGCTTCTTGAATAGAAAAATGTTTTCGATACCATTTGTGCCCCCCCTCCCCGAACTTAGTGGGTGCATATTATTTGCAAGCACCAGGTGCACGTGCCATTCTTGGGGGGTGTATAACGTACTGGGGGGTGGGGGACGGAACAAATCCTTTTACTAATTAGAAATGAGGCAGTAACTGTAGATTTGAAGATTTGAGATAGAGTTTCTTTTACCTGAGCACACTGACACCGATGGCTGGCATTAGCTTTGCAGACATGAGGACTAGTTCTAGAATGGATGTGAAGACAACGACAGTGTCGAATCTGTTGAAGAGAGAGACAAAGTATGTGTCCAGTCCCAGACTGTACATTTTGAGCAACATCTCTGCTGTGAAGACACACACGAACAGCACGTTTGCAAACACTAAAAATAAATATACCTTCATGACCCGCGCAGTGAGAGATAGATTATCTCAATAATACGAAGCAGAATTAATTCATGCAATGGTTTCATTCATTGGGATAAAATCAGCATAGACAAAGCACATTATAGGCTAAAATACACTTAAGGTAAGTCAGAAAAGTGATTTTTTCCCTTTGTGCCCCAGCACGTTATGCACCCCCCCCCCCCCCCCTCATCATCATGTAAAAATATGGCACGTGCGTCTGGCTGGGGGTGCAAATAATATGCACCGACTAAGCGGGGGGGGGGGGGCACCAACGGAAAAGATCCAAAAAGACAAGTAATGCCGCAAAAAAATTTGATCGAAGCATTAGAAACGATGCTCTAGTTATACCAATTGATCAACCTTGAAAGTTGATAATGTGCTGATGAGAAACTACTGATTATTGTTATGGCGAAGGCAGCAAACCACTTACATTGACAAGTTTCTTGCAGTTCCGACTGTCCATGATGCTCGGATGCTAAGACGAATGTATTGCAAAACACCATGACAATGATAAACCAATACATTGCTGAACTCTTCGTTATCTGCAGACACTTTTTCCTGCACGCTTTGTTGGCTCTACCGAATGACTTCATCTTCTGGTTGAGCCATTTAAACTTTGGAACTATCTCTTGGCTGCCAGTTTCATCGCCTGTTTTCTCTGACGAATTATCAGCATCTCCTATCAAAATTAATCAAAATATTTACTTCAGTGTTTTGTAGAATTGATATCACATTTAAAATGGTGCGTTCGTACTTTCGTGATAAACTCTGAATGTAATGAAAATTTATAGTGAGAGTAAAATTTCACACAAGTGGGAGTAAACTTAGTACATAGCGGATAGTATGCAGATTCACAAACTGCAGCATATGTTAAAAAATGACTACTTCTGTAGGAAAATCGGCAAAGGTGTTAATTAAACTATTAGGAAGTGCCCAGAGTTCGGACGTAATATTACTAGTCAATAACCCCTAGATAGCCCCCTAATTGAAATCGGCTGATACTGCAGATGAAGCTCACTATTTGATTAATGTATTCAGAATGAAAGAATTGAAGTTTTAGAAAAGATAACACCACATAAAATCATGTCTTGAAAAATAACGGTCAAATATCAATGCATACAAAAAAATGTCAACTTATGCAATGAACAATGAATAAACACATACCTTTGTCCTCCGGCTCATCGTCTCCATTGACCTCTGAAACAAAAATTTAGTTGGCGGAGCTAATAATCAAAAAATACTAATATAAACAGAATATGGGTCTAATTGTTGTAACATTCTTTTTTTTCAAAATGGGTAAAAAATGCGGGTCCCGCCTTTGTTCTCCAGTCAAATTTTCACTTTGCTTACGCATCGTAGAGAAAAAAATGAAACATCAATTTGTAGCCCTTCGAGGCTAGTTTTGAATATTATTAAAAAAAACTCTAATTGAATTGCAGGTTGGAAAAGGGAAGAGTTTAAAAAATTGAAAGGGAAAAGGAGGAGTTTTGGAGAATAGAGGTTGCGGAGGATAAAAAATTATTAATACAACTTCTAGAAAAATTGTCATTAAATTATACAAATACAATACATTCGATTATATCAATTGGCTTGAAAGCATAACAAGGAGAACATTTCCTTAAAAAATTGGGTTACAAAATTAAAAAGACAAAAAACTAAAAAAAACCTCTTTCTGATCATTTTCGCAACCTTTATCTTTTTACCTAGCATCAATAAAAGCTCTTAGGTTTTTGAAACTCCATGGATTTTTGATTCAACAAAAACGATTTAAGGAATTTTATAGAACCTGGGAATCAAAATGTTAAACAGACAATAAAATTATATAAAAACAAAAATAATTTATTTTCCTTTTTTTGAAACTAACCCTTTCTTTAAAACGATATTTATAAAGTTATTAAAAACCTTAAAATTAGTTTTTATGATTGTGTGCCGGAAACCGCAATCAACTGAACAACAGTGATACTCCACATGTTCAAGAAAACTACAGAAAATAGTTTTTCAAGAGAAAAAGGAAAAACCAAAGAAAATATTGTTTGTCTCTGTCGTCGTTTCCCTGGCTGCTCGACTAAATTTTTTCCACAAAAATGAGGAACTCTATAGCATAGACTATTTGATTCGACGGCAAAGGTATGGGAACATTATTATAAATTATTGAGTTAAGAAAGAGAAAGATTAAAAGTTTTTATAGTTCTTAAAACAAACATTATTTTTCTATGAAAGTCCTTCGGCGCCTGCGCTCAATCTCGAAGACATCTGCCGTGTTTCTCTTGAAGAACGATAATACTGATATGGGACAAAATTCAGCAAATCTTGGAATTTTAGACGAGAGCATCAGAAAAGAATTTGGTGAGAAAGAATGAATATTTGTTTCTTCCCATTCTTCTATTTTAAAATCTGCTGGTTTTTTCTGGTGCGTCTAGTGGCTTTCGAATTAAAACATGCTGTTCGCCAACAGTTGATTATTAATTCAAGTAAACAGAAATTTTGAAAAAGGGGAGATACCACCAGCATATTTTTGCTTTAAAAAATAAAAAAAAATTAATATCAATTTTTTTTTGGAAAAAGTGGAGAGTTGAATGTTGTGGTATATTCTTGTGTAACTGTTTATCGCTGTAACATTCAATCAATTAAGGTTTACGAAATGATTCTTTAAGGGATATTCAAAATTTAACAACAGGAACCAATTGAGACAACCAAAAGTTTTCCGTGTTCAACCTTCTTATTTCAGACTCTAATTTAATTTAGTCTTCAGGCTGTTCAAATGGTTTCATTTTGATTCGCAGTTCAATTTATTGGATTTTGTACAAGTGGCAAAGTTGTTTATTGAGGGATACAAAATTTTTAATTGCTCTAAAATGCCTTAACATACTGACCAAAATCGAGACCACCTGTTAATTGAAAGTTTTATATAACAGTGTTCAGCCACATTGAACTAATCCGGGGAGTTTGTAACAAACAGAACAGAAAAAGTCACTTTAGAAAACAGAACGAAGAAGAACATCATGCTTTGCCAACACTGCAGCCGTCTTCTCATTTTATGTTTGGTTGATTTTAAAACGCACTTTCTCCAGTTGGCTCAACATTGATTGAATCCTTAAAATAGATAATCCATCTACATGAGGCAATGAATTTTTTTAAAAAAGCAGTATTTCAGTACGATAGCTGTGAAATTTTAATGTCATACCTTTTTTTCGATTGGTCACTTTAATATTGCACAGACTTTTTTTCCTGATTTGAAATGCTCAAAATTAGAATTTGGCCGAAGAAATAACTACAAACAGAGTTCTTACCACGAAGACAAAACTTCACATAACAATCAACAACTCTAATTTCCTTATCATGAGTGACATTCTTTGAGAAAAACTTTTCATCGGATTTTGATTCTAACTAAATGGAAGAGATGGCATCTGTTGGGCATATTTGAAAAATAGATCAGAAAACAATTCGATGAAAAAATCAGATATATATTTGTTTGCTACTTTGAGAGTGGTAACAGACCGCTTCACTTTTATTTTGCCAATGAATGTCTGTGTTTCTTTAAGAAAAATTTTCTTTGTGACTGATTGCTCTTGCTGATTATTCTGAGGAACTGGTTTGTTTTGCAAAATAATTGACAATGCATGTGGTTTAATATTTGTTCAAATCATATCAAAATGAGAACAAAGAATAACTTTTCACAAACTTGAGAAGCATGTTGGAACATTCTGTGCTACGCACAGTCTCGCACGAGCCGTCTTGCGTCTATAATTTATCAATATCGCCGTCCCCTTTCCATCTTCGCCGATGGTGCATAATATTTGAACATTGCACACACTGTTGCTACTTTACGATGAACACTATTCTTCGACTATTTCTTCGAAAAGATTCGACTATTTTTGATTTTGTTTCAACAATCGAATACCTGCTTGTGTGATCCAGTCCAGGTAGCCTTTGAGATCCTCCTCCAGTTGGTTCTTCTCCCTCAGTTTCTGGAATTCTCCCCTGGCCTTCGCCTTCTCCCTCTCTTTGGAGAACTCACTACACAACAAACGCAAATTACATTTTGTAGTTCACCTAAAGCCTCTCTTGCCCTATAGCAGATAGTTTGTTTCATGATCGTTTCTGTTACCCCACGCCCGTGCGTTTAATTGCCCCCCCCCCCCCCCCCCCCCCCGTTACAAATTATATGTTGTTATATAACAAGTTACTATGTAAAAATAGCAAGTGCTCCCGGCGGGGGGGGGGGGGGGCGTAAAAGATGGATCTTTTCAACAATTGCCCCCCCTTTGGTACCTAGTAGAGAATCGCCTCCCCTTCTGTGCTATACTTTACCACAATATTAGTTGGCCTACAGTTTAGATAGCCGAAAAATGGTTTAAGCGCAATTGCGGACCGCTGTTCACGGCCATGCCTCTCACGCACTGTGGGATGTAATCCGGAAATCGCGGGTCGGTTATCGCGGCGAAGCCGCGACGCGCGCGAAGCGCGCCCACCGACCCGCCAGTCGGAAATTCTTTTCGCTTTGTATTCCAATTCGGCTAATTGCCCCCTAGCATGGCGCATTTTATTCTATCCATTTTAACACAGTATGAGCATGCACGGATACTTATTACTCGTCTCTGATTGGTTAATAAATCTCTCGCTTAAATTCTATTCAAGAATAGCCCCCCCCCCTTTTGCAAAAGGGGGGGGGGCAATTGTTGAAAAGATCCTAAAAGATATATAAGCCCACTAAGCTGGGGGGGGGGGGGGGGGGCATAATTAGATCCAATACATTATATTTGCTTAATAAAATTTTCTATTCTTTAAGATACACAATTTTATTCCGATGCACGATTTTCATTCAGATAAATCATCTACATGAAAGAAAAGCGATTTTGAAAACAAAGAAATGTTCTGCTCTCTAGACATTGGATTTATTAATCCGTGCATCAGTCAAGCAGTTTCTATTGGGTGGTTATCTTCACCCAGAATATCTCCTGGATGCTTTATCAACCCTGTTAAGCTTCGAACTCACGCCTGCATACTTGCAATTTACTCACAACCGTCTATCTCTACTGCGCTACGCGGGCACGTATTAACAAATGTATTGAGTGGTATCAAACTCAACATATTCTTTCTTTTATAATCGTAGTTGCTCTAGCCGACAGCGCGTATGATAGACAAAATAGGACAAATGAATTCGAATAAATAAATAACACAATACTGAAAAATATCGCATTCGACGCTAATATAATTGACAATTGGAGCAAGTTGATGACCTTAGTGACGGATTAACAGCGAAAAGTCAGCTTCACTATTGTTTTAGGCTTGAAAAACAATCGACAAAACTTACAATCTATAGTTATAATTGCACTAACTTGTCTAATAGAACGAGTTACGTACGTACTATGGTACAAATTAAATGCAATGCAATATGAAGATAGCATAGTTATATGAAAACCCACGATTGTTTATACCTTTCGCAGAGGGTATGAATTGGCCCGACAAGCAATAATAACATTGAACCAGGTGGCCGCCGTATTGGCCGACAGGGCGTTTAGCCGACAACCAAAAAAATGAGCCGACAATTTAAGTAAAATGAGCGATAAAATTAATTCTGAACCTGTGATTGGCCAATTTAAATCACTATTTCGTGAGCGGACAAATATACCGTCATCAACTAGCGTCCCGAAGGTCTAGCCGTGGTCGCAACCTCCCCCCTCCCTCCGTCAGGGGGGGGGGGGAGGTGGGGGTGGTGCGGCCACGGAGAGGCCGAGTGGAGCGCCACCAAACCGCACATCAAAGATAATGGTCCGCCGAACTACTGATTTATGGCCCAATGAGATTTTTTGACCAACTATAAAACTGTCGGCTAAATTTCTCATTTTTTCCTTGTCGGCTAAACGCCATGTCGGCCAATTTTCCTAGCGCCATCGAACCAATATTTTAAAACTGATATCGCTCAAACTGATTTTTGGTAGAACTAAACGGCGATAGACAAATTGGCCGACGGTGGGTTTAGCATGCAACCAGAAACGAGAATTTAAGCCTACAACCCGATCGCACGCTAATTGTAATATTGGTTTGAAGAACTACTGATAATTTGACTCATCAGAATTGAGCTGTTGACTGAATTTCTCATTTTTTCTTGTCAGTTAAAAACCCAAGGCGGCCACTATTCCTAGCACTTGACTGAACACATTTGTGTAACATAAACAGTTCTCAATTATTCACTTCAGGGAAATAATCTGTTTTGATATAGTACTACTATTGTTAATCTGATTAAATGTAAACAACACCAGCACTTAAAACACGTGCACATTTTAAATGCCGAAAGTCTGCAGTGCCATGCCAGAAGTTATACTGCCAGAAGTTGCTACTTAGCAAGCAGTTGACATCCGTTGAATTTCGTCATTTCAAAACGTGCGCGGTTCGTGTTTTAAACATGGTTACGTGACTCTGCAGAAGTCACTACGAAATTCTGATATCTCGGTTCTCGATAAACGCCAGAAATTCTCTAACTTCAAGCAGAGTCACGTAACCATTACTTAGAACTGACCAGCTGCGGGTGTGCATCTGTCGAGGTGTGCATATGAACAACTAACCCAGATAAGACACCCAAGACAAGGTTCATGACGAAGAAGGAGCCGATGATGATGAGAGACACGAAGTAGATCCAGGGCATTGATTTGCCCACTGCGTCATTCACCTGCAACACAACAAAACACAACAATAAACACCCTGCAAGTTTTTTTCAGAACGAGAAATACAGTTGGTAAATAAAACAGAAAAAAATGCATTTATTGGAACATAAATATAAAAATTACGCTTCCGCAAAATCGAATCAGAGTAAATTCTCGGAAAAGCAGAAAATAGTCAAAAATTAAATCAGATAAAAAACTCAAAAATGTTTTCCCGCAGAATTAGAGCTGATTAATTTACCAGGCTACATGGAGGTGCGAATTACTCTCAAATGACAGTCGAACAGTGAGGGAATAGAAACGGGTCTTAAGGATGTGTGTGTGTGTGTGTGTGTGTGTGTGTGTGCGTGTGCATGTGTGTCTGCGTGTGTGTGCGCGCGTGTATGTGTGTGTGTGTGTGTGTGCGCGCTTGTGTGTGTGTGTGTGTGTGTGTGTGTGAGTGCGAAAAACAACAAAAAACATTAATTACGAACAAAACTCAATGTCTTTCATTTGAAGAAAAACTTAGTAACAAGATCCAAAGAGTATCAGACAAAACCTAAACTAAACAAATCAATTTGTACTTTAGTAAAAAGCAGATATGAATCAGATGAGACTAGATAACAAGTCGACAAAAAACACAACAAGTGGCAATGGTCAAATATCCATTGAACTGTTTGAAACCAAATAAAAACCGAAGTCATAACAACCACAAGTTTTCTACTAAAACAATACTACTACACGGAATCACGTGTAACTCTTTGAGAAGCCAGCATCACCTGTGTTAGAGACATTAAGCGGTATGTCATTAAATCATTAAACCACTGATAGATTACTTTTAACCTTACAAAAAATAAAACGAGAACTGTCATTAACAGAACAAAAAAATCTAGTTGACAAAATAAAGTTGAGCAGGAGGCAAAGTTCAAAAATTCACTGATACTTTTTCAAACGAATATATTCAAAGTCATAAGAGCCATTACTTAAAAAAAACTTCTATACAGATTAATTTTTGTGTCACTGGAGAGATGCTGAGACTATTCAAGCAGGGAGACAAACCGACAAACTGACAGAAATAAGGTAAAAAGTGTGGCGAAGATTCAAAATTCATTGATATTTTTCACAAAGAAATATTCAGACATAAGAGCCATTAGTCGTCAACCGAAAAAAATAGTTCCATTAATACCACCATATATAGCAAATGAGACTACTCAAGGTTTCATCAAAAAGGGCATCAATTAAACTTTAATAACATCTATTGTTAACTGAACGTGTAATTGAAATCAGACTTGTCTGTAATCGGGAAGGAATACATTCTAATAATGCTTTTAATAGGACTGTGCCCTAATACAGTTGGGATCACTTTTCAATGTAAAAATTAGATTAGACCAAAACTGGCGTTGTCATCACTGCTCCGCTGCTAAAAAACGTAAATGATACAAACAATTGCGTAATCAAAAATTTTGCGAAAAAAATTATAATATATCAAAAACAAATGAATTTTTGAAAAAACTTGATTTAAATTTAAGTCCAGCGATTGTTAGTCCCAGAACATTCTGTTAGAAGCCGGAGATAAAATAACCCTCATCTGGGTGAAAAAGAAATTTTTAGCATTTTTTATGTCTACATACCGGAAAAGTGCGAAAAAATGGGCTAAAGAAGCATATTTGTTGCTATTTTACTTGAAAATTATGAGAAACTACTAAATAAATATTTAAAAAATTTTAACCAACAAAGTCAGTTCAAGACATTTAGCAAGTCTTTTTTAGCTTTCAAAGTAAAACTAATAACACTATTGTTAACAATTATTTTTCATATTTTTTTAGCAAAATTGATCAAAGTTTGACCTAAAATTACGAGCAATGTGAACAGAACAACGGAAATGAGGCTAATGTTCAAAAAATTTTGAATCCCCCTAACAGCTTGAAAAAAGTGAACTTAAGAAAAATATTTTTAATTTGATATTCTAAGCATGACAAGCTTTTTATTGATACCACACAACTCTGTACAATGAATATATCGATCAACGCAAATTGACTGAACAAGAAACAAACCCAGCTGAGCATATAGTTCCTTCCCCCAATAAAGCGGGTCGGAACAAAAATTTGACCAATAAAAATTCAAATGCAAAAAAAACGCTTTCTCGAGATTATTCCTTTTTGTGTTGCTCTCGAAGTGAAGTCATCATTTTGTTTTACATGTGTTCACGCACAGATAACAAGTGACATGTAAAACTGTGGACCCGTCTGTCGCACATGTACAAGTCTTATCTTTGGCAAATTCCTGACTTTTAATCAAAACTTTTATAACCTCTCCAAGATATTGGTTTGATAAACAAGAATAAACAAAGAGAGGCAGGGCACTTTGGCCCAGGATATTTACACGGGATGCTACTTAAAGCTTCACTGCGAAATGGAGGATACGCACTGCGATTGATGCGATATTGGCGAAAAATGGGAAACCGAGGAGGGGGAGGGGTGTAGGAAAGAATGAAAAATAGAAAACTTAAATTATGAAAAAAGATAGATCGAAACAAAGAGAATGAAAAAGAGAAAAACATGGAAAGAAAATATGGAAGCTCTATTTTCCTTCCTCACCCTTGCTCCAAAGGGACATTGGATTTAAGGGCGGTGAGTTGTGGGACAAATTAATCCCCAAGAAATCTCCCTTTCATACCAATGGGTGGGAAAATAGGATAGGTACCAACTACAACAACTACTACACACCCCACAAAAATCCTCTTTCCCAGAAGCTAGCTGCTGCATGCGAAGGGTACGAAAACAGAACGAAAAAAATAAATGTGAGAAAACAGATAGAGCAAAAAAGAGGGAAAAATAGCAAAGCAGACAAAATAAAGATAGGGCTTTTGAAAAGATACGGGGGATACAATTCAATCGATCAAATAAAAGGTATCGCATCTAAGGGATGCAGCCACACACGTCTTACATATTGCATACTATTGCAATTTATAGAAAACTGCCAGCCTCAGAACAACAAAAAACAACAATAACCCACACCCCAATGAAAGCCAGGAGAATTATTTATCGCTAACACACAAACAATTTCTCCCTCCTCTTAGGCATAAAATACCATTTTTCAAATAAATTCTGGGATATATTGTAATCTAAATGCAAATAAACCTAAATAGAGCATGGAAAAAGATAACCAAACGATCAAAAGTTTCCCCACCACTAAAAAAGAGCAACAATATTGACTCAATGCTAGTCTGACAAAAATTTTATCGATTTCTTTCAGCTGGCGTTAGAATTACCGTAAAATATGCAAAATTATATAAAGTGTAAAACATCTGGTCTATAACTTTAAAAAATCTCGTATGTATATGATTACAACGTATGTCGTATATGATTAATGTCAACCATATGTCAAAGAACCACCTCTTAAATAGTAAAGACTGGACGTTAATACTATAAATAAAACATAAAGAAGTCTGTACCCATTTTTCATTGACTTTGCTTTAATTAAAAGTAAAGAACGCCGAATCTTTTAGTTATTAATCTGAAACTGATTGTAAACAAAATTATTTCGTACTGTACAGTTGCTTCTTCATTTGGCCGTCAAACTTTTTATGCATTTATTGGCCACCTGCAGCAAAACATGGTCGAAATAATATTCAGAAAATATTCAAAATTTGACAACCCATGAGCAGAATTTTGCCTGTATTTCGAAAAATTATGATTTACTTTAGACTACAAAAAAAGCAATGATAATCTACAATAACACGAAGTTCCTGATTCACGACGTTTAAACTACTACCTAGATAATGTAATCAAAAACACATAAGTAGAGACAAAAATAGGGAGGCTCGGTAATGTGCGATCACACACAAAGTTCCGACCCCACTCATCCACAATTTTGGCATAATTATCTACCTAATCAGGAACTGATAGAAAACCCCCCAAAATTTCAAGTATTTTTCAAAAAAATTGGTGAATGAAAAAAAGAGATTGCCTCCACAGCAAAAAACTCAGTGGAGTAAAAAAAACCACATTAGATTGATGAGATCTGCCATTATTAAGAAAGCGAGTCATGACGAACAACAAAATCAAACAACAACAAACATTAATTATATCCAAAACCTTATGTCCATTTTAAATAAATATATGTCTATTTTCTCAACTTAATAACAAAGTCAAAATAGCATCAGATACAACTGAAACTAAACAATTTTTTAAGTTCACAAGATACGAGACCAGTCTATAGAAAGGCTCGGTAACAATTAAACAAAAAAGAACAAAAACAGTAAAGTTAAAAAATTTGCTTATATTTAAAAAAAATAATAATTTCAAAGTAATGGTAACCAATAGAAATCAACTAAAAACATCCCGGAGTTTTATGAAATATGATTACCTATAATTCTATAGAAGGGAATCAAGACCTGTCATTATTCAATTTTTTATGCGGTTACAAAAAGAAAAACAAATAGAGACAACAAACAAAAACTCTACGAAATAGCCAGAAAACGCTGTCGAAGCCGAAAAGCCATAAAATATATATTCGATTGCGCCTTTTTCGAACACCGATGATGTGATATGTGAGCTTTCATTAATGAGACTAGGTAACAAGTAGAAAAAAAGACACGGGCAAAATTCAGTAATAATTTTGAATTTTTCAAAAAAAAATTTCCAAAGACATGAAAGCCATTAGCTACAAAATGAAATAATTAATTAGGTCCTTTATTCGTTCAAAGGAAGCCCTTGAGGCCTGTAACTATTCAGAATGTCTCTTAAGTCAACAAAAAGAACGTCAAATATGAAAATATGACAAATCAATTAATTTACTTTTTTTGCGAAAAACCCGTGTCGAAGCCAGTAAAATCATAACCAACTCTTTCAAAAACTTTAAACTGTGACCGATCCCCTGTGACACCCTCCCTTGACTCCAATAATGTCATATATGATCTTAAGAATGTCATATATGATCTTAAGTTAAGAAATCTTTTATTTTTGAAAACAAAATATCCGCTCATCAATTTTTCCAAAAAACCAAGGAAACCTGTCATTAGCCAGGAAAATACATACGCCTAAAACGGCAAAATAAAAACGACAATTAAACAAAAAATTAAGAAATTCCATTAAATTCTTCGAGAAAGTTGTGTCGAAGATGTTAAAACCATAATCTATACCTTAAAAGATTTTCACATGTTCAATTGTGCCTTATTTTGATCACCAATGATGTGAAATGCGAACTGTCAATAATGTGATATTGTGACAGAAAGAAAAAAACGTGAAAATGGGAAAATGCCTAAAAAAACGAAAAAAAAAGTGTGAAATCTATTAATATCAAAGCCAGAAAACCATTACTTAACGCGTAAAACCGCAATAAAGACTAAATTTTAATTCAGTAGAAAGAAAAAGCATTCTTTCTTTGCTGACACTAATCTGGAATTGACAAAATTGAAAAAAAAGGCAAAGTTCAATAAGCCATTGTTTATTCAAAAATCAAATATTTTTAAAAGTCAAAACCACCATAAGCTTTCAAGTAAAAAACTGGATAACTTATTTTACAGCTGCTTAAGAAGCCAATTGGATCTATCACCAGTGAGCTTTGATTTTAATTGTTACGTTCTTTAATTAATATAAAATCTGATTACAATCTGAAATATTTTTGGATTGTAACAGTAAAAGATTGGTCCAAAACTAGCCCTGCTAATGCTGTTCGTTCATTAGAAACACCTTATTTTTCAAATAATATAGAAATAGATAACTTGTTAGTTAAAAAGTCACAAAAATAAACGGTGCATTTTCGATAATTATCGAGTAAAATTATCAAAAAAACCGGCAAAATTTTAATTAAAGAGCGCTCTCAATGAAAGTGGAAGTAGGACTAGCTCCCATTGTAGTTTACACAGATTGTCTTAGTTCTTTTTGGGCGTGTACTTCCGGCAAAATTATACAAAGTTGACAATAGAAGCTTATTTCGGGCAATTTTTGATGAAGAAGGCTGATTTTTGAAAATTTAAGCTAATTTTTGCCAAAAACTAAACTAAAATAGTCAACAATACTTTTTGGTCTTTAAAAATAAAATCAGCAACACTGTTCTTAACAATTTTAACATTTTTTTGGCACAGTTGAAGAAATTTTAGGCAAAAACTCCGGAAAATGTGAATGAAAATAACGCCAATCGGTCTAATATTCGCAAAAATTTAAACAGCAATAACTCGCTCTAGAAAACGAAATTCAGAAAAATCCCTTTTTCTTCACTATTCTAAGCTGGACGGGCTTTTAAATGCTACCACTCAACTCTCTACGATGAATATATCGATCGGTCAAATTTGGCTGAACAAAAAAACACATTTGAGTATATAGCTCCCCTCCAGAGGGTTCGGAACAAAAGAGAAAAACATTGGAAAATTATCCTACTGTCCTCAAACATATTGTGGAGAAGTCTCTGGATTAGCTGGTGGCAGAAAATTTTTATTGTCCAGAAGTGTTCAATAATGAAATAGTCACCATATGTTCCAAAGCATTCGCAACCACAACCGATGTTTATAGTTGCAAATTCTAAGCAAATATTCGGCAACAACTCGAGAAAACAACATATAATACAAAAACAAAAATGTTAATTAAAAAATTTAACAAGGAACACTATTCACTCCTTTTATCTCATAACTTAAACAATAACTCACACCGGAAATCTTTTCACAGGGCAGGACATTATATAACGAGCATGCACATAACCCAAAATTTCATTATTCAGCTTTGTCAAAAAAGTAAAAATGACTCGGAAACACTAAGTCTAGTATTATTAAAATTAAAAATAATTCATCAATTTCCTAATAATGAAATTATACCTTCTTTTTTTATCAAACTTGTTATGCATTTATTGGCCAATTTTTTTGTTGACGAAAGTATTCAAAATTTGACAAACAGAAGCAGAATTTTGCCTGTATTCGGAAAAAGATTGATTTAATTTAGACTTCAAAAAATAAAAGCAAATAATCTACAATAACATATAGTTTTTGGATTACGACGTTTAAACTATTAACTAGATCATATAATCAAAAATATATGAGTAGAACGAAAATAAAGAAAACTTTTTTATTGTTCAGAATTGTTCAATAATAAAATAGTCCCCATAAAATCGAAAGCAATCATATAACATCACATAACCCAAAATTTCATTATTCAACTTTTTCAATAAAGTAAAAAAGGACTTGGAGATACCAAGTCCAATAATATTAACACTAAAAATATTTCATCAATTTCCAAATATTAAATTTATACCTTCAAGAATCGATTGGAATTATTTATAGGTACAAAGCAATCAGGAAAACAAGTATGCTTATCTTTTCCTTACAACGCTTCAACAATGACTACTCGGGAATAAAACAATAGATTAGAATCAGTCTAAATTCTCATTAACAACAAGGAGGCTCGGTAATGTGCGTCTGCACATAATGTTCTTACCCCGCTTATCCATGTTTTGATTCAATTGTCTGCCAAATGATAAAGAGATAGAACACTTATAAAAATATCGTTCAGCAAACAACTAAAAGGAAAAAAAGGCTGAGTTAGTGGGCCAATGATACTTGCCATTAATGAGAGAACTGGAAAAGAGTAAGCAAAAAAACAAATAACTGCAAACATTATTTGCGATCAATACGCGATGTCCATAATGAAAATTCAATTAATAACGAGAATGAGATAAAACCTTAACTTAACAAATTAACCTGTACTTTATTAGATAAGATTTGAGACCTGTCAATAATGAGACTCGGTCACAGGTCGACAAAGCCGAGCAAAAAGTGCGAAGCTCAAAAATAGATTACCAATTTTGAAATCAACCAAATACAAAATGATTCAAACCCATAGGTATCAATTGGGCTTCATAAGAACGTTAACTTATACCTGATACGAAGCAATTGAGACCTGTCATTATCCATATAAGAAAAAGAATGAAAAACGAAAAAAAAATCAACGAAATATAACAAGAAAGTTGTGTCACAATCGTTAAAACATTACGCTATTCAAGGAGAACAACAAAAAACTTGAATGGCAAACTTTTTCACAGCCAATAGGGACACCTCATTGATAAAATATTGTTTTAAGGAAACAAAAAACTTAGAAATGGGAAATTATCCGCAAATCACACGTTTCTTATGAAAATGGACAGAGCCAGGAAACCATTAAATGCAAACAGAACTATTATAGACATTGAATCTTGAACACTGGGTGGGTGATTTAACCTTTCGTTACAGAGAACAAGCTACAAAATTGAAGGAAATAAAAAAATCATAGACGATAACAAAACAACAAAAATTCACAAACAATTTATCGAAATAAGAGTGTTGAAGCCATTAAAACTTTAAGACATTGGAAACAATTAACAATTCATATTGACAGAACGGATTGCGTTTTTTTCTTGGGCCTCTTCGATTTTTTGAAAACACATTTCTAAGCACTAGAGATATCAGTCAAGACTTAACCAGCAGCAAAAAACATTGTTTGGAGCAATAGAAAGAGCAATAGAGAGATCTGTCACTAGTGAGACTAAGTTACTTGTTGTCGACAAAGAAAACTTTCTTTAAAAAATGTTGAATATAATCAAAACTGTTAAACATAAACTGAAAACAATAAATACATTCATTTAAAAATCCTTAGAAACAATTATGGCAATACGACAACAAAAAGAACGACAATTAGAGGCAAAAAAAAACAAAACATTCTAATAAGTTTTGCGAGAGAACGGTTTCAAAGACGTTAAAACTTACGCTATCCAGTGAAATCTTTCAAAAGTTCTCTATGCGCATACTTTCAGTGCCATTTGTAGGTTTCCCCAGTGTAATAATCTGCAAGGAAAGCAGAAAAACCTCAAAAATAGGCAAAAATAGAAAATCACAAGACTATTAAATTTCGTTCTAAAAAGCCAAAAAACCAATAGTTAATTAAACAACCACTATAAAGAGTGTTTTTTACTTGCATTGGGGAAGGCCTTTTCCGGTATATATATATATATATATATATATATACATATATATATATATATATATATATACGCATTGAGACTAAACTACATCTGAACAGAATTAAGATAAAAAACTTCGAAACATTCAAATTTTCACCGACCTTTTCTTAAAAATATATAAGGTCATAGGAGGTATTTGATATTAACCGAAAGCATTTTATAGGTTCACCAATAGCTCATAAAACTCCAACTGATTAATAGGACGAAGTCATAAGGTTGCAAAAACAATGACAAATGAGGACAAAATAAAAGAAATCAATTAAAATTTACTAAAACACGTTTTCAAAGCCATCAGAACCATGAGATTTTGTCTGAAAACATCATATAATTTTATTCGGACTCATTTGTCTGTAAATACAATCTGTCAGTAATTGGGCCTTGATTTGAAATCATTCTGGTCAGTAATTAACCTAAAAAGTCAAAAATGCGAATATATTTTGAAAAAGACAGCGCCGTGATATAATTCGAGCTATTAATGATTGTAAGAATCTAAAGAGAGTCTACCCCGGGCTTGAGTTTGTTGCTCGTCCAAAAAAGCATTCAATTATTCCATATGTTTGGAGGATAGAACTAAAATTAATTGATGCATTTTGTATAATTATTGAGTTAATTTTTCGAAAATCCTAAAACCGTCAAACTTTCTACTCCAGAAGGTTCGCATGGGAAACGAATGTTCAACTAGCTTTTTTTCGGAGAGTTCGAAAGAGCGTGACAGTAGAAGTTAGGTCTCTACTTCTGGCATATTAAAACAAATTGGGGGAAAAGCGTATTTGGAGCCATTTTTTATTTTAAAAATCTGAAAGTCAAAAAGTTTAGCAGAAATATTAACCAAAAGACTCAGATAAAACCCATCGGCAAGCCTTCATTATCCTTAAAAGTAAAATCAATAGCATTGTTATTAACAATTTTCACAAATTTTAGCAAAATTGACGAAAATTTTGTTGAAAAAAATGTGAATAAAACAACGGAATTCCGTCTACTATTCACAAAATTTTAAACATTGATAACTCACATTAAAAAACAAAAATCAAAATATCTTCTGAATACCACATTCTGAACGTGCTTTCTAATAATACCAGTCTCAGCTCTACCATGATTATATCGATCGGCCAAAATTGACTGAACAAAATAACCCATTTGAGTATATAGTTCTTCCCCCCACAAGTGGGTCCACATGTATGTTCAGAAACTACTTTACTGCTTTACATAGTAAGCCTTTCCATACCATTAAAATAATATACTACTTAATAGTTGAAACATTTTGATCGCCACAAAATTTTTTAGTCATAAACAACTGATCTTGAAAATTCGTATATTGCTCTTGAAGACTTTGTCTTCACAAACAGTGAACAAGTTATCGCTTGCTCTAATTGAAACCTCTTATGCTAATAGTGCCCTTATTTAAATGAAAGATTACAAATTTTAAGGGAAAAGATACGCAGTTACATGGATTAAAAGTTTATCACTGATTTATTTAAGTGCAAATGGTTACTGTATAAGCTCAGCAAAAAAACTTTTACATGACGGACAAAAAAATTTTTACACGATGTGACCACCAATAACGTTCCTTGCGAAACGTTCGCTTCAAAAACAAAGGAACAACGAGCATTGTTGCATGTGCTTGTGCTAGCAAAAAAAAAGAAGTTCAAGAGTTTTCTAGAGTTCAAGATCGATAAAAATTGAACTAGAAGTCTAAAAAAGCTAAAATTACAAAACTCATTTTTGCTGGCCTAAAATGATTCATAATTTTATCAATTCATAATTCTTTATGCTGAAATGTACTTGCATAACTCGAGAGCATGTAATTAATGTGCCCAGCAGATCAAATTATCCATAATGCAGTTAATTTTACCCAATCAATTTATGACCCAAAATTTTTGATCAGATGGTACGTCCGAAATGGGCAAAACTCAGCAGTTGGACCTACCCAGTACATGATTGTAGTCCACCCCTCCATGGTGACACACTGGAACACTGTCAACATGGCCAGTCCTACATTGTCGAAGTTGGTGATGCCCTTATTGGGTCCATCCCACATACCATCGATGCACTGGCTGCTGTTGTCACAATGATGCCCGTCCTCCCCATTCGGGGCACAAGGTCTAGGGTTGTCCATCATCACAATGTAGTTCCCATCGTCTAAACAAACAGAAATTTGGAACTTTTTCCTTTTCCCCACGTGAACAAAATTTTTATTTCCATTACAATGTTAGAGCAAACAAATTCGTGTTTTTGCAGAGATAACGGTTTGTATAGCCTAATAAGAGTTGGAACTGTTCATTACAGTTTATATATACCGTTATACACGTGTACAAATTTCAATTAAGGAGGGCCAGAAAGAAACAATTCCACAAATTCAAATGAAGGTTCGAAAACCGGGAACTGTTATTTCCCCGGCAGAAAGTGCCCATCAACAATGGCCATTTTTACAACTTTAAAGTGGTATACATTATTTGTATGTATAGTCACGTCTCCTGGGGAATACAGATCATTATCATGACAAAAATTCCGTGGTATAGTCACATGGATTGTGAAAACAAAACAATACAGGGGATCCATGAATTGAAAGCTACATCCAATTTCCAGGGCTTAAAAGACCAGACTAAATGAAGAGCTGATTGCTAGGGTCATCAGTTATGTAATTGAGTGGATATAATATCATAAAAATCCGCTGAGGGGGCAATTTTCTGGTTTTGGCTTGTTCCAGAATAAACAAAACTGAAATCTTATAATGTGCAAAAAATGCAAATCAGTAGAAACGAATATTTTTTTATTTCTAACTTAAATCAAAATTTTCTTAACGGATATGAAGCCTTCTTATTTAAAGAAGCCCAAAATTTAAGCCCAAAAACAAAATAGAGTAAAAGAAATGGTAAGATATAATAAGTTCTAGCTGTAATAAGAAAATTACAAATCCTCTTCAAACAAACTTTCTATTGCTTTGAGGTCTTATATATTCTTCTAATAAGCTAAAGAAGCATTTTTACCCAAAGTATTGAAAACGCATAACTCAATTCATTTCAAAAACTATTCGAAGCCTCACGACACAACGAGTCATTAAGGAAAACTATGGAAAACAACAGCAAAATAGAAAACGAAACGATTGATTTGTAAATTAATGCCATAAGTGTTACGTAGAACAGTGGTACAATTTTTCCTCTAAAAAAAAGCATAGAATTAAAAACATATATTTCCACAGTAATCAAACATAAACCGACTAACGTAGGACCAATTGCTCTCGAACGACAGACGGGGCAAACAATTTAGAAGGGGGTTAGGCTAGAAAAACTTTTATGGTGCAAAAACTTCTGAATTGTGAGGTTTTCGTTCACAACCGGTTTTATTTTTAGCAACCGACTTGATTTCTGAATACGGACAATTCAAATAAATAAAAATAATCAAAAAGTAAAGCGTGAAAAAACCACTCAAGAAGTGAAATCGAAAGAATCTTCTAGAAGAGAAACGTCAAGCAAAGATTTTGAATAAAAAGACACACATCTTTATAATAATTGATTCCAATTTCGTTCGAGAGCAATTAATGACCGTTAAAAAATCTTTCTTAACCGTTCTTTTATTGATAACATCGACTTTTAACGGCTATGCAATTCGTAAAGCAAACAGAATAAATGAAATTAATACAAAGACGCGCACGAAGCAGCCCCCCTCCACCCACCAACTTAAAATACGGCTTTCTTGACCGAACTACACACCTCTTCCGGCTTACCTGACCTAATTTCCAAATTCGGCTTGCTTGACCGCCACCAGTTTTATTCAAAGATTTTGAATAAAAAGACACACACCTTTATAACAATTGATTCCAATTTCGTTCGAGAGCAATTAATGACCGTTAAAAAAACCTTTCTTAACCGTTCTTTTATTGATAACATCGACTTTTAACGGCTATGCAATTCGTAAAGCAATCAGAATAAATGAAATTTGCTTCGTACAAAATATTTGAACGTTAATCAGAAGCGTTTTGCTTTAACCCAACAGAGGTATAAGTTTGCCACTAGTCGTCAGCAAAGCAATCAAGAAAAAAATAGAATGTAATAAATAAATTTCTGAGGCATGACGAACGTTTCAGGGAGGCAAAAACTTTTTAGACAACGACTTTCAAAAACTTTTGGGTTTAAAGCAAACCTATCTGGATACTGATAGCTGTTCACAAAAGATATGTTATCCAAATATGGTAGTTTTCAAACAGATCTAATCCTTATATAGAGATTGCGAAATGGAATTTTTGGAAACACTAACAATTAGTTTATTCCCAAATAAAAAGTTTTACATGTGAACGCGAAGTAAGTCGAAGTAAAAGTAAGCCGAAAATTATGTAATAATTACGTAATCTCCCAAAATAAGTAATCTCCCAGAAAAAGTACATTATTAAGCAGCGTTACAATCGGAACCGTGCATAGTATTTGCAAATTCCACGGATCCAATGAAACAAAATACGTCATTTTTTAAGACATCTTGTGGTTGCCAACCTCAACAAATCGCTGTCCATGGCCATGCCTCTAATGCACTGTGGTATGTAATCCAGAAACGAAGACGTGCACGAAGCAGCCCCCCCTCCACCCACCAACTTAAAATACGGCTTTCTTGACCAAACTACACACCTTTTCCGGCTTACTTGACCTAATTTCCAAAATCGGCTTGCTTGACCGCCACCAGTTTTACAGTATTGTTTTAGAGCTCCTCGCACACTTCAGTATAGTAAATTGAAAACACAACAATTAAATTTTTGGCAAATAATTATTGCAAGAATCTCAAGCAGAAACAACTCAACTAGAAATCTCGTTTGAAACTATTGTCAACTGTACAATAAAAATTATTTGCAACTATCCATTTGTCTTCTCTAAGATAAAAAAGATCTTGTTTGATCAGCATGATTTTCAGATTGCTTTACAATAATAGTTAATAAGCCCTTTTGTTTGCTATTTCAAGAGATCGAAGAAATATATCTTGCATATTGCATATTTTCAAGAGTATAAACAATATGTAAAGGAAAAAAGGACAAAATTTTGAAAACTTTTAAGTCCTAATTTGCTCCGAGAGAAGAGAAAGAAAAACACTTCTTCAACTTTACTACGAGAACTTTTTAATTATAGCCCATTTTAATGTCTCAACAAGATTTATCGACCTGCCAAAGTTTAATATTAACTCAACAAGCGACGTCATGATGGCATTTAACTCTTGCCCCCACCCCCTCTATCACCAAACGAAAATTTGGAGGTTGGAACAAACAGAAAGCCATAATTCCAACCTGAAAACACCTGAAAGACTGCTTCATGTTAAAATGACTAAAAAATGTTTACATGTTTACCTCATGTTTACAGCGATTGCAGAGCAACTGACCATTTTTGAGCTGGTTAAGCTTCATGGCTAAATACATAAATTCACGAACATGCACTTGAGAAAACAAAAGCGGCTAGTGTACAAAAAACAATGACAATAGGGAAATCTTGTTTGAAGAAGGGCAAAAGGTTAGTAGTTCTTTAAGTTCTCATAGGGCTTTACGTCAGAACTCCATTAGCACTTTTATCAGGCATATTTTCACCTCAAAGAACAACATTTTTGTAATTAACTAAAACGTTTGAAGCTGTCGTTTGAAACAATCGCTTGTAAACTCTATTAAAGCTTAACTGTTTAAAAATTCAAAGAAAGACAAGAGCTGAAACGACTAGCCCATAAAGGTAGTTTGACGTCATTCATGCGTAACCTTTTCAACATTTCTTATTTTGCATGAATGCATATTAAGTGACTTTGTCTGAAATTTTGAATTTTAAAGAATCAAAATTGATTAGAGAAATGAACCGAATTGAATAGCTGTTAAAACGCAGAGGACATTTTGTACTGAATTGAGAGCTAAATGATATCAACAACTATCGTTTGATAAAAAAATTAGACCAGGGTAATTAAATGTCGCTCGTGTATCCGTTAACTAGTGAAGCGTGAAATTTTTCCCTTGTATCTGAAATCTTAAGCGTATTAGTTAGATAGGCTGTGAAGCCGCCCATGTAAAACGAGAGCCATTAAACCACATTTCACGCAATAATAAAACTTAATCAAATAAGAGTGGCTGATATATCCTCAACGGATGGCGATATCACAACAAAACCCACGCCCACAAATTGTAACCTTTTTTGGGAGCAATATTTTTGCTTGTCAAGCGCAAAATGAGAAAAAAAATCGCGAAAATTGTTGCGAAAGAGGGATTGGAAGGATGTCGCTAGGCTCTTTCGTCGCCCAATAACAACGAACGATCCAAATATAAACACGTTTTGACAATTTGACATGAAAACATCAGTATTTACACCAATATTTATTATTCCTACCCTACTAAGCGGGGAAGGAGGGGGAACTATATGCTTAAATGAGTTTTTTGTTGAATCAATTTTGGTCGATAAATTTATCGCAGAGAGTTGCAAGTGTCATCATTTTTTTCTAGCGTAAAATATTTTAATTGAGGCCTTATTGCGGTTTAAAGTTTTCTGAATATTTAACCTTTTACCGTTAGTTCTTTCACAATTTTAGCATCAATTTAGGTCAATTTAAAAAATATTTGGCTGGATTATCTTCCTATCTGTATCTATGGGAACAATTTCCAGTTTCGCCTCGAAGCTATCATTGGCCTTATCATGGTTTTTTACAATCCAAAGGATTTGGTTTACTTTTGAGCGCGGTCTCTTTTAAGATAATCCAATACTTTTTTGGACTGTTGATGCAAAAAAAATCCAAATTGGAGAGTAATCAAGTCAAAATAGTGAAGCTAGCGTAAAAGTCAGTTAACCTAAAAAGTAAAAACTTGAAAGCACAAACGGATTACTGTTTTTTTCCTACACACGGATAATTTTACTTATTTTTGCTGCTCCTCTTTATTTCTTCGCAGATGCAACAGAAAGTGTACATCTGTTCTAATGTTTCACAGATGCTATCAATTGAATCAGTAAAATTGCAGCTAATGAATTTTTTATGACTTTGAGACAAAGTGCGTAAAAATTTTTGTGAATTTTAAGTTCTACCGATATTTAATGTTTTTTTCATTAATTTCTTGTCACTTTGCCTCATTACTGACAAGCGGCATGGGCTTCCTAGTGATACATATGCTAATCTGTAAAGGTATCGCAGTCATTAGCTAACGGCTTTTATGACACTGGCTGTATCTTTTACGAATTATTTGCAATCTTTTGATTTTTGTCTGTGTCGTTCCTTTTTAATATAGTGAGAAATATTATAATATTATTCATTTAGGAGCAATAATGAAACGTTTTATAGGCTTCATAAAGGGGCAGAGGTGAACCTGTCACTGTTTTCCATTTAACAACTAACGGCCTTTATTACTCTAACATCGTCTGCTTTGATATAAAACGTCAGAGCATTTTTCAGTTTTACTATTTATCTGTTGTTTTTTTGATGCTTCATGGCTAATTCTCACTACTCAAACGTCAAATTGACTTTCTAAAGAATTAATAGTGGTCCCAAAGATAGCTTCAATTGATAGCTTATGATTCTTAAGTCAATGACCTCACATGTTTTCATGAAACTTTTGTGAAATTTGTTGTAGAAGTTCCTTTTGCAGTCGTATCATTTAATCTGATTAAAGAAAAATCCCATTAGCTGTCTAGGGATGCGATTTATATATACACACATATATATATATATATATATATATATATATATATATATATAATGATATTGAATTGATTGTATATATATATATATATATATATATATATATATATATATATATATATATATATATATATATATATAAATTTATATATACAGATACATATATATATATATATATATATATATATATATATATATATATACATATATATATATATATATATATATACATATATATATATATATAAATATTGTTTGTATATGTATATATATATATATATATATAATGATATTGTATTGATATATATATAACATATATATATATATATATATATATATAAATATATATATATATATATATATATATATAAATTTATATATACAGATACATATATATATATATATATATATATATATAAATATTGTTTGTATATGTATATATATATATATATATATATATATATATATATATATAAAGATATTGTATTGATATATATATATATATATATATATATATATATATATATATAACAATACATACATATATATATATATATATAATATATATATATATATATATATATATATTGTTTTCAGCAGAAAGTTGACGGTTTTCATGAACGATTTTGAAATTTTTGCATATTTGTTGTTCTTTCTGTCGACGTATAACTTTGTGTAAAAAAACAACAGATCCCAAAAAGCTTCTAAGGAAGCATTAGCAAAACTATTGATGTCTTCAATTCTTTCTAACGCTTTCTTTAAAATTGATGCCATTTGTTTTTTAAGGCGAATATTTGAATTTTGCCCTTTCCTTTTGTTGACTTGTCCTTACAATAACAAAAGGTCTATACGTCCTTCCAAACCGGCATTGTTAAATAGATAGATTGGCTTCAATGTGTTGCTAAAGTCATTAAATAAGAGATACATTTTGTTTTCAAACACTTAAGGATTTATTCAATCTTGCCTACTTTTGTCGTTCACATGCCTCATTGTCATTTTTATCATATTATTGCACCGTGGAAAAAAATTGGTTTTCTCTGTTCTACGGTTGAATAATGTCAGCAGGTCAATGATTGCAAAATTAGTCTCAGCGCTTCATTATCTTTGAAGCCACTAATTTTCAAAACTAAACTGATTTTCGCCAAATGTCTGTTTTTTTACGCTTTATATTACTTTTTCATTCAATGGTTTTCACAAGATACTCTTAGTTTGAGTTTACTAAACGTTTGAAGAATAAAATTGATAACTAAAAAAATAGTTTTCGAAGAAAAGGTAATTTCTTTTAATCGACTTTGTTTTTTTTTATACGACCATCAAATCACGCGCCAGCAGGTCAAAATGACACTTTTTTGTTTAATTTTACAGCACGGCAGCTCAATTTGTGTATACAAGTCAATCTTCACTGTATTTTGTGTGTCTTTTTAGGTTAATCGATTAATGTTATTTGACCGTACATGACTAGCGTTTCTTCATAAAAAGACTTCTGCGCCCACTTAATAAATCTAAATTGAGAAGGCGAAATCTAACTGAAATCAAAAAGAGGTTATAGAATACCACCTCAATTCACAATCTCATTTTTGTGGCTTCATAAAATAACGTGTTTAACCGATAAAAATGTTTTCTTTCTTGAGGAGCTGCAAAAAGTTGATTTCAGTTTGTTCAACCAGCTGTTTTGCTGAATTATTTTGCTCATCCAATAATTTGTCTGAAATAAAAATATTTAGCCTGACTGGTATTAACTTTATTGGTACACAAGTCCGTCCTATTGTCGAAAACATCAAATTTTATGTTACAAAACAAGAATTAATCTTTATTATTCTGAAGTCTCCAATCTCTGCTTGATGTGGTAGAAAACTAAGGAAAGAATCAGTCTCAGCGGAGTCGGAACATTATATGCAAACGCACATCACCGAGCCTCCTTGTTAGTTTGATTGCATCAAAACAATAATAGATGTTCAGTTTTCGTTCACAATTGTCATAAATAAAGATTTAGATAGAGTTAGATAGATGGCTGAATGCTTGCATGATGTTTCCGAGCACAATAAGAAAACGCAGGACCATGAACAAATGGTTTTTCAAATTAGCAAGAGAATACCAGTTCACTATATTTAATCAGTTGTACGCGTGAAAACAAAATACCACAACCACTTCCGTTCACATATTTGGGATATCGGGATAGGTATGGGGAAAAATTTTACAACTTTAGATCTAGCTTGTGGATATTGCGTCTAATATTACAGTTGCGGTATCACCAAAAATTGGAGAATAAGCCAACGGGCCTATTCAAAATTTATTGGCGTGAAAATTAACGTTTTCTAAAGGCGCAGTCTTGTAGAACATTAAAATCAAATGAAGCATGACAATTTCCTAGATGACCAAACACTATTGTCACACCTGAACGATAGGCGAATAAACCGAAAATATATCGCAAAAATGCATAATTTTTCACAAACGGCGATTATTTTGAAATCGAAGCAAATTCAAGAATTATGAATCATTTTTTCATGACAAACATTTTGCCTAATGAACCAAATTTCTGACTTTAAGTTTTCGCTTAGTTGTTTGATCGACGCAGACATCAAAGCTTATTTGAGCATTAAACTCCTTATCCAGAAGCTTTGCTAAAATTGAGTACTTCGGGTAAGCATTCAATGATACCTTTCGTTTGATTGCAACCGCTGCAGTAGGAAAACAATCCGATTCAAGTTCACTGCTTAGAGCCTGAGAAAAAGAGATAGCATTAACCAAGCACCGGTATATTTGAAGGTCCCTCAAGCGTAACATCACATGAAAGTTAAATGATTGCGCTCAAAAAGCCTGCAAAAGACCCAGGCGCGATGACATTACGGTTAAGTTGATGTCAAAAAAATAATAACAAAGGCAAAATAACCTTGACAAAGGGTGTAATAAAAACCGTTATTTTATGAAAAGAAAAAGGGTCTTTTCCACATTCAAAAATTTTCCCGCAATATTCAGAAAAAAACGAGCAACAGCATGCGATAAAAATTTCAGACAAAAATCGCTTCTATTTGAAAATAAGTAATTGAAAAACTCCTGTGAAACGCAAAGCACTAACTTAGCAACAAAAAGTCTCTCTCTGTAATTTACTACCAGAACAGTAACCATTCGGGATTGCCCTGCGGTTTACCATTGTGTTCAGGTTCTCTCAAGAAAAAAAATCGAATCGGTCAGACGAAAATGAGATGAGTAAAAAAATTGATAAAGTGACATGCAATTAGAATAAAAAGCTGACAGGGGTCTCAACGGGGGGACACAATGTATTAACATAGGCAAGGCATAACGTGTCCCCCCCCCCTATACATTGCCTATATAAATAGTGTCCCCCCACGTCGAGACCTCTGACAGCTTTTTAAGCTACTCCCGCAGAACTCAAATAATTGCGAAAAATTCCGTTTAAGAAAAGTAAAATAGGCAAAAAAACTTAAAACTAATATATAATACTATTATAACGTGAAAACTTGAGAACTGGGTGCAGATGCAAGTTTAGTACTGGATCTCTTTTTTGCTTTTGTTTGTGATAATTAATTTGCTCATTTTAACTAGATTACAACCTTTTCAAAGTTGCCGCAATCATATTTTGCTTAAAATAAATCGTTTTAGCTTGTGTATTCGCTTATTAATCGCTGGATCTATGTGTTGCTTATTAATCGCTGGAAATTATGTGTTGTTATATAGCACGTTCCTATGTAAACATAATGCACGTGCGCCTGGGTGTCATAAAACGTATATTCCCACTAAGCAGGGGGGGGGGAGAGAGGGAGAGACAGAATAGATCCTAATATCTCCTGACTTGTGTACTGGATGAATTTCTGTTGAAAATGAACGGTAGAATCATATGATCTATTCTGTTTTGCCCCCCCCCCTAGCTTAGTGAGCACAAATCTTTTATAACTCCCAGGCGCACGTGCTATATTCTTACATAGTAACGTGCTATATAACAACATATAATTTGTAATTGGGGGTAATAAAAAACACTGGGGGCCGAAACAGAATAGATCCGAATCATAACAGGAAAGTCCGTGAGTAAAAAAAATGATATAGTAAAAGGTAGGATGAGTATACATACCATCTTGGTAGTAGCAGGTGCGGTGCAGTTTGCCAGCGAACATCTCGAGTCCAATGATGGCGTAGATGATGATAACGAATACCACTAGAAGAGCAATGTGTAACAGAGGCACCATCGCCTTCACAATCGCATTCAGCACCACCTGCAAGCCTATACACAACACGCATACATTGGTAAACATCAAACATAACCGACTACCGTCGGAACAATTGCTCTCGATCTAGTTGGAGCTGTAATCTACTGCAGCCTCCTTCAGTTGGAGGGGGGACACCAATATCGGCGCATTTTCCATTTGACTTTTTTGTAGCGAATTGCCGCCACTTGAGTTCAGCGGCTGACACTTGTTAATGAGAGAGAAACTTAGATCACAGATAACGAAAGAGTCAAGGCCGTAAAAGTCACTCGAAAACTAGTCAAAACGGTCAAGCATAAAAAAGACACCCATTTTTACAATAATTGCTTCAAATTTCGTTCGAGAGCTATTAAATTAATGATATATATTATGAGGGAGTGGGAGGTTTGAGAGTCCCACTGAAAACATCCAACACCTTACCTAATGCAGTGAATTAATGACTGACGAAGTTGATAGCCGGGTAAATTCCACTTAAGAAACGATTTTAAAAAAAAGGAATAACCTTAACTTTTCAATCTCACAAGACTACAAACAAAAAGAAACAATCTTCACAATTGTGTTTATCTTCACAATCTACTGAGGCGTTACAAGTCTTCAAGACTTCGTCTGTAAATAGAAAAAAATGAAAATTTTAACAACACGCATCTCAGTAAAATATTCTTATTTATATAAAAAACAATGTTAGAAAATTACATTTTTACAAAGTTAGTTTTTCGATAGCTCGTTGACATGAATTCATTGAAGATATTTACTCTCATCAAACAAGTTATAAAGTTACTCAAAAAAAGTAGGCTAGAACTCCTTTTTCATATGCAAAAATGAAGTCTTTTAAGAAGTCTGTGTTATTTCAAGCACTTTGCAAAAGCAGACAAAAACTTCTAAGCAACAAAAATACAAACAAGTAGGTAGAGAACAATGTCAGGATACCATAAAAAGGAAACAATCATTCCAAATTCGATGAGCGTTAGAATATTCAGAAAAAATCAAAACAGATTACAAATCATTGCAGTGCCGGAATCCAATCGCAAAACTTGTGATAGTTTAAAAATTCAAATATTAGGTACATAAATTCGACCAAACTGCGAAATAGAAAACCAAACTTCTGCAAATTATTTTTTTAGCAAAACTAAATTTTTACGTAGGTGCGGTTTATATTTACATAAAATTGCAAAAATTAAATCCATAATTTAACAGGTATTAAATAGTAAAAATTGCGAGTTAAGCCTTCAAAATTTGGTCTGTGCAATGAGCAAGTTGTGGTTTTGAAGAGTGCGAAAAGCATTTACAATTATCCCCACTGAACTCTCGCTAAGAGGAGTCCAATAATTTTTAATGAAATTGATTATCGCAATTTATTGTTCTGACCACATTAGTGGGGACGGAACTATATAATCAACTGGTTTTTTTGTAGTCAATTTTCGCCGATCGATATATTCATCGTACAGGATTGTGAGTGGTATCATTAATCATTAATAAGCCTGTCAAGCGTAGAATGTCAAATAAAAAAGTTTTTTTTTAAATTTGGCATTTTCCGTGGAGTTACGGAGACGCTAGCCTATCTTCCGTTCTTTTGTTCACATTTTTCATAATTTTTGCATAAATTTATTTTGTTCAGTTTTTGCTAAAATATGATAAAATTGTTAATAATAGTCCAACTGATTTTACGTTTAAGGATAGAAGAGAGTTGGTGAATTGTTTGAACCAACTCTTGGGAAAATTTTCATCAAAACTTACAAAAATTCAGCATTTTTTTCTTTTTTTTTTCAAAAAAACGGCATCAAATATGCCTATCCGGCCCAATTTGTCGTTTGACCGGTGGTGCAGACATAAAATCTACTTACACTTCCATTACTCAGATATGGGCTAATTTTACCTCCGGTTCTGAAGAAAGTTCTCTTGAAAAAAATTTTTGCGGTCATTCGGTAAATTAAACCGATATTTTAAAAAAATGCGTAGTTGATTTTCGACCTATTCAGATTTCGGGTCACCGAAAAAACTATTAGGAGAATTTATTAGAACAATTGCGTAGCATAGGGGCGCGCATAATTTTAACAGCCGCGCAGCAATAGCGAGGCCAGTTTTGGTGTCATCGTTGATTTTTTGCAATCAAACATGATCGATTGTTTTTTGGGCTTCTTTTTAGATTTTTCTGCATTTCTTTCTTTTCAACAACAAGACAATCTTTTTTAACTAAAGGTTCAATAAAAAGGAAGTTCCTTTATGTTCCAGTAAGGTCCATTGAAATAAAATTGTTTTTTATGAGTAAAACTCATGATTTTTATGGCTCTGACAAATTGTTATCGTTACTTTTTAATGAATTCTTGAGTTTTGCCAGAATTTGATGTTTTTTGATTAAAACTAAGCAATCAAATGTCTAAACAGGTATCCATTGAGTTATCAAATAAAAAAATTAAAGCTTTCATTTGATACATCCATAATAATTAGAACAAGTATAAGTCGATAAAAGTCCAAAATTCATCATTTATTTTTGATATAATTACTTTTTGGTCAAATTAGCTATTTCGGAAAAGTTTGAAACAATTTTTGTTGCAATGAAGAAGCAGCAGGAGCAAAACCGGTTTTGGTGTTGTTGCAAACTTTATAGTTCAAAAATAATTCAGACTGTGATGGAGCGCTGTTTGTTTTTTTTAAAAATTTTTTGCCTTTTGTTCTTTCATGTTAGTTACAAACCACAACGAATTCAAACCGAACCAAGGTTTATTATAGTTCACGTTTATGTGTGAAGTGGGGCCAATGCAAAAAAATTTTTGGCTTCAACAAATTTGCATAAAATTATTCGAGAAACTTTGAGTTCTGCCTGTATTCAGTGTTAATGTGTAGTATTTTGACTTGGCATCAGTAATGACATATAAAATTGGCTAACTAAGCAGCAACTAGTTAAACTATTTACATTTTAGTTAAAAAGTTTCGGTGGTTTCTTTGAGATCTACTAAATTAAATCTTTTTCTGCAAACTTTTAGCGTAGTCTCAGCAAAGAGAGAGGTTGCATTTTTTCTAGTGAATGATGATCTAGTCAACATTGCTGTTTTATTATTTAAAAAATGGTTTTTGGCGTTGATACAACAATTTTTCAAAAATTGTTTGTTTATTTTTTTTTAGATTTTACAGTTTTGTCGGTTCTCTTTTGCTGTCTTGTCCGACAATCACACCAATGGCACAAAAATAGCAAGTCGCATATCACTCAATGCCATTGAAATAAGGCGTATCTGATTATACTCAATATTTTTAGTGAATAGATTTTGATTTTATAGGCTTCGATACCGTTTCCTCGCAAAATTGAAATGACTTTTTGATGTTTGGTTGCGCCTGTTCATTTGTAGGCGCAAGACATTCTGGATAATGGCAGATCCCAACGGTATTGAATGAAGTTATAAATGAAGCTGTTGAACATTTTCACAGTTGATAGCTAATTGCTTTCAAAATTTTGAAATTATTTGTTATCATAAATAGGTAAATGCAATCTCTAACTTCCCCTTTTGGTTTTCCGTGAATTGTTAATTAGTCTCAATTAAAACAACTCCCAAATCTTTCTTATGGAAATGCAAGCTATTTGTTTTAATTTACTTTTATCTGATGCTAATTTGACCTTTTCATTCAGTTTTAAAAAAAATAGATGGACATGGAGTTTTTTCCGAAGTAATGCTTGTTGTACTTTTGATTTTATTGCTTATCTTGTCTCTTACTCTCATTAACGGCAGGTATCATCGGCCCTCTGATGAATTATTGTTTCAGTTGTATTGTGATTGAAGCTTGGATCGAATTTTTAAATGGATACACCAATTATTTTTGATAAGTGATTTTTTGAAAGTTTTCTAAGTCTCCCTCATTTGTTGGACAATCAAGTCAAAAACGCGATTGAGCGGGGTCGCAACATTATGTGCGAATGCACATTATCAAGCCTTCTTGTTTTCTCCCATGCATTAAGATTGACGGTTCAGGCTCACTCCCCCTTTGCCATTTGGCACCGGCTCTGCAGAGTAATGTCCCAATATAATTGGAAAACATAGCCGGCAGATTGCCTGAAAATAGCCGCGATAGATGCTTGTGATTACCATGAATTGAAAAAACTAAACAAATAAGATTGACAGATCGACCACCAGCTTTTTAATAGACCACTAGACTTTTTGGGTTAGAGCCGGACTGTCATTTTTATCCCTACTGTAGCTTTTTCAAAATTAATATTCGATATTAAAACTCAAAATTCTATTACTCAGTAAACAGAGCATACAAGTTTAGCACTACTTAGATGCACACTATTGACTTTAATTAGTAAATGTTCATAAAAATTCAAGTTCCATAACTGAGTTCAGAAGTCATTTTTATTGAGCGAGGTAAGACACGCAATGGACATTAAAGCAGAAATGACGTCACGAAAACAAATTTTAACTGCAAAGCAGTAGAAGTCACTGAATTCATTGAGAAAGTCAATACCAAGAAGTCGGGGAAAGAAGAAACAAAAATCTGTTAGACGTTAAAAAAATTAGGAGCGCAATAATAGCCGCCTGGAATTGCTGACGCGGCTACTGATAATGAATCGTAAATATTTAAAAATTGGCTCATCAGTTCTATCACAGAATTATTTGGAACAGAAAAACAAAAATGAAGAGTCTTCGAACTAGCAATCAGACGAAAACCGTAAAAATCCCTAAGAACCTCAAACTCGTTTGGTACATAACTTAGCTAAGACCTTAGTTTCTTCATCAAGTACAAAACATAACAACCGACTAACGTCGGGCGAGTTGTTCGCAAACAAACGGCGAGGGGTTGGCTTCATCAGTGGCTCAACACGGTTTAGTGAGGCTAGCTTTAGCTTCTTTGAAGGCGCGTGAGGAGAGGGTAATAGATGATGACTGCACGCCACATAGCATCAGCTTATGTTTGATAACAACAAAAGAGTTAAGGAAAGAGAGAGAGAGAGAGAGAGATAGATAGATAGAGTGTGTGTGTGAGAGATAAAACATGAACAAAAAAGAGAAGGAAAGAATCCCAACTGAGAGAAAGAGAGAGCTACAAATAATTTCCATGATAAGATTCCACTCAGCAACGTCTAGTTTTTGAGTCTTGTTAGTAAGTAAAACATCCAGAAAAAAATGCCAGTGAAAAAATTCAAAACCATTTTTTGTCCGTGGAGTTCTCTAATGTAAGCCATCTGCTAGACTTAAGAAGTTTCGGTGGCCAGTAATGATCGTTAAACTCAGAAAAAAAACTAGAAAGTCTTGACAACAAATGCAAATTTCAACAAAATCTGGCTAAAGTTCGTAATATTACTATCTTCAGAACAACTTCATTATCTCAAGAGACTATCTAGTATCCCTATTTCAAGGCTTAAATGGTTTCAATGGCTCATAAAGATTCATAAACTTGGACCATAATCATTCTTAAAAAATTTGAAAATTTTAAATTTTATCAAAAAATTGCTAAAACTTGAGTCATTAAAATATTGACAACCATTCCATTCTAGAAACTGTGCAGAAGCCTTTTTTATCAAACCTCGGAGGAGGTCACTGGGCCCCTGGTGCCAGAAAAATAAAAAAAAATCAAGAAATAATCAAAACTTGAAAAAAATGCAATGATTTTTCAAAAAATTGCTCAAATTCGTAATATTGAAAACTTGAAAAACACTAAATTACATGTAGCAACTATGCAATGAAATTTATCAATTTGCATAGGAAGTTCCTTGGCTCATGAGGCTGCAAAACTTAAAAAATGACAAAAACTTTCAAAAAACTTGAAAAAAATTGCAAGTTTATCAAAAAACTGCTAAAATTTGTGATATTTTAAAGTTGCAAAACTATTTCATGGCAAGTAAAAATTATTCAGTAACTTATTATCAAACACATAAAGAGGTTTTCTGGGCCCCTGAGAATGAAAAAACCTGAATAATGACAAAAAATGTGAAAACAAAATTGAAAAAAAGTTTTGGCTAGAAAAGTTGCCAAAATTCGTAATGTTAAAATGTTGAAAACCATTCCATCACCACTAGAAACTATGCAGTAATCTATTATCAAAGCCCAGAGGAGGTTCCTTGACACCTAGTGCTGAAAAAAAACTCAAAAAATGACAAAAATTTTCAAAAAGATTGAAAAAAATTGTGAAAATTAGTACAAATTTGCGTGTTTTTGTTTGGATTACCAAAACATATAGCTCTTAAAATGGTCATAAAAAGTATTTATGTCTTGCAAAAGACCTCTATCAACTTAAATCAGCCTTAATTTTAGACATCAATTTTGGTCCATCAAAAAATTCGAAAAATGACAAAAAAAACACAAAAAACTGCAACATTGTGGGCTCAAAATTCCCTAAAATTAACCTTAAACTACGGCCATCCTCGTAGCTTCAGCACCCTAAGCACTTGAAAAACTATTAAACGCGGCTAAGGGCCTCTAATGAAACATAATGCCCGCTGGGCGTTAGCTGTTTATCCCGTTTTTAAGGACGAAAAGTCAAATGTGTCAGACGAAAAATCGGTCAAGCGAAAAATCGCATTAAAAAAAGACCAACAGGACTAATATAAATGCTACAAACTTCGTTCGAGAGCAATTAATAAGAAACGCAAAAAATAATTCAACTGCTTCAATTTTTATCGCCTTGCTTTTTTCCGTTCAGAGCTCGGAGATATGAAGGTGGGGGAAACTCCTGTCGTTTTTTCAGAGGCCGATCATTTCAAGCTATGTGGTCTGATTTCTTCTAATACAGAATCTTATTGTACGCAACTCAGAACCATCATAAATCTTAACTTTGAACTCGGAAAACTTATGCTAATCTTAGCTTTGTTACTCGGAATTAAAAAATTAACCTCAAAAAGGAAAAATAGATGGTTAAAAATACAAAAAATCTTTCAAAATTTGAATATGTGAAAACCAGTTGAATCGAATCAGAAGGAAAAAATATAGATTGGTTGTAGTTCATCATGAAAACTTTCAAGCGTTGAAAACAAAGATTTTTAAAACGGTATTGCTGAGATCACCGTGTTATGGCAGTAATAAGTCATAAAACCCCATTCCATAGACAACATATAACACAATTCCGAACCAATTGCTATAGATAAAGCAAGTAATCAGTCAAAAGAAGTTGATTGGCATACTTCATTGTGCAAATACAGTTCAATAATATAATTTTGGCATACTGATATTAATTTTGAGCATATGGTGAATAACAAAACATAGCCGGCAGATTGCCGGAATAGCTGCGAACGAATAGACCTGCGTGCCATATAATAGAGATAGAAACAGATACAGATCTAAATTGAAAAAAAATCGACGCCGCTCAAAAAAACTAGTTAAAAAACATTCAGCGAAAAATTAATGAAGCTTGCTAAAATTCATTCCGCAGAAGCCGCTTATTAGGGACCTTTACTGCACAAATGAGTTCCTTTGACCTTAAACAAATTCAAATTAAACTTAGATTTTAAAGTGCAAAAGTCATTTTATTGAGTGAGGTAAGTCACCTATGATCAAAATCTAATCACGCAAATAATCTAAAAACTTTTGCTAAAGCGAGTGAGAAATGACGTCACGCGCGCAAATGCCGTTAGTGAGAGGAAGAAGTCATTCAGAAAATTTGACTTTTCAGCTTTGCTGTGTGAACAAATGTAAAACGAAAAAAGAGCGTCAGACGACGAAACAAAAAACATAGCCGGAAGAATTCCGGAAGCGACTCGAAGCCTAAAAACTTGACAAAAACCCTAATTGCAGCTGAAACCATTACCTTTTTTAAACCGCGGTCTGATCTAAAAATTGGTGAATTTTAAACCACTGTCACCAAGAGAAACAAAATGCCGCAAAAAAATTTATTATTGAAAACGTTTGGGAAGGATAAGTGCAAAATAACTAGGATAGTCAAAACACTGATAGTCTCAAAAAGCTGAAAGGGCTATCAACTTATCTCAAAAAATTCATGATTCTAATCTCAAAAAGATCGCTACTGCAAACGGCAGATAATAATAACTTAGAAACTCAATTAAATTTTTCAAAAAATAATGCTCAAAGTTAAGAACCAGAAAAACTACTACAGTTAGATTTCTCATCTTTGCAATTTAAACAAAAACAACATATACTTTTTTCATCTTGTATATATGCTAGACAACATGATTTCAAACTAATTCAAAAATTAAAATAACCACAGAAAAGTAACAGAGTAATATTTAAAGGCAAAAAAATGTTTAAGAACAATACCAAGGTCGGAAAAAATACAATAAAAAGTAATAAGTGGAAATTCTGGAAAACGTTTTCTAGTAATATCTTAGTACTGCCTTATGTTGAATGAAATCAATTGCAACCCAAAGGAATGACGAAAATCTAAGAAAAAGCCGAAATCATTCAATTTGTCAATAACTGAAAAAATCAATATAACCAGTATAAATGTAGGTGCCAGGACAGAGCTAGAATGATACAACCTAGAATGTGAAAAATATGGACACAATGTAAGGAACACCGTAACAAAGACTTATTCTTGATTTTTGAAAGTTCAAATCAAAGTTTAAAAGTTTTGAAAGTTTAAAAATCAATTTTAAAACAACAAGAAAAACTAACACCATTTCATTTTTCAGCATTCGAGACATAGAAAAGACAACGATTCATCCGAGACAAAAATCTATCCTCCTGAACAGATCAAAAAAAGAAAAAGCAGAAATCAAACATACGAAACATTGAAACATTTTGCAAAAAAAATGTAAAAAAATTTTCAGGAATGCATTTATAAAAAAAATGAACTGTTTTTCAAAAATTTAATGCTAAAAAATTATTGACGTTTATATTGAAACGAAATTAAAGCCCCTCAAGTTGCACAAAAAGAATATTTCTAGTAATTAAAACCAAAATACAGACAAAAAACTGAGAAAAATAGGAAAAAAAACTACCAAAATCGGATTAGCATATGTACAATTTTATAAAACAAAATCACATCGAGGTAAAAAGAGGCATTGAGTATATGAATTGTCAACGGGAAGTTGTCATATTGACTGATTCTTGACTAAAAGACGGCCAAAAGATCCACAAATTAAGAAAATAATAGGAAAAAAGCCAAAAATTAATTATAAAATCAAGAAATTTATGCCCATTTTGAACTTGAGACGCGTTTTCAGGCTCTGCAAAACACTGTGCTAATAATTTCCAAGGTTTACATTTCAATATAGCATCAAATAAAAATCATTTCGAACAAAAAACCAAATTACAAGCAAAAAAAATGGGCCACTTAGACGAAAAAACGGCTAAAAACGGTTATCTATATGTGCCATTCAGTCAAAAACTACTTTTCAAAGTCAAAAAGTCATTCACTAAACGCAGCGCATGATCAAAAAACTTCTCTCGCTCAGAAAAAATAGTTCACGCGGCACTTTTTCTCGCTTTCGCTTTTAGGTCAAAAAAGCGTCTGAACGAATAGTACTTCCGGTAAAAAAAAAACCTTAAGAAAACCAATACTCCTCTTCGAGTCGTAAAAAAAACCAAGAGCACCGCAATATAGCTTCGCTCAGCTTACAGCTTCGCAGCTATAAAAACAAACCGAAAGGAAGCGTTACATGCCAATCTCAAATAAAGGCATTTTGCAGCTTTACGTGAACTAGCCTGGCTAGCTAACCTCCGATAGCTGATTCACTCTCAAGCACAGTTTTCTCAGAAATTTAGAAGAATTAAGCGTTGCCTCGATCAAAAAAAAACATTTCCTCAAAAAATCTTGATTGTTTCATGTCGTATTGACCTAAATTGGTTAGCTCGGACAATTTTTGTCACAATTACTCACTTGCCTTGGAACATAGAAACGGCAAGAACAATTGCATGGACGAAATATTTATTCTAAAAGCTCACGCTTCATCTCTTTGATATTTGATTTGATGTTTTGATCTCTTCATTATTTGATTTGATCTCTTCATTATTTGATTTTAATACTTTTAATGAGAAATTAATTCTTCTTCTTCTTCATATATAAAACAAATAAAACAATTCCAATATGATAATTGACCTATAAATGACATGATTTCCTGAACTCGCTATATTTTCGGCACGAAATTCTCAATATTGCACCATTAATTGCAAAACCTTTCAATTGCGGTTGACTTCTACTGTACTGTTTTTACTATGAAAATACTCTGAACAGTCTGAATGGTTGTTCCGGTTTTTTTCTGGACATAATGACCAAATTTTTTAATGCAAATAAGCTGTTTCAGTACTGGTTTTACAAGTTAATATAGAAATACGCAGGTTGAGAACTGAAACACTCTGGGTGATCAGTCCGGGCAGGCATACCTTATGACATGAATACAACATATAACTGAACAGTAGTAGAAATCAGTAAGCACTTATATACAAAACAAAAATTTGCATGAAATTGCTATTATTTATTAGAAGTGGCAATTTTGACAACAAAGGAAAGCTTCGATGCCTAAGCAACAAAAAGGTTGTGCTGACGAGAAAAGTGATGACAGCTGATGTAGATTAAGTCTTTGCTGGTGATCCTAAGCAGAATGAATGCTAGTGTTTTGTATGTGAGTGTGTGCGCGGTGTGATGTGTGTAAATGTGGGGGCGGATGTGCGGTGTGATGTGCGCACAGTTGGAGGACTTACTTGGAACTCCGGATACGAGTCGGAGAGGTCGCAGCACCCTGAACGCCCTGAGAGCCTTGACGTCGAAACCCTCGAGGGCGAAGAAGGACAGCACCGTGCTGATTATGCTGAAACAAAATAAACTCAAATAAACACCTCATGCTTTATAATGCCAACAAGCACCGACCAGTTCAATTTTAAAATTATATTGTGCTGACCTATCATTAGTAGTAGGTAAAAACAAAAAAAGATAGGGCTTCTCCTAATTTGGCCTCACAACTTAATAGGCATAGAGCGTAAAGCCCGCACCTCAACACATTTAGCATAAAAATGCCATAATCAGGGCCTATAACAACAATTATACCATAATTTTAAATTGAAATAATAATTTCGCGCGGGAGCTATAAAAATGGCATAAAGTTGGGTTAACTGATAATGTGCAGCGTATTTGTAACTTAAAACGTTTGCTGATGAGAACCAAACTAATGTGAAGATCACAGATTTCACCTCTGTTAGTATAGTGGTGAGTATACCAGACTGTCACTCTGGTGACCGGGGTTCGATTCCCCGACAGAGAGAGTTTTTAAAAATTATTTGACATAAAACTTTGCAATTTTACTTGGCTGTATCGCACAATCTAATGAAGATTATTTTTGTCGAGGTAATTGGGAGACTCGGAGGAAACATTCTCTGTGGTCATACCATAGGGTAATGCATAAGAAAAAATATAAGTTTTGAAATCCTCCCAGCTTTTCCGCCTTTTTAAAATGTCCAGCCAAATCACTTACAGGTTGGTTTTTTGCAGACAACTCAACGCCCAACGGTCGGGGATCAGCTTTTTTCTCATTTAAAAGGATATTCAGAAATACACTTGAAGAGTTTAAAATTAGGCTTCAAGAAACTGAAAATTTAAAAAAGTATATTACTCCAATGGGTGGTTGATATCTTCCTTTGCTTAAAGCTATGCCGGCTAGAAATGACTATTTAATAACAAAAAAGGTTTCAAAAAACAATTTTTGTCAATGTTTTTCAATTTTTTTTAAATTAACTTTTTCAAAATGCAATTAATTTCAACGAATAAGAAGTTTCCTGTATGCAAAAATGTATTCATAAAACCGATGCTGTATGCATGAGTATAGGATCTGCATGACACTGTTCAAATATTACCATCTTTGAGGTAAAAAGCAGTTCATGATTTTTTTGCTAAAAATATTCACAATTTCTCTATTCTTTTCTGAAATCTAACTAGCATTTTTCAGCCTTCACAAGGTAACTATGAACCTTACCATTCTCATTGATGAAATAAAGATCAATACCATTCCGAGGGGAAAACTTTTAAAATTGAATTTAAAAAAATTGTTTCAAATGTTAAATTTCTTTACAGTTCTAACCAGAATTCTTAACTATTCCCTCAAGTTTTCCCCAAAAAAAGCATAGCAAGGAATTTGTTTAAACGTTTAGTTTCTTTTCCATTAGTAACGACAGAAGACGGGTTTCAAAAATCCTTCGTCAACTTTTCTTTTTCTAAAAAGAAAACATGCCACACATCTTTTAACTAAACAATCAAAGAACACTTTTTGAAGTGGAAGTTAGAACACGCCAGGATTTCGTTACACACATTTTCAGCAGCCCGCTCTGCACTCATCCGACATTTGGAAAACAGTAACGTATCAAGACAAACGCATTTAAAAAAAAACAGGTAAATTATGGCGTTAAATTATTCGCTACAATGGCGTTACAATTATTCGGCGAATACTGAGAGCTTGAAATTATCCACATCTTGCAATGTTGCTTAGTACTTTCTACATGAAAATAGCCTTTGTGTAAAAATAGAAGATATATATGTAACAAATGGAAGGAAACGATGCCGCAACAAGACTTAAAACTCCAACTATCAGAAAGAACATTTAACGATCATTTTAATTAAGATGCGATAGCCTTGTTTTTAAGCACAGTATGTCAACTATAACTTTATTTTCAACGGCGAACAGTGAAGTTATCAAAGTTGGAGAAAGTTAACGAAAACTATAAAGATTCTATTAATGTTCAAATCACCTACAAAATCTTTTATCAATCACACAAAAATAAGACCAACTAAGACAGCTAGACGAAAAACTGCTCGAAACCATAAATTTGAGAATTCTTCTACTTCAAAATGAGCGGTTCCAAAACAACAATTATACGACCTTCAGGCATTTTTTTGCAATAATATAAAGATCTTGGTCCAGTGTTGGTGTACAAAATTTCATATATAACACAATTTGTGGTCACAAGAAAAACATAACCTCTCCTAATATTGGTCCAACAATTTGTCATTTTTATAACTCTTTTAAATTGAAGTTACAAATCAATTTAAAAATGTAGTCACAATTTTAACAACCAATTTTTATCAGCAAAGGACGCTAGTTGAATGTGTGATTTTACTTTACAAGCACGAAAAACATGTTTTCAACTTGCTTTGGGACACAATTGTTGGTCTTTTTTAACAGTGTAAAAAGTTTTTTTACAGTGTAAGTTTTTTTATAGTTTTAAAAGGACAGCAGTATGACATCTTCGACTGTCTGTCAAATTGTTTTAAATTTAACAAAACAAAAAAAGTGGTAATTATAATGATTAGAAAAAAAAATGTATTTTGATTCAATTTTTCGTCTTAAAAAGATTAGGCAATTAAAAGTTAAAAAAGTACGTGTCTTCACTCTTTCAATAACTGAGAGCCATATAATATTACTAAAAGACACAAGAGATGGAAATAGAGGAAAAAACATGAAACTGACATCTGTTTGAAGCCTTCATACAATTGATAAAATCATGGATGCAATGCAAAAAAGGCATTGAAATCGTAGAGTCCGAAATATTTAAAAAAAATTAATAGATGACAGAAAAAACTTTTCAACGTTTTCCGAAAAAGGCAATGAAATGTGTGCAAAATTTGGAACTCTGACTATTTGTAACACTGCGTTCTTAGCCATAAGGAATGAAACAAAAAATAAAAAAGAAAGAATAGAATTGGTCTCCAATAAAGTGCAATCCAGTTAAGACCAAGAAGCCGGGTATTCTCAGTTATAAATCGAAAAGATTTTAATTCTGCCAAAAACACAGACTGAGTTGTCAATGTTATTTAGAATTTAGAAAAAATTGTTCAAACCACATCACTATTGCCCAGTGAAAGGAGACCTAAGCATCTGCAAATTGAAAAATATTTTAGAACGACTATTCACTTCAAAACTATAAAGCAGTTAACTTCAGAATTATAAAGCGGTCAGCCTAGTGATGCAAGCATTGGGGGGGGGGGGAGGGAATGGGTCATACTTGCTGAAGGAGTGTCAGACTTCTAAGAACCGCCCTTCACACAACGATTTTGTCTCCTCAGCAAGTTCGGCGAATCACACATTTAGAGACTAGTAAGGCTGCAAAAGAGCTGCTCAGTCTCTTAATGCCCACCGGACATTACCTGTTTACCGGTAGGTGGGTAAAAAAACGCGGGACTAATAGAATTGCAACGAACTTCATTTGAGAGCAATTAATTAGGACACACATGTCATAACAAGAAAAACTTTCCAAATTTTGTTCTAAGTTTTTGAGACAAACCAAACATTAAAAAAACAGTGGCATATTTTAATTGGTTTTTCGTTCCCTATTTGAAAGAGATAATTACCCAACCCTTTTGATAATGTAAAGCATCGTACATTTTAACATTAAAATTGAGATCTTGCATGTATTGGCAAGATGTATCAGGCTGGCAGAGTTTTGGTTCACTGGGCCAGGAGCGGGTATTTTGTTCACTACGCACAACTCAGGAGTAAAACTAAAAATGGGAAAGATTTTTCGCGAAAAAGCTCGAGATAAATTTGAGCATGAAAAAGAAGAAAGGACTCACGCCATAACAGAAGAGATTAGCTCCTCAGAAGGGCTTAGCTGTTAAGGGCCCTGAAAAACGGTGAACTAAATTTGAAATTGATCGAGCATGACTTATCAAAAACAAATGACTTAAACATGAACAGTCTTCCCACCTGTATGTACAAACATACCAACGCTAGCTTTAGAGTATTTCGAACATAAGCTGGAACTTAATCGTTGTCCCTAACCGGTAGGGAAAAGAGGAAATAGTAATTAAATACTGCCTTAATTCCACTATAGCCCCAGGCTCCGATTTGTGCCTCGATTCAATTAGGCTGCGTAGAGGTCACGTGCACTTTAAAGAGAGGTAGGTAAAAGGGAAATTATTGATTGAGGTGCTCGGAGCTATTGGAGAAAACTTCAATTTAGGTTCCCTGTTTAATTGTATTTAAAGCCGGCTTACAACTGAAGCTGACACTAAAATCTGCACCTAATAAACTAGCTACTATATGGAACAATCTAGCAAGAGATTATAGAAAAACCCCCGAAACATATTTCACGCGACGTCAATCAAGGGTACAAGAACACGTAAAAGCTATCCAGACAAAAACTCCACCCAAGGTTTCAAATTGGAAGAATTACTGATCGAAAAATTAGCTCTAATATCAACTTCGTTTACATAAAGAAGATTACTTTGAGCATGCTAAATTGTGAGTGAAAAAAAAACATAAAAAAACGCAGTCTGGTTCTAAACTGTACATAGTCAAAGCAAGCTGTGATACGCTCTGTTTCAGTACTGGATCATCGTTTTACAATGAAAAAATATAATGAATCAGTGCTGCTATACTATGGCACTCGAGTCGGGCATAGACTTTAATATTTCACAATGTCGAAATCTGACACATTGATAGCTTGATTAGTTATGTTACAAAAATTCATCACCAAAATATTGCCGCTGGCGGTTCGAAACTGAAAACAACCTAAAATAGGAGATAAAAAGAAATGCGATAACCGCTTTCAAAAAGGGTAACATTTTAGGTTCAAACCAGTTCACTCTTTTCATACTTATAAATCAATAATTACGCAAGCCCTAGCTAGGAATTCTTTTACAACCATAGGTAAAACAGGGACATTATATAGGGAAAACATCATTTGTACATGAGAGAAATTTCACGCAGCTTGGATTATTTCTGTAAATAAAACTGAAAATTAAAGATAGAGAGAGAGAGAGAGAGAGAGAGAGAGAGAGAGAGAGAGAGAGAGAGAGAGAGCAAGCAAGATATGATTAGCATTTTGCAAGGGTAGAAATCGCACAAAGGTAACATTAAGAGGCAGCTAAAATGGCAAAAACAGAAAGAATCAGACTGCAATGACGCAAGCAAATTTTCTTCCACCTTTTCCCAGTTTCTATTATATACAGAAACATAAGGAACGGGGAAAATGAAGGAAAACAAAATTGCCTCATTTATCAAGAGTCATTAGCTAACGTATCGCAAAAGAAAACACCTTCCAAACTGAACAAAATAAAGTCATGAGAAAAAAACAATTGCAAAAAATTTTACAATTAGTATCAGAAAGAGGAAAAACAGCGCAAAGCAAAAGCAAAACAAACAAAAGAAAATGGAGGAAACCTGCAGCAGGAAGGAAAACAAACAAAACAGTCTTTTATTTAACGGTCAATCGCAGGAGTAATGGTACAAAGGGTAATTAGTACATATTTGAAAGCACAGTAGATTGGATTGAGCACAAAAACGCAAAACGGAGCAAACATCAGGAAATTAAGAAACCAGACTTGTTTACATCCGGGGACGCTTGAGCTAATAGCTTCAATTAAACACTAAACATTGACAAACCTTCTTCAAAAAACGAAAACGCGGGTGCGGCAGTTTGGTCACGGAGAATTAATGTTTCGGCCCTCTTCTTAATCCCCTATGAGAAACAATTTTCTGAGAGAAAGTGACACCTTCATGGAAGACCATCAAAAGCATTATCCAAGAGAAAAAAGAAAGTAGGCTTAATTTTTGAGAAAAACGTAAAGCATTTTGAAAAAAAAATCAGAAGATAAAGAAAAATGAGATCAAGATAAAAAACAGTGGCACTAGAGAAAAAAATCGTTTTCTCATGCCGTCAGTTCGAAGGTCAGAGTATATTATGTTCTGAAAAACTATCATAAATTCTTAGAAAAACATAGCCAGAAAATCAAAAATTAATGCTTCATTATAACATAAATTTTAGAAAAACCAAAACAACTCAGTGGCAACAAAATATGTTTCACAGAGTTTTAGTTAGGAGAGTAATGTCTTGATCTTTTGAAGCAAATTGCGTTGATGATAGATCAAACGAAAATCCTATTATTTACATCAGATGACGCATCAAACCTCAATTTCCGAATAATAAATCCGAACTTAAAATCCAATAGTACAATCACCCCACCCCCCCCCCCCCCTAAAAAAAGCCAGAGTGTGAAAAGTGAGTCACAACCCCTACTTCTAACTGCTAAAAGCTTTTTAAAGTTCCTTTGCAAACCGGAAGCCACTGTGATGCTCACAAGAACAAGGTTTAATTGTTGTTGTTGTTGTTGTAGCTCTTCAGCAGACTGTGTTCGGCAGGTAATCGATGTAGGACTTCCATTTGTCGTTCCCAAGAGATTTTAATTGAAGTTGCTCCTCATACAGAGCTTTGGCAAAACGAAGCAGAATGCCCAATCACATGCAAAAACTCACTTCATTGAAATAAATATCGCCTATTGGAATCTTCAACCAATTAATTATCTCTAATTTGTGTCTCGCTATACATATATTGGGGTTCTACAAGCCATTACATTGTGATTAAAAGATGAAAAATGTCTGGAAAAAAGATTTTGCAAACTACCAAACCTGGATTTCAGAAAAAAGCCAAGATTTTTTGATTTAATGCTGAAATTGTATCCAAAGAAAACATTAGAAGTTTCAAAACATTCTTAGAAAAGGTATGATATAGAAAAGGTATGTAAAATATTTAAAGGACTGCAAATCAAAATTAACAAGATTGAGGAAAAATTAAAATCTGAAAGAAATTTTTATACCACTTAAAGTAATAAAAAAATGAATTTTTTTATACCACTTAAAGTAATAAAAAAATGACGTAATAAAAAGTAATGAAAAAATGAATGAAGAACTACGTTACAAATGCCCCATAAAGAAATTTTCCCAACCCGATCAAAGTTTCTAAAAATGATTATACTAGATAACTTTTCAAAAATTTAATACACATTTCTGGGACGACGAATTTAGAAGACATGGAGAAAGACAGGATCACTATGGCTCTTACTAAAAACGTCACATATTACGAAAAAGTAGCCACATATTAAGATCTTTAATATAATTGAGCTAAACCATAAAACCATAACAAAAAGTTAACCCAAAGAAGATAAGAGGAGAAAAAACACGAATACCCCGAAATGTGATTCGACGCCTAAATACAATCAATCTGGAAGATTGAAAATTATGTTACCTAATTTTAGGAAAGCTTCTGTTACGTGCTATCTGATATTTTGAGATAGAAAAAAGAACTAATTTTTCATATTGATTTGATCAACCTTTTTCCTGTTTAGTTATCTCTGGCAGACCGTTTCCTCATATAGCTGAGGTTACTTCTATAAAAAACGGAAGTTAGATACCATTCAAAAAAATAGTTTAATGGTGTCAAGAGGCCTAACAACCGACCATATATACGAGGTGAATTTGATAAATGCATTTGCAAAGCCATTACACGAAAAAGTACCGATAATTACAGAAACATATTTCTTTTTTGAAAACAGATGTTAAAAACTAAAAACAAATCCAGTATTCTTATATTATTTCAGCAATCTTGTTTTTAATTTCATTAATTTTTCTATCAAAAAATTCTTTAGCAAGGAAAAAACTCTTAAGAGCCTATTCAAGTTTACTAAAAAAAGCACAAAATGCGAATAAAAAACATTTAGAAAAACTACTATTTTCAACCTTCCGACAAAAAGACTCTTTTCTGCCTCCAAAAACAGTCGTTTCTGTACTGCTGCAAGAAATGAGACAATATGCACTAGTGCATTACTTTAAGGTATATCTACAGACAATTTACTTAGAGACTAAGCAAAGATATATTTGAGATATTTACACACCATTTTGCCTTTTTAAAAGAAAAACATCAAAAATTTAATTAAACCAGTTAGATAGGACTGAAATGAAATTCTTTTGATATCAAAATTCTTAAAAATCTTCCAAAGCTGCAAAGACACTTTTTGGAGACAATTATTCAATTGCCATAAACCACAAGTGTTTAATCTATAGTGAGCCCTGTATCATAACTTTAAGGCAAAAAAGGCGTGTTAATATTATGACGTTAAAAGCATGAGCAAAAAGCATCAAAATGGCAAATCTAGCGACACCTTTTTGACAAGTCTTAACCTAAGATCGGTCACCGATTCAATTCGTTCTAAAAATCAAGAAGTATTATGCTTAGCGAATGATATTGAGCCATTTTAGAATTTACTCTTAGTGGGAAATCTGTTTGGGTATTTCAAAAAATAATACGTAAACGCATTCAGAATGGAAAATCTAAGTGCAAATTTTCTTTCAGTTGGCCGAAAAGTTATGCCTCGGAATTGAACTTTGAGTTTTTAAGCATTGTAATAAGTGCAAACACAGTGCTTCAACACCATCTATATGTTAGTCTGAGATGCAATAAAAAAGTCTGTAAACAAAAATTGGGTATAGCACAAGTTTCTCTATTTGAAAAAAATGAACACTTGTAGACAGGCTAATGCTTCATTTTCATTTATATCTTTTACTCATACTCCAATTAAAAAATAAAGCCTATTTTTCACAAAGAAGGCCGTGAAAATCTCTCATCCGTCAAAATTTACTGCGAATGTTTCCAGAAAATCTAACTTAATGGCAAAACAACAACTGAAGTTGCAAAACATTAGCAAAAGTTTGAACAATATCAGTTCAACAATTTTGTCGCCAATTAAACTCAGTTGGAGACAACTTTTAAGCAATTAGCTCTGAAAATAATCGAAACTCCAAGAAAAATTGGTCTCAAAGCGAAAGCATCTTTGTGTATCAAACACTGCCTTATTTCTCGACTGCATTGTCCCATCTGAATAGCACAAACTTATCAACAGTTGGACCGTTGTTTACATTGTTCTGAAAAAGGGTAGAAAAACGTTTCCTCGTACCGTCAGTTCGAAGGTCAGAGTATATTATGTTCTGAACAACTATCATAAATTCTTAGGAAAACAGCCAGAAAATCAAAAATTACTGCTTCATTATATCATAAATTTTAAAAAACCAAAACAACTCAAGGGCAAAAAAATATGTTCCACAGAGTTTTAGTAAGGAGAGTAATATCTAGATCTTTGAAAGCAAATTGCTTTGATGATAGACCAAACAAAAATTCTATTATCTACATCAGGTGACGCATCAAAACTCAATTTCCGAGCATTAAATCTAAACTTTAAATCAAATAGTTCGATCAATCCCCACCAAAAAACCCGGATTGTGAAAAGTGAGACACAACCCCTATTTCTAACTGCTAAAATCTTGTAAGTTCCTTTGCAAACCGCAAGCCACTGTGATGCTCACAAGAACAAATTTTAACTGTTGTTGTTGCTACAGCTCTACAGCAGCCTGTGTTCAGCAGGCATTTGCAAAGCTATTAGACGAACAAGTACCGATAATTACAGAAACAAATTTATTTGATTAAAACAAATGCTAAAAACCTGAAAACAAATCCATTATTCTTATATTAATTTCAGCAATCTTATTTTCATGTCATTTATTTTTCTATCAAAAAATCCTTTAGCAAGGAAAAAACTCTTAAGAGCCTATTCAAGTCTACTAAAAAAAGCACAAAATGCGAATAATAAACATTTAGAAAAACTACTAATTTCAACCTTCCGACAAAAAGACTCTTTTCTGCCTCCAAAAACAGTCGTTTCTGTACTGCTGCAAGAAATGAGACAAAATGAACTAGTGCATTACTTTAAGGTATATCTACAGACAATTTCCTTAGAGACTAAGCAAAGATATATTTGAGATATTTACACACCAATTTGCCTTTTTAAAAGAAAAACATCAAAAATTTAATTAAACCAGTTAGATAGGACTGAAATGAAATTTTTTTGTCAAAACTCACAATTATTCAATTGCCATAACCCACAAGTGTTTAATCTATAGTGAGCCCCTGTATCATAACTTTAAGGAAAAAAAGGCGTTTTAATATTATGACGTTAAAAGCATGAGCAAACAGCATCAAAATGGCAAATCTAGCGACATCTTTTTGACAAGTCTTAGCCTAAGATCGGTCACCGATTCAATTCGTTCTAAAAATCAAGAAGTATTATGCTTAGCGAACGATATTGAGCCATTTTAGAATTTACTCTTAGTGGGAAATCTGTTTGCGTATTTCAAAAAATAATACGTATAACGCATTCAGAATGGATAATCCAAGTGCAGATTTTCTTTCAGTTGGCCGAAAAAATATGCCTAGGAATTGAACTTTGAATTTTTAAGCAGTGTAATAAGTGCAAACACAGTGCTTCAACACCATCTATATGTTAGTCTGAGATGCAATAAAAAAGTCTCTAAACAAAAAAGTGGGTACAGCACAAGTTTCTCCATTTGAAAAAAATTGAAAATTTGTACATATGGTAATGCGTCGTTTCTCATTTACATCTTTTGCTCATACTTCAAGAAAAAAATGCACATTTTCCACAAAGACGGCCGTGAAAATGTCTCACTCGTCAAAATTTACTGCAATTGTTTCCGGAAAATCCTACTTAATGGCAAAAGTACAACTGAAGTCGCAAAAATATTTTGCACAACTTTGTTTGAAAAACATCAGTTCAACAATTTTGTCACTATTTAAGTTCAGTTGGAGAAAACTTCTAAGCAATAAACTTTGAAAATAATCGAAACTCCAAGAAAAACGGGTCTCAAAGCAAAAGCATCTTTGTGTAGCAAACACTGCCTTATTTCTTGACTGCATTGTTTTCCCGTCTGAATAGCACAAAACTATCAACAATTGTACCGTTATTTATATTGTTCTGAAACAAGGGTAGAAAAAAACACATAACATTTTAATTTTATTATTGTTTCAAGTAGTTATAACTGCATTTTTTATCAACTAAATAAATACCTAATCCAGAACAGCACGACACTAAAGTTTTTTTTAAATACAAGGCTTGACATTTTGAAAGCTTAAGAATTTTTTGTTCATAATCCGCAATCAGAGATCGATCAGTCAATTTTTGGTGTATTTGTTGGTCCTCATTTATTTTGAAAGCTCTTCTGCAAGGACTGAAAGTGATGAAAGCAACAAAAAAATTGAATTAAATTTTCTTTACTCAAGTGTCCGAAATGGGATCGAAGGGACGTACTTAATTGGAGGCGGCAGCCTTTTTGCATAGCTACAGGGACCACCATCTATAACAAATTGGACAATTATGGGGCTTTGATGGAAACGTGACAAGAGGACAAAGAGGTAAAGCGATGCCACCTGCTGGCTTAAAACAGCAACCAACATCCGCCCAAAGTGTATACATTAACAGACTGTTCTCTTCAGCCGATTTCTAAAGGAAACAGTAAAAACAGCTGAAACAGTAAAAATTTTTGTCCATAAGGCGACACTTCACGACAAAATTGATGTCACTGATACTCATTGGCATTTTTTTAATCTATATAAAAACTTTTATCAAACAGATTAATTGGTCGGCAATGGTATAATTGCAAAGCATATAAAAAGCCCATCGAACTGTCTAAGCAAAATTGTTGAAAGAAAAATAATTATTTTCATAGATAAATTTACTATCTTGAAAGTTTTTTACGAACTGTTTTTGCGGTGTACGTAGCCTAATGGGAAAACTCATTTACTAACAAAACCAGTAAAGGTACCAACTCTTAATTGACGTCTCGTCTCTTAAAGCCTAGTGTCTCGCACTACATACAAAACTACAAAATCTGAAAAATAAATGTTAACTCGTCTCACAACGAAATTTCACTCGTATTTTGGAGTCGTCTCAATACAAAAAAAACATGATACTGTCAACACAGTTAAAAGAGATATAGTTGTATTGAAAAAAAATACAATTAGGCCAAACTGATATTCTTCTTGACGGCACAATACCAATCAATACCATATATTTTTTTAACATTTGAACCTATCGAGGACTCTTTCAGTTCTTTTATTCTCTGTTTCATTTTTCCGTAGTTTAACGTGAAGAGTTCCTTATTTTTAATGATGTCTGCCTAACATAGCTGCTGTTATGTAAAAGAATGGCTTCAGAAATTTGAATAGCGGATTATCTGAGCGCCTGTCGGATTAAATAGAAATATAAATAGGCATAAAGTCACAAAACGAAGTACTTAACGCTCGCCCTTTGAAGGCTGCAGAAGTACAGACAGATTAAAAATATAGACATAAAAAAATCAGCCACTTCTTTTCATGATTGATTAATAAAAAATGATTGATATAAATTTTCAATAAAAATTATACCAATCAGTTCAAAGATTAGACAGCCTTATAGAAATAACAATTTTAAAGCAAAAATTTACCAAAAGACTTTATCAAATAACGTAAGCTTAAAGAAGAAAGTTATTGAAATAACCAAATTTGAAGCAATTGTTAGAAAGGATAAATTTCTACACTCAGATATGGAAAAATGACTATAAAAAATATCAAATGCGCATAAGATTCTACTTAAATGGTATGCTTTCGAAATGTATTACATCACTAACTGATGTATACTTCAAATATTTCAAGATTCTACAAAAATAACACATCTGTTCTAGTCTTTATCTAAACAGAAAAACCTCTGATACAAAACTAAACTGTGTGCATAATAATTTGAAGAAAAATTATTGCATCCATCAAAATTTTGTCAAATTCGTTTACAAAATCTATAACATGCTCATCCGATGCAGCATGAAGTGAATATTAATCAAACATTAAAAACTAAATCATTCAACTGGATGCGCTGAAAAAAAAACATTTTGAGTTTGAAAAAAAAAACATTTCAAGCTCTCTGCGCCTACGCTTCAAAGCTTTTATTTGTGGAGCATGGCTAATGTGAAAACATAAATAATTCACACGGTTAAGATGCACTTGGTCGTACATCTCAAGGGAAAATTTGAATAGGTTTGGACAAATATTTTGTATGCATATTGCAGAGCAAGATGGCATAACAAAATGCAAGGAATCCTTTAATAGCTTAAGTAGTGAATGGAATGGACCTGAACTAAAAGTGGTAGTTTGAAGAACAGTTGTGTAAACAAAACACACAAGAAGCCTTGAAGAAGACTCACTGTAGACTGTATAAGTAGCAAAAAAGTGATCCAGCTTCGGAATTATAAATGTTGAAGTAGTAATAAATAACAGCACCGTTTGTTTTCCAATAAGTTGGCCACAAGTATAATTATGCACAACTTATTTAGTATCTTCTCCACACTCAAAGCTTGTCTTAGTCTCAAAATGCAGTGTCATTTAAGCTCTAAAAACCAAAAACTTACATATATAATATAAAAATGGTACGATCCCGTCTCTTTTTTAAAATATATTGCTATCCTGAATGCGGTCGAACTAATTGAGTCACTATCCTGAGCCGAGATAAATTTAGACCTTCATTGATGCACAACAGAATGGACGGTAAAAAACCGCGGTAAAGATAAGATTTTTGTACATTTTGCGTGCATATTAATTGGTTCAGTTTTGTAGTTTTCCAAATGCCCATAATAATGAGGCTACAAAAATGTTCCTCAAAAACTATTTCGTAACAGAGCTACCACAATACGGCTAGGTGATGATAATTAAAATAAATGGATGAAAAGTAAAAAGTAGATGAACAAATTTTTGAACATAACCGACTGACACGTTGCTATCGGACGACTGATGTGAGCTGTCTTTGGTAGCTTAAGCATAGTGTGTTTGTCTCACCAGTGAGGTGGAGGAGCCACATTTCTCAAAAATTGACATTTAAACCATGAAACTTTGTCACCTTAGCAATTTTGATGAACAAGGGAGGCAATAGTGAGGCAATAGGAAAACTACACCTGCTTAATTCTCTCAGCATTTACAAGTTCACCTCACTGCAAAGTACAAAAAGTCAAATCACAAACATAAGCCGACTAACATCGGGGAAATTGCTGTCGTGATAGGTGGGCCATTTAATTCAGGGGCTGCAGCCTAGATCAATTTTTCTTTATGGGTGCGAAAACTTCTGCCGAAAGTAGGGTTCGAAGCCCGACCTCCTAAGTCCGATTCCGTCACCTCGTCGGAGGCATTAACCATTCGGCTATCAGGGCCTTTTCATCGTCTGTCAAACACTCGTTTTATTTGGACAACAAACTTTATTGGGGAGTGAGAGCAATTGAAATCACTCAAAAATCAAGAAGAAGTGCGTTAAAAAGTCATTTGAAAAGTCAAAGGTTATTCTAAAAGAATAGCGCAAAAACGTTTGAGCGAAAATTCTGCAAAAAAGACAAACAAGTTTACCATAATTGGTTCTCATTCGAGAGCAATTAACAAATAAGTCATACTAAAAAGACCAACAGGACTATGCTGGAAATTTCGGCTGATGACAAGTTTGGTCGCAATTAGTTTGATCCCGAGAGTGAGAAAGATGCAAGAGATATTAGTGCAACTACGAGCTTGTTTTGTTGGTTCTATCTTATCACCATCATAGTGAGAGTAAAGTTTGGGACCTTATAATCTATTAATTAAGTGCAATAATGTGATCTCCACGGAGTCAACTGATCTGCACTGTAAGAGTCTCACTAGGCTCTCTTATATTGAACTATCATTTCAAGCTGAATCTTATGATCACAACTTACTTACTAGAGTGTATACAATATCACACTCTTTAATTTTTCACGTTATGCTAGATCCATAACCGATCAGGGCAGCTACGAGCTGTCTATGTTGATTCTATGTCAACACCATTATAGTGAGAGCAAATATCGGGACCTAGATGGGCTGTGACCCCAAAATCTTAACTGATTGAAATCCTGTGCTCGTCACTGACCCAACTGGTTTACACTGCGAGATTCTGACTATGCTCTCTTAAATTGTGGCATCAGTTTAAGCTTCATCGTAAGATCAAAACTTACTAACTAAAGGAGATGAAGAGAGAGAGAGAGAGAGAGAGAGAGAGAGAGAGAAAGATAGACAGTTCATTAGTAAGCAAAACGGACTTATAGGTTTTCAAAAACACCAACGAAGCAACTCATTGAACTTGTTGTTTAATTTTTCAACGTAAATGATTCAACTCAATTCGCTCAGAATAAATTAGTTCCCTAACATGAACTTTTCTCAAATTCCAAAGCTTGAAGGCATTTCGATGCATAGTTTTGTGTGCATAAAGATTATGCAATCAAAGATTTCACAGCAGAGTAAACGTTGCAAAGCAGCTACAAAACAACAACAAAAGTTCATATGATTAACTTCGATATATAGATGGCATAAGAGTAGCAACAAAGTTCGATGCTCAAAATGAAACCCAACGATCTGGTAAGAAAAAAAAATAATTGAGATAAAAATTCAGTTACTGAAAAAAAAATATGACTTGAAAGTTCTAAAAAGCCGCAAGAGTGAAGTAAATCGAATTCCCAGATATCGAATGTTTGAGGGTTAGGGATTTAAAATTTTTGCAAATGTCAATTTGCTTAAATTGTGCCTGAGTCTTGTGGAGCAAATAGTTTTAAGGAAAAAAAACTTAATTAAGGCCTAAGTGTTAACAGCTAAAATGCATTGCAAAACTTTTATTTAAGAAAAAGAATTGCGCGAGCTAATCGCTGCTATGAAAACGCAAAAAACTTACTATAAAATTAATAAAAATAGGAACCCTTTATCCACAAAAAATTCACACGCACACACCTGTTAAAAATTTTGTCGTATTTTTGTAGAAATTTTTTCATTAGCGATGCAACAGAGAATACCTTTGTTTTTCAACAAGGTTTAAACAACGGACGACATCAATCAATTTCATGCTTTTTAGACAGTCGAAAATAAGGCATATATAACAAAACTCTAAAAAGCCAGATGGAGGAGGGTGGACGCTGGGCGGAGGTAGTGGGGTGATTGAGGGGGGTGGGTTCAAAACTTAAGAACCACACTTCACACCATGAGTTTACATTACTTCTCGAAACAGTTTGGGTGAAACGCATATTTGGAAACTAATGAATATTACCACACGGTTGTTATCGCCACCGAGAAGTTATCAAACTCCGAGGCGAAGCCGAGGTGTTAAGATAACTTCGAGGACGATAACATCCGTGTGGTAATTTTTTTTAATCAACAGCTGTTGCGATCATGTTTGTTTTCTTCAGACAACTTTATCAAACTGTTCCCATTATTAGACTAAGAGTTTGTGATCGGGCAATAAATTTATTACACTGGCAGTTTATTTAACTGCTATTATCGCAACAGGTGTTGATTAAAAAAACGCAAAGCTCTAATAGAGCTGCTTAGCTGCTTAATGCCCTCTAGGCTTTGCCTGTTATCCCGTTTTTTAAAATTAAAAGCGTCAGACGAAAAATCGGTCAAGCAAAAATCGCATTAAAAGACAGCAGGACTTACATAATTGCTACAAACTTCGTTTGACTGCAATTAATAATTAATGAGAATAAATCGATTGGTAAATCAGAAATGTTAACTTTTCAGTCATGTGTTTAGGCTGTCGTACGACTACAATACGAGAAAACAACCAAGTCCAAATATAAAAGTTTCCACTAAAAAACGTTGGGGTAAAGATACCTAAACTCAATTCAGGTAACAGCCAGTTCAAGTAATGTTCATGGGCAGAAACAAATGAACCTCGCCAGAAGCATTGATCAGATAAATTTTTATCTTAACATGTCCACGTGCATTTACCGTAAACAATAAATTATAGTTAAGTTTCGTATAATCTGACAAAGACAAAGGTTCAAATGTGTTCAATAATTATTTAAAAAAAGCATAAAAGGAAATTTCAGAATTTAAATTCAGCTATTTTCAGCAAAATTTACCCAAAACTTTTAGTGTTTTTTTCAACATGATGAAGGAACGCATTCATTCATTATGTTGAAAAGGTGCGCTTAGAAAAACATAAATGGAAATGAGCATTTCATTAAAAATGACTCACTTGCATCAATCTAGTGATTTTCGAACGTCCAAACGTCAATGCAACTTTATAGGACACAACCTCTACCAAGATATTTGAATACTCTGCGCAAGACATAGGTTCGAAACCCTAAGCGGATCATTGTCAGCCTGTGGAATATCAAACGGGTATCCTTCTGTGATTTGACAACATGTGGTCCTAAATAGACTAACCCGATGATGACGATGACGAAATCTAGCAAATTCCATCCGTTGCGCAGGTATGCCCCCTGGTGCATGAAAAGACCATAGGCTATGATCTTCATGAAACATTCCACTGTGAAAATCACCAGAAACACGTACTCCACTATTTCCTAAAACACAAACACAAAACAATGTAGAAATTTTCGGGCAGCTAGAAACATACATAACTACAACTCTAAGTTAAAAAGCACGTGAAGAGATTCCGTGAACAAAAAATTTGAAGAGATTCTGCACAGAATTTTCTGTTCACAGAATCTCTTCATCTAATTTTCCATTCACAACATTGTGAAAGAAAAATTACAATATCTCTCCATTATTTTTAAAACCGGACACCATTTCATTACCCAATCTAATGTTTCGCAATTGTCGATTTAAGATTTTTTGGATACTTTAGCTCACTAAATGGAAATGCGTCAGGCGCTTGGACATCTCAATCAGTTGTTCAATTAATCTGCCGTCTCCATTATATAATTATTTTTCCCAGGTTGTATTAGTAGTCTCAGGCATTTGTGTAGCAGGCATTATCAATAAATGCAAGAAAATTCAAAGGTTCCCTAAAATTGAAATTATTTATTACAGCAGCTGGACATTTTGTCTTTCGTTTTCTGAAAGGATGTGCCTACATCGTTTTCATTAATTGCTATATAAAATTCTGCGAAAGACCAATCTTACAGTACATTATGTCCGCAAAATAATCACATTATGTAACGAAATCAACACATTAACATCTTTATTATTACGAGAACAAATCAAGATTTAAACTAAAAGACAGGCTTTTAGATATATACATAGAGAAAACACTGTCGACACATCAATGAAAAAAAATCATTAATTTTCAAATAAATGCCGGAGATTTTCAAATGTCACAGAATGCGAGGCATTTTTATTCCAATTTTTTGTCAATCATAACATTAATTTTTGCAGCAAAAACGGCAACGAAATTATTTAAGCAAACTTAGACCAGAAAGAATCAAAGACAAAAGAAACATAGCTGGACATGCGTTCAGTAGCTTCTGAAAAAATGACCATTGAGATCATAAGAGAAGTAATATATCATGAAAGAGAAGCATAATAGCCTTTAAAAGCAGCAGCTTTGTTCAAACGTAGTAGAAGCTGAGCTGAAACTACAAACGGGCAGCACTGCTTGAGTTGTTTTCCGTTAAAGTTGTTAAATAGTCTGTCTGAGGCAAATTACATCCATCAAACATCAAACAAGCAAGCCCCTCCAACCTTCCCCATAAATATTCAGTTCATTTTTAAATAGATCAAATTCTTAAGTGATGAAGAAGACGTATATCTCCGTTTAATTTCATTCTACTATAAAAATCAAGCCCAATGTCTCACTCTAATGAGATACTGCAACCATCAGTTTTGCTTGTAATTGGAGACTAGACTGCTGCTTTGAAAACTTGTAAATATCCACGGCACATACGCTTACTTTGATAAATAGTCTTAAGGCTTCGCACAACTCTTTTTCGATGACTGCTATCATGACAGTGTCATAGGTCATAAGTTTTGTCAATTTCAATCATTATTGGCTACATAACTAGTTACAACAGAAGTGGGCCAAATGAATCACCTTGTTCCGCGCCATATAAACTGCTTAGAGCAAAGTTGCTGAAAAAAGATTAATACGTTTTGAAGAACATAAATTTTGTACAAAAATGGCATCAGTATGTGTTATATTTTTTGCAGCCCCCCAGAATTTTGCCCCTATTGAAAAATTTATACTAATTTTTGAAATCAACCTGCACAATACAACAGCTTTGATTTTTGTCACCGCTTTGCTTCTATTCAAAATGCTTTTGCAAAGGTCCAAACCAGTTGCGCAAATTTTAGAGCTCTTGTCGACAGTATAAGAACCAAATATCAAAACATCAAGAGAACAAATGTTAATTTGTAGATATACGATTTACAGTTAATGAAAGAGGACTGTCAAAACGTAAATAAAAAGCAAAATCCTAAAAGAATACAACAACTTGAAATTTATCACGTTTCTCGCTTTGTTGGAATGCAAAAAATCTAAAACTGTGAAAAATTTTAACTGGAAATGAACCAAAATAATGTTCAATAAATAAACAAAAGACTAGACAAAAGCACAAGTATTATCGAAAACTGCCTTCCAACCAACCAATTTTAGCCATCTCTTATTGTGATAAAAACAAATTCTATCAAAGAAATAAAAAATCAACTCCCAACCGAGACAGATGCAAACTCCCAACTGATGAAAACAAGGAGGCAATGAGCGTTTGCGCATAATATTATTAAAGAAAGTTGGGTCGAAAAAAAAGAAAAAGTTTACGGGGCAACTCAATGAGTTTTGTCGCGATTTTGCAAATGAGAAAAGCAGGCGTAGATTTTATAAGTCGAAAACAATAATTTGGAAAATGCAAATACAGGCGCTTCCGAATGATATTATTCGTGTCTTTCTCCATTGAATATTTAGGGGTTCGACAAAAAAAAACCAGGCTAGAATAGAGTTACTTCCCTCATTATATGAGGTCGAAACAAATATTAATTAACACATGGTTGTTATCGCCCTCCAGAAGTTCTTCAACACCTCAACCTGGGACTTCAATAACTTCTCGATGGCGATAACAACCGTGTAGTAATATTCACGAGTTCACAATTAGTGCTTTTAGAAACGCGAAAAACCTCAGTATGCAGTAGGCAGTAACAAATGATTGTTTACATTCAAACGTGTTTACCAAACCAAATAATTGACTGGGAATTATCTAATGGCTTTAAAAACGAATGCAACATTATGCCATTCAATTGCATGAGCTTACTTCTAGCAAGCTCAAAACAGTCACAGACGCTGACAATGTTTGTCTTTCATTAAGTCTTTTTCCTTTCAAAATGGTAGACAAAACCGTCAAAAGTAAACTAAAGAAGGCCTTTTTTGCCAAACTGATCCCACAAAATGATTGATAGTACATTTCATTGACGCATGCATTTGTTCATTTAGATAGATGCACTTATTTTTTTTGCTATCTACAACTTAACAGGCAGAGATAGGCATGTGATGGAGAAATGAACAAATCGATTCGATCAATCAAAAGGTGCTTTGAAGGTATGTCAAGATATTATACACTTTCAATGCAATCTTTCATTCACTTTTCACTCGCTTATCAATTTTTTCACGCTTCCTCAAATTCTCTAACCCCCTCTTTCAAAACTACATGTCCACGATTGACAGAAAATCCATTTGGCCGAGAAACTGAGAAGCGCCGATTTCATAATTAAAGACCAGCGAAAAACGAAATTAACTCCCGGGGAAAATTTTGCAAATTGCTTTCTAGTCAGGATCAAATACTTATATAGCTGAAACGTAGCAAGAGTTGCAAAATAAAATTGAAATGAGAAACAAATTAGAACCCCCGTCGTGTGTCAGCTCAACAAACAGCAGTTGAAAATGTCCCAAAAACAGACGATTGCAAGATGTCGACTCTAAGCATGGTGGCTAACTGAGTTGAAATTCAAAAGACCAGACTCATTCAAAAATGCACGTGTTGAGAGATCCATACATACGTACATAAAGACATACATACAAACTACATGCACATAACATACACAAGCATAAGGCACTATAGTGGAAGTGGGAATGAAATACAAAAAATAGGGAACGAAAGAGAGAGAGAGAGAGAGAGAATGGAATTGGTAAACTAGAGAGGTTGGAGGACGGTTTAGCCGCACGAGCGCACAGAGCTATAAGAATGTATAAATAGTTAGTGTATGTAACAATATACGTGTGTATGTGTATCTATATATGTGCACATGTATAAATTGTTTTTATATGCGTAGGAAAAGGGGCCATAAATAGAACATAAGGCCAGCCAGCATTTCATGGTAAAGGTAGAAAAGGCCAGAACCACCACCACCACCACCCCAGCCGGTGCTGGGAATATTGGCCGACAGGGCGGTTTAGACGACAAGGAAAAATGAGAAATTCAGCCGACGCTTAATTCTGATCGGTCAAAAATCGAATTGGTCAAAATATCACTAGTTCGTCCGGTCAATACAATTGGTGTGCGGTCGGGTTGTCGGCTTAAATTCTTAGTTTTGGGTTGTCGGCTAAACCCACTGTCGGCCAATTCGGCAATCACTGCCACAGCTACAACTGATATATGTGCGTAGTAGCACCGTTTAATAAAAATAATAAAACGCGACCAGCAATCACCATATTCACATACACACCATTTGGTAGACAATGTGCACGTCAAATTCAATCCCAGAAGATCCATCTTAACCCTAGCCGAAAACCCTCTGAACTGATTCATTATTACTCCTTTTGGGCTAAAATGGCGCACAATGCTATGGTAGAAGTTCAAGACGGACATGATTTGCATAATCGTGGTACTTAACACAGATCTGCCTCTAAATCGATTATTCTAAATATCATTCGCAATTCTTCTCAAATACGGAAAAAATGGGTTAAAAATTCGATAATAACAAGGTTAATTGCTAATTATTATTCACAAGTTTAACAGTCTCCAAAATATAGCTGTTCTTTATATAGAGTAGCATTCTTTTTGTTAAAAAAACAAAGAAGGAGGTGATGGGGGTAGTGGGGGGTCGGGCAATGAAGAAGGGTAGGACGTCTTGAGGGGGACGTAAAATTCTGGTGCTAAAGTAGTACACTAATTGCAGGAGAACAAAAGTGGCGAGATGTTTGATTGTTCCTCATAATCCTAGCACTCATCTCGATTATTTGTCAAGAATGGCTATGAATCAATTCTGAACTCTCATTCTAGTTCTCTCTTCAATACCACCTCACTCTATGCAAAATATCGTCTTCGCTAAAAATCGATTCAAACACACACCAGCCAATATCGCCAATATTAACAATTCAACCCCATAACCAAACAAAAACAACAACCCCCCCCCCTTAACTCACTCTAACCCCGATATACGGTACGATACATATCCTCTGTTACGAATACCCTGACGTGTCATAGTATATTCAAACCAATATCACCACCACCACCACCAGCCAAACAATATTCCCTACTTTTCCATGACTGTATTGTATACCCTATCCTTCTCTCTCCTCTCTCAATCGTTTTACTAACTGCTTCCTAGTACGCATGATTATGAAAACAAGCCACGCTTCACTAGAGAACAGCCAGAGAGAGTAAAATGGAATAAACTCCAACAAATACTAGGACGGAATAGCAAACACCAACCAATACTTCCTTCTACCAATACTACTAAGACTACTACTACTACTACTACTACTACAAGCTAAGCTTACTTCTCACACGCGATAGTAATAATAAATACAACAGCAGAGCATTTTTCCACCACTACCTTTTCCCAAATAGCAGCAATATTATTCCATACTAACTAACCATAACTCCATACCTCCCTCATACAGTGCTGCGTAGCTTATACAATGCATTTTGATTTCCCAGTCTTCATATGAAGATACAAAAATAGAACACAAATTACTGCTCTCTCTTTATTTCCAACGTCGCTACTATTTTAATACAGCTAACTAAGACATGCCTGCCGTATGTCTGCCAGTAGAACACCACAACCACAACACAACACAACTCAAATACCACCACTCATAAAAGCGACAAACGTCGCTCCTGTTAACAATAGCTACAAACACCACGCGTAAACCCCCGACCATCTAGCTTGGCATGTCCTCAAATTTTTTCCTTATGCTCTTAATTCCACAGAATGGGAAGCAAATGTGTAGCTATTTCGTCTCAGTTAGACTTAGAGCACAAAAGAAGCAGCGAAAGAAAAAGAGAGGTAAAAACACTATAGGAGTGAAAAAAAACAGACACCAAAAATGACACTACCAAAATGGAGCATTTAAATTACGTATGAGCAATTTAAGAAATCACACAAGTGCGGACGAGGGGAACGCAGGGAACATGAATAATTCAAAGACTTAGTTCGAGAGATTTTGCACAGGGTAAACTGGGACCAAAATGTTGGTTAGGAAAGCAGGGGCTTAACTAGCTTTAACTTTAACCACGCAGTGCTAATTTAAACGGCGAAAGAGAAAGGAAAAGGCAAAGCTAGGGGTAGGATATTTGTGACTGGTGCTACATTTGATAGAAATAAACAATAAAACATAGAAAGCTGCTTGTGCATTGTTATATGAAGCTTTCAGTTGGGCTAAAAAGAAAGCAACCGGATAACCTCACGTCTATTCACAATTGAACAATGCAGCCTGCTAATCAATTCAATCATACAATCGTATTAAGATGGCAAAACAATCAAAACATCCATCCAGAAACCCTCACAGTTTATATTAAAAAACCGTTGTCAGGTAGCCGATTTGAAACAGCTTCGCAAAAATCTTCGTCGCGCAGCTATCGTCAGATTTGTGCCTTGCTGAAGCAATATGCACTTTTTAAGTTAGTATTTCTTTATACCACACTATTTGGAACATTCTATCGTTGAAAAAAACATGCTCTATCAAATGAGCGACATTTGACGACTGACTTAGCTGTGCTTTAATCACATAGGGTTAGGAAAAGTCAGAAAGTTATGAAAGTCAATTAAATATCAAGAAAAAAATTACCACCATTGAAAATAAACATCACAAAGTTTTGTCACGTTTTGTTGGCTACGGAAGTTCTTAACGGTCAGTAAAGTTTTACAAAATATTCATAAAACCAGTGTTTTATATAACCGAAAGTTCAATCCACGTTAAAAGGTTTGATTTGAAATTTAAACGTTCGATAAAAAAGGAAAATTTTTTCCAACAAAAACAAATTACTGGTGTTTTGGACAGTTTTTGGGTCTAAACGATAAAGGACTTTTGTGTCCATGTCTGGTCAACAATTAAATGAAAATGCAATCAGTAATTGCATTAACTTGAGCGGGGAGACCCAATGAGCGGGGAGACTGAAACTAACTACCCAACAACAAAATTAGGCTGGTCATGAGGATTATACTGCACCAATGAAAACCCGATTGTGTGGGTTGCAACTTCACGATGTGTCGAAAAGAAAATTTGATCTGTTCATGATTTCAAATGATTATAACTATGGGATTAATTAAGATTCCATAAAGAGATGTTTAACTAAGGAGTTAATTTAAATTTATTATAACTAAAAAATTTACTGGTGTACAATCTGTAAAAATCTATTAAATAGTAAAAATGGTTTTAAAAATGATTGGCGAATAATGCGCTGTAGGAAAAATTCAATCAGTTATTGCACCTAATGGCTAAGAAAAATTGAACAATGGAAAACAAATTTTAACAAAAAAATTATAAGCAACCAAGAAGAACTGTTACAAGCTAATAAGAAGTTTTCATATCAAAACTAAAAAAACTAAGCATTTATGAATGCTGTATTTCAGTTTTCAGAAAAAAACGCAGAAGTATAGGCGCATCTTTACTATTTGGGGCAATATATTATTCGATATTATTAAAAAAAACTAAAAAACTAGAAGAAATAAACTAAAGATCAAGTCATTTCTTTTAATTTTTTGGAGAATAGTGATTGAAAATCATGCTCTTGGCATCGTCACTTTATGCGCATTGTTCTCTATTATTGGCTGCGTCAAATTATTGCTTCTCATTATTTTGATTGAATTTCTCAAAAGTGAAGCAGAAGCCTGTTCATTATTGGCTTCCTACCAATATTTGTGGCAAAATTGTTTTCAAAGTTCAAATTTCTGTTTGACAACTGTCAGCTGAATTTTCAAAATCTTTAAACTTGTTCTTATTAGTATAATAAAATTCAAAAACGTCTAGTTCGGCCTTTTTGTCCAAGATAGTGGAAGTGAAAACAATTGAAACAATTCTTTAGACAGGGCATTGCACTTTTCAGAAGTAAATATAGCGTTTATCAGGCAACAATTTTGAAAATGGCCAAAAGCATCTTCATGCAGATGAGCCTCCGTGTTGCGAAAAAAAGCTAAAACTAAATTGCAGCAAAGTAAACAAACATAATCCAGTTAAAGACTTTTAATTTGAATACTGTGGAATAATGCAATGACTCTGATCTCAAAAATAAGTGACCCTTTCAATAATTTTTTAATTGATATCTCCACGCGAGTTTTCTAATTCAGTCTTCTAATAGAGTGTACACAAGCTTATTGTTTCGACCCTCCAAATTTAACTGGCGGCGCGGACTTTTATCCTACTCTGACATATTTTTTTGCGTCAAATTCGTCCCAACCACATCATTTGCGGGATCAAACGAATTTGTTACCGTTGAACAGTTTTCGCAAAACAAAATTGATTCTTAAAAAGATTTCATCATATTTCTTGCTCGATGAAGAATGACCGAGAACAGCAGCATTCAAAATTTGTGATACTTCTGACCTTTTAACGCTTGGAAAAATTTATTTGAAAAAGAAACAGCAGTTATAGAATAAATAAGTTCTCAAGTTTGATATGTAAGACATCTGACAGATTGAAAAAAAGTCTATTGTATAAATTTTTGTAGCATTGTAAAACATAAACCAATAAACGTCGGAAAATTGCTCTTGAATGAGAGGCGGCGCAATTTAAGTCAGGGGCTGTATCCTAGATAAAATTTTCTTTAAGGGTGCAAAAAAAGCAACCCAAGGTAGGATTCGAATCCCAACCTCGTGAGTACGCTTCCAACACCTCGACGGGGGAATTAACCACTCGGCTATCAGGACCCTTTAATCGACTCTCTAATAATCGGTTTTGTTTGATCAACAAATTTTATTTCGGAGTGAGAGCAATTGAAATCACGCAAAAATCAAGAAAAACTGTGTGGAAAGGTCAATTGAGAAGTCAGGGATTATTCTAGAAGAAAAGCGCAAAACGGTCAAGCAAAAAAATTGCATAAAAAGACACACACACATTTACAAAAATGCTTCTCATTCGAGAGCATTTAAAAACAGAAAAAAAAGATAGTGTTCAAAAACTGGGCAAAAAATACTTCAAATACGCAACTGATATATTTCCTATCCTATCGATATCGATATCGTGACGATGCTACTAATAAGCTTTATAATCAACGAGTAATATAGAAGGTCATTAATAGCAGGCTACAAGTTTGAGTAAAATAGTTATAAAATTTTACTTCAAATACTTTTCATTGAAAATCGTATTCCTTGGGCAGGGCATTCATTTGTGCACTGGGTCAATGAGGACTAAAGTGTTGATCAATTTCCACATGTAATTACATAGGGTGCAGAATAATCTTAAGTAACTTTATCAGTTTTTGCCAAACAAACAAACAAGATGTCAATGTTCCAATTTATTGACCGTAAAACTTTGAATAGGCATAACAAAAAGAATAAAGGGAAAATTTTAAGATTTCAATGCAACTCCTTATTTTCAAACCATTTCAACGACAACGCTGACAGCTAACACAACAAACAATTAATACAAACTTAGAATAGTACTGCTACATAAGGAGGGCAAAACTTGTTACATATTAAATATGCAATGTATCAAAAGAAAAAATTTCAAAACTTGAATCTTTAATTTTAATAAATTTTATGTTATTTGACGGCAAACAACATTATCCAATAACACAGATTACAATCCGACTTCATTGTTTAAACCAAAGAAATTCACGAAAAAGAAATTAGCGAGCTGCAAAGCACTGCAAAACTAATAAATACTTATAAAAAATTTATTAGCCAGCAAAAGAGAAGCTATTTAAAAAAAACATTGATTGGTCAACGTAATTCCAATTGTCATGTTTCTCAAAAAATATTTTCTTTGAAACGATGGAAATGATCCTCAAGCGATCAAAACATTCTAGAAAAGTTTAAAAATCAAATTGAAAGAGAGGGAGAGAGAGATGAACAGCAGAAGCATTGTGATATCAGAGTTTTCGAGAAGAAAATTTTCTAACAGGGAAAATAATCAATTGCTTCTACTTAAAAAAAAAACTAAAATAATATTAAAGAGCGTAATACTAAGTGCAGTCAAAGATTTATAATGATTAATTTGTTTAAGTAAACAGAGTATCTTTTAATTCCAGTGACATAATTCCTATGAAATAGAAAAGAATTTAAAACTTAGTTTCGAGGGAAACTTAAAAAATGTTGAAATTTTACAATTAAGTGTTGCTATGTTGCACAGTTAGGCTAATTAAAAAATACCTATTTCTGGTATAGCTTTTGAAAGCAAAATAGATTAATAAAAAAACCTAAACAATTCCGAGGAGGTTAACATTGGGCAAAAAGAGATATCTCCTTAATGATATTGACACCATATAACTTTTGAGAATTGCTAGTGTTAATTATTTTACGAATAAATGTAGCAAAAAACGCAATTAGCGAGCTGCAGAGCACTGCAAAACTAATTAATACCTATATAAAAACATTCATAAGCTAGAAAAAGTGGAAGCACAAATTTAAAACCATTGATGTAGTAGTCAACGTCAACTCGCCGTGTCATGTTTATCAGCAAAATTTTTCCTTTGCAAAGATCAGGATCTTGCTACCATTTCATTTCTGATATATATATTTTGCAAAATTCTTAATTAAAAAGTTCCGAATTAAATTAATTTAAAGTTATGAATTACTAAAATATTTGAACATCAGATGTCATGATTTCTGCCATTTAAATATCTCAATGCAGGACTTGTCTTATCGCATCTGAAATTTTCTCAATGATCGTACTCATTTACTATATTTTTTTTATTACTCATAATCAAATAAATAGTGTTCCATTGAGTGTTTTGGTTTTAATTAACTGTTGAGTAATCTTATCTTCCTTTCTTTTTATTTTGCTGATTCAAGGTTGTCTCACAAATTTAAATCAAGTTCAGAAAAAAAGCCTGCTGGTCTCCATGTATGGGTGTCTTCTAATAATTTCGCTACTAAATAAACGCTAGATTGTTTTTAAAAAGTTGGTATATACTTCTTTAGCAATAGTTAAGCATACAACTAATATTTTTTCAGGAGCTTGATTAGTACCAGAGGGGTGCATAATGCACCTGGGAGAGCGGTAGAAACATAGCAAATCAGTTTCTCTAAACATTCAACAACTTGCTCAATTGGAAAGAGAAAATACAGCAAAGTTAGTTTGAAGCTGAATTTTGATCAACATAACTACAACACAACATCAATTTGAAAAGATTTATATAGTTTGCCCCCACCTTGGTAGATATATAGCTTTTCTGAGCGAGACAAACTTGTATTTTTACACATGGTAGCCTGATAGACAACATATAATTTGCAACTTGGGGTAATAAATGGTACTGGGAGAGAAACAGAATCAATCCTCTTTAAATATATGAAGCAACCAAAAATCAAATACCATATACTAAAAAGGAATTTGTTAGCAATAAAGTATGTTTAATTGGTCATTTATTGGTATAACTCACGAGGCTCTCATTGATACTGTTGGAATCTCCCTTGGGATATGGCGTGTAGACAGCTAAGGCACAGCAGTTGGCGAAGATCGCTATCAGGATGAAATACTCGAAGGGCCTGTAACATGTAAAAAAAACTTAACATGTCAGAAACACATTCTCTCAAACTAAAATAGAAAGAAGAAGGCTTGTTATCTAAACAAAGTTGTGAACTAATAGAAGTTAGACACAATAAAATATTTTTGAGTCTTTTCCGTTTGTGCCCTCAACAGATTCTTTGCACCCCAACTGCAGGTGCAATATTTGTACATAATTTAAATCATCGTTTACAATATAATGGCACGTGCTCTGTAACTGGAGGGGGAGGGGTGGGTGGGTGCATACGTTAAATTTAATGGAAGGCACAAACAGAAAAGATTCCAATTTTTCTATACAGGGTGCTTGAATAAATTCAAATAGAAGAAACAGAAAAAAGGCGTTTCAAAAATAATTTTATAGTTTTCTTAATATCACAATCCTTTGATCGCTTTTAGTTAACAGTGGCTATCGCACGTTAAGTTGCTAATGAAAGGAGGAAAGCATGAAAGGGACAACTTCAATCTAATTTTGAATTGAAACACTCAGGTAGACATCACTGTAATATATTCTGTCCAGCGGCAATAAATACCCCAAACGGTGTTGACAAAATGGAAGACAAGGTAAACAAATCGATACAGAATGTAATAACAGGAAGGTAATTGCACAATGGCAAGTCAACAAACTATCTGGTGTCACGTATATTCCAGATAACTTACTTAAGCTCCACCACTTTGATGCATATTCTGCGAACAGGGTTGCTGAGTTGTAAGCAAAACAACGCTCGCCTTGGCCTAGAAGCAGCTTGCTGCTTGACTGGCCGACGTTTATTGATTGTATTGACAGTTTTTGTGGCAGCGAGTGTTGATGCCCAAGCGTTGCTGACATTATTATTTGCTCCACCCGCAGCTCCATTTGCAGCTGGAGCCGCACCATCTGTCCCTATAAAAATTTACAATTATTAACGTTTATTTCAGCAGCTCATATCAAACATGGATACGATATAGGATAAAAGAGGTTAACCCAGTGTCTACTGAAACACTGAAGGACAATAATTATAGCTTTGTGTATAGGCACTATAGCTTTTTACAACAGCTTCATGTGGAGAAAAGGTTGCAGATCAATTACCACGAGGCTTTGGAAGATACTAAAGCCCATGCACCGTAGCGATATAAACTAAACGATTGAATTTATGAGCGATTCTGATATTGACGAAAAAATAAGACTCGATGACTGAAACATTTCTCTAACATACCTCTCTTGAGATCTGAAAACAGATACATAACACATAAAAATTACTCAGAACAAAACATTTAATGAAAATTAGCAAGTGGGAAAATGAGCAAAGTGTAAATTGACTCACCCAATGCAGCAAGGGCCACTTGTTCCATGTCATAACTTGATTGCCATAACTCTCGCTATCTAGAAGATAATTATTAACTATAACAATTTAAAAATCAAAGCATTGCATATAAACTAAGCTCTTAAATAACATTGCCTGAGCGTACTATATGACCGAACATTTCGTTGCTGGCGTTAACTAAATAAAAGCAAGATTTTAACACAGTACAGAAAAATCTTGAAAAATTTCAGCCTAACAGAGATAGGGGCGAAAAATTGTCGCATGGTGTTCAAAAATTGACTATTTCGAATTTTCATAATTCGAAGATTAAGAAGAAGAAGAAGAAGAAGAAGAAGAAGAAGAAGAAGAAGAAGAAGAAGAAGAAGAAGAAGAAGAAGAAGAAGAAGAAGAGGAAGAAGAAGGCGAAAGATGCAAAGATACGTATTCCATTGTAGTCACTTTTTAAACTTGACACCTTTACAAAAGTTCTATATAACTCTTAAACAATTAATTTTAATGTTTATTTTCTGAATCTGTAAATAATTTGGACAGTTTGACAATGTGATCTGATTCTTAATTCAATCTTCTTTCTCTTCTATACGTATTCCATTTACTTAACCTCTGCTTTGCGGAGCAGAATGTGCCACGAATTTGGAAGCTACCATATATTAAACCACTGTACAAAGGCAAAGGGAGCAAAACAGAACCAAAATCCTACAGAGGCATTAGTCTGTTATCTTGCATGTACAAGTTGTTTACGGGTATCATTTACCAGCGTTTGCGAATATGGGTCGAGCGAAATCAATTTCTACCATCAAGTCAATATGGTTTCAGACGCAAACTGTCCACAATCGACGCAGTTTTGCACTTGAAAAAAGCAATCAAGCATAACATCAGCTGCAATGGCAAATACTATGCCTGCTTCATTGAATACGAAAAAGCTTTCGATTTCGTAAATAGGAACCTGCTGCTTACAAAACTGATAAAAATGTATAGCAGCCGCCCGTGCGCAATATGTATTATCTTTTGTAGTTGAGCGTGGTACTTGTTTAAAATACAAGGACTGAAGTTTAATTAATAAGTAGATAAAAGCAGAAGAGAATTGTTTCAAATAAATGAAGATCTAATTGAGTGATTAACTCTGAAGGTAGGTTTATTATTCAATGAGTGAGTTTTATCCTCAGTTTTGCCCGTACCCAATATCGGTTCTATCACCATGGTAAATTAACCAAGTAAATACTGATATGTCACAATTGTTAGTATTGCTCGAAGCCCGAGCTTTGTCTATTTCAATATGTCGACACCTATCAAGATTGTGTCAGTCATTAATCAAGTAATAAATTAAAATTTAAACTAAATCTTTGACCTTGAAACCCAAGGTTTTTAGTACACCCCTTTTTTTACATACGTGTGACACTCACACTGCCCCCCTCTCAATAAGAATAGAGTGTGCCACTCACTCACATAAAATCAAACAAATTTTACAGCTCTCGATACATAAGCGTTTTAAAATACGAAAAGTTTGTACTTTTCATATAAAAAGTTTAGGTATCATTTTTCGCCATTCAAGATTTTCTCTGCCTCGTCCAGCCCGAAATTGTTGTACGCTTCTCGCGCCCCATCGTTCATCAGTATTTTTTATGCTCGATTAATGGTCTTCTCCTCATCTCCACCAGCATCAGGGTGAGTCAACAAGCTCATTTTGTGGTAGTGTTTTTTGATCTGATCTTTTGAAGCAGAACTTTTTACCAACAAAATCTGATACAATGTCGCAGGCCGATTCAGTACATTTTTATTTCGAGTCTCGAATAAACACTTCTCTGTGGCCTTCGTTTTGGCTCTCTCGTTCTTCAAAGAATGCTTTTGTCTATCAATTATAGTGTCTTTCCTTCGGCACTCACTCGCCAAGTACTGTTTATAGTTTTCCAACTGCTGAAGCTCTGACCTCAATTGGTCATTCTCTTTCTTCATTTTCTCCTGGGCTTCGCTCTTTTTATCAGTATTGACTTTTAGATCGGCCAACTCCTGCTTAAGTAAGTCGATTGACTGCTCTTGTTCGGCATTTCTAGCTGCCGCCGCCTTTAGGTTATCTCTTAGCGCCCCACACTCGGCGCTCAGTTTTCCCAATGCTTCTCTTGTTGCCTCTTTGGCTTTGTCGCAATGTCTGTCTAGTTTTTGTCGAAGCTCGACAAGATCTTTTTGGAGTAAAGAGTTTGTACTCTTCAATTTCTCTAACTGCGCGCACTGGCTTTGCAGTTCCACTTCAGTCTGCAGATCTCGGGACCGAATATTGGCGGGTGCCAGAAGTTCTAGTGTAGACACCTTCCGAGTCCGTGACAGACAAGATTCCACTCGGTACACTCCCGGGGAAATATCTCCTTAATGATATTGACACCATATAACTTTTGAGAATTGCTAGTGTTAATTATTTTACGAATAAATGTAGCAAAAAACGCAATTAGCGAGCTGCAGAGCGCTGCAAAACTAATTAATACATATAAAAACATTCATAAGCTAGAAAAAGTGGAAGCACAATTTTAAAACCATTGATGTAGTAGTCAACGTCAACTCGCCGTGTCATGTTTATCAGCAAAATTTTTCCTTTGCAAAGATCAGGATCTTGCTACCATTTCATTTCTGATATATATATTTTGCAAAATTCTTAATTAAAAAGTTCCGAATTAAATTATTTTAAAGTTATGAATTACTAAAATATTTGAACATCAGATGTCATGATTTCTGCCATTTAAATATCTCAATGCAGGACTTGTCTTATCGCATCTGAAATTTTCTCAATGATCGTACTCATTTACTATATTTTTTTATTACTCATAATCAAATAAATAGTGTTCCATTGAGTGTTTTGGTTTTAATTAACTGTTGAGTAATCTTATCTTCCTTTCTTTTTATTTTGCTGATTCAAGGTTGTCTCACAAATTTAAATCAAGTTCAGAAAAAAAACCTGCTGGTCTCCATGTATGGGTGTCTTCTAATAATTTCGCTACTAAATAAACGCTAGATTGTTTTTAAAAAGTTGGTATATACTTCTTTAGCAATAGTTAAGCATACAACTAATATTTTTTCAGGAGCTTGATTAGTACCAGAGGGGTGCATAATGCACCTGGGAGAGCGGTAGAAACATAGCAAATCAGTTTCTCTAAACATTCAACAACTTGCTCAATTGGAAAGAGAAAATACAGCAAAGTTAGTTTGAAGCTGAATTTTGATCAACATAACTACAACTCAACATCAATTTGAAAAAATTTATATAGTTTGCCCCCACCTTGGTAGATATATAGTTTTTCTGAGCGAGACAAACTTGTATTTTTACACATGGTAGCCTGATAGACGACATATAATTTGCAACTTGGGGTAATAAATGGTACTGGGAGAGAAACAGAATCAATCCTCTTTAAATATATGAAGCAACCAAAAATCAAATACCATATACTAAAAAGGAATTTGTTAGCAATAAAGTATGTTTAATTGGTCATTTATTGGTATAACTCACGAGGCTCTCATTGATACTGTTGGAATCTCCCTTGGGATATGGCGTGTAGACAGCTAAGGCACAGCAGTTGGCGAAGATCGCTATCAGGATGAAATACTCGAAGGGCCTGTAACATGTAAAAAAAACTTAACATGTCAGAAACACATTCTCTCAAACTAAAATAGAAAGAAGAAGGCTTGTTATCTAAACAAAGTTGTGAACTAATAGAAGTTAGACACAATAAAATATTTTTGAGTCTTTTCCGTTTGTGCCCTCAACAGATTCTTTGCACCCCAACTGCAGGTGCAATATTTGTACATAATTTAAATCATCGTTTACAATATAATGGCACGTGCTCTGTAACTGGAGGGGGAGGGGTGGGTGGGTGCATACGTTAAATTTAATGGAAGGCACAAACAGAAAAGATTCCAATTTTTCTATACAGGGTGCTTGAATAAATTCAAATAGAAGAAACAGAAAAAAGGCGTTTCAAAAATAATTTTATAGTTTTCTTAATATCACAATCCTTTGATCGCTTTTAGTTAACAGTGGCTATCGCACGTTAAGTTGCTAATGAAAGGAGGAAAGCATGAAAGGGACAACTTCAATCTAATTTTGAATTGAAACACTCAGGTAGACATCACTGTAATATATTCTGTCCAGCGGCAATAAATACCCCAAACGGTGTTGACAAAATGGAAGACAAGGTAAACAAATCGATACAGAATGTAATAACAGGAAGGTAATTGCACAATGGCAAGTCAACAAACTATCTGGTGTCACGTATATTCCAGATAACTTACTTAAGCTCCACCACTTTGATGCATATTCTGCGAACAGGGTTGCTGAGTTGTAAGCAAAACAACGCTCGCCTTGGCCTAGAAGCAGCTTGCTGCTTGACTGGCCGACGTTTATTGATTGTATTGACAGTTTTTGTGGCAGCGAGTGTTGATGCCCAAGCGTTGCTGACATTATTATTTGCTCCACCCGCAGCTCCATTTGCAGCTGGAGCCGCACCATCTGTCCCTATAAAAATTTACAATTATTAACGTTTATTTCAGCAGCTCATATCAAACATGGATACGATATAGGATAAAAGAGGTTAACCCAGTGTCTACTGAAACACTGAAGGACAATAATTATAGCTTTGTGTATAGGCACTATAGCTTTTTACAACAGCTTCATGTGGAGAAAAGGTTGCAGATCAATTACCACGAGGCTTTGGAAGATACTAAAGCCCATGCACCGTAGCGATATAAACTAAACGATTGAATTTATGAGCGATTCTGATATTGACGAAAAAATAAGACTCGATGACTGAAACATTTCTCTAACATACCTCTCTTGAGATCTGAAAACAGATACATAACACATAAAAATTACTCAGAACAAAACATTTAATGAAAATTAGCAAGTGGGAAAATGAGCAAAGTGTAAATTGACTCACCCAATGCAGCAAGGGCCACTTGTTCCATGTCATAACTTGATTGCCATAACTCTCGCTATCTAGAAGATAATTAATAACTATAACAAATTAAAAATCAAAGCATTGCATATAAACTCAGCTCTTAAATAACATTGCCTGAGCGTACTATATGACTGAACATTTCGTTGCTGGCGTTAACTAAATAAAAGCAAGATTTTAACACAGTACAGAAAAATCTTGAAAAATTTCAGCCTAACAGAGATAGGGGCGAAAAATTGTCGCATGGTGTTCAAAAATTGACTATTTCGAATTTTCATAATTCGAAGATTAAGAAGAAGAAGAAGAAGAAGAAGAAGAAGAAGAAGAAGAAGAGGAAGAAGAAGACGAAAGATGCAAAGATACATATTCCATTGTAGTCACTTTTTAAACTTGACACCTTTACAAAAGTTCTATATAACTCTTAAACAATTAAATTTAATGTTTATTTTCTGAATCTGTAAATAAATTAGACAGTTTGTCAATGTGATCTGATTCTTAATTCAATCTTCTTCCTCTTCTATACGTATTCCATTTACTTAACCTCTGCTTTGCGGAGCAGAATGTACCACGAATTTGGAAGGTACCATATATTAAACCACTGTACAAAGGCAAAGGGAGCAAAACAGAAGCAAGTTCCTACAGAGGCATTAGTCTGTTATCTCGCATGTACAAGTTGTTTACGGGTATCATTTACCAGCGTTTGCGAATATGGGTCGAGCGAAATCAATTTCTACCATCAAGTCAATATGGTTTCAGACGCAAACTGTCCACAATCGACGCAGTTTCGCACTTGAAAAAAGCAATCAAGCATAACATCAGCTGCAATGGCAAATACTATGCCTGCTTCATTGACTACGAAAAAGCTTTCGATTTCGTAAATAGAAACCTGCTGCTTACAAAACTGATAAAAATGTATAGCAGCCGCCCGTGCGCAATATGTATTATCTTTTGTAGTTGAGCGTGGTACTTGTTTAAAATACAAGGATTGAAGTTTAATTAATAAGTAGATAAAAGCAGAAGAGAATTGTTTCAAATAAATGAAGATCTAATTGAGTGATTAACTCTGAAGGTAGGTTTATTATTCAATGAGTGAGTTTTATCCTCAGTTTTGCCCGTACCCAATATCGGTTCTATCACCGTGGTAAATTAACCAAGTAAATACTGATATGTCACAATTGTTAGTATTGCTCAAAGCCCGAGCTTTGTCTATTTCAATATGTCGACACCTATCAAGATTGTGTCAGTCATTAATCAAGTAATAAATTAAAATTTAAACTAAATCTTTGACCTTGAAACCCAAGGTTTTTAGTACACCCCTTTTTTTTACATACGTGTGACACTCACACTGCCCCCCTCTCAATAAGAATAGAGTGTGCCACTCACTCACATAAAATCAAACAAATTTTACAGCTCTCGATATATAAGCGTTTTAAAATACGAAAAGTTTGTACTTTTCATATAAAAAGTTTAGGTATCATTTTTCGTCATTCATGATTTTCTCTGCCTCGTCCAGCCCGAAATTGTTGTACGCTTCTCGCGCCCCATCGTTCATCAGTATTTGTTATGCTCGATTAATGGTCTTGAAAAACTTCTCATCTCCACCAGCATCAGGGTGAGTCAACAAGCTCATTTTGTGGTAGTGTTTTTTGATCTGATCTTTTGAAGCAGAACTTTTTACCAACAAAATCTCGTACAATGTCGCAGGCCGATTCAGTACATTTTTATTTCGAATCTCGAATAAACACTTCTCTGTGGCCTTCGTTTTGGCTCTCTCGTTCTTCAAAGAATGCTTTTGTCTATCAATTATAGTGTCTTTCCTTCGGCACTCACTCGCCAAGTACTGGTTATAGTTTTCCAACTGCTGAAGCTCTGACCTCAATTGGTCATTCTCTTTCTTCATTTTCTCCAGGGCTTCGCTCTTTTTATCAGTATTGACTTTTAGATCGGCCAACTCCTGCTTAAGTAAGTCGATTGACTGCTCTTGTTCGGCATTTCTAGCTGCCGCCGCCTTTAGGTTATCTCTTAGCGCCCCACACTCGGCGCTCTGTTTTCGCAATGCTTCTCTTGTTGCCTCTTTGGCTTTGTCGCAATGTCTGTCTAGTTTTTGTCGAAGCTCGACAAGATCTTTTTGGAGTAAAGAGTTTGTACTCTTCAATTTCTCTAACTGCGCGCACTGGCTTTGCAGTTCCACTTCAGTCTGCAGAGCTCGGGACCGAATGTTGGCGGGTGCCAGAAGTTCTAGTGTAGAGACCTTCCGAGTCCGTGACAGACAAGATTCCACTCGGTACACTCCCGGGGAAATCTCCGAAATAACTTTCCACAACTCTGGCATATAGTACACATATTCACCAATTTGTGGGGTCTCACTGCCTGCTATGTTTAATAAAAACCATTTTTGCTTCTAAAGTTTCTCAATATTTTCAGTCTTGATCTCAAGACTTCTCCCTTATTTTTAATTGTCTTGACCTCAAGACAACTCTTTTTCATTTTTTTTTGGTCTTGAACTCAAGACAACTAATTTTAATTTTTTTTGGTCTTGAACTCAAGACAAGTCATTTTCATTTTTTTCCCGTCCTGAACTCAAGACAAGTCATTTTTATTTTTTTTTGTGTCTTGAACTCAAGAAAACCCATTTTCATTTTTTTTGTTACACAACCGACTCTTTCAAGGACTCTTTCTCTTCAATCATTTTCTTTTGTTCTCGACGCTCATTAATTAATTTGAGTAGTTGATTATAGATACAAGTTCCCGTTACAGGGTCGAGATTCCGCAACAGTTGTTGCCAGGAGGCTCCATTAATGACTAATCCTAAATAGATGCACAATTTAGGAAAATTTTTCACAACTTGGAATATGAGGTAGACTGTTAAGACTGACACAGCAATATCCTTAGCTTTTAACCAAACGTGTAAGCTTTCAATTTTTAAGTTACGAAAAATTGTTATTTCATTTGTTAGAAAAAATTGTTTTTGGAACTGAGCGTTCCAATGAATAAAATTTTCATGACTGTATTTTCCATCCCAATCTCGGAATGCTTCCCTACTGATAACTCCTTTACTATTATGGCGAAATGTTCGAGCAATTTGACTCTGTTTTACGTCTGATATGGAGAAAAGGCTGCGATGCAGGTTTTCATCACTTACGTTTAAGTTATTATTCATCGACCACTGATATATCTCACGATTGAATTTCTTCAGCGTAACTCCATATTTTTGAAAACTGCCATCTTCTAATTTCACAACATTTGGGTACAGCGGGTTGCATGCAGCGATTGTATAATTATGATACAAAATTTTTGTAATAGGGTTCATATATCTAATAGAAGAAAAATTCTGACCCTCTACTAACACAGGAACTTCTTCTGTGCAAAAAGGAAGTTTAGTTATTGTTGCTACCATCTTTGCACATTTATGAACATATAACACAGATCCTGCTCTTTTGACGTGAGTTCCTTTCTCGAAGAGCGTTACCGATGGACTAACAATGTTTTTTGATATTTCAATCATAGTTTGAATTTTAAGTCGTTGAATCTCGCATTGGAGTGTTCTAATTTTCACAAAAAAAATTTCTCAGCACAACACCTCTTCAATTCAATTGTTTTATCCAGCCTCAACTTACGTACGTCAATGAAAATTTTAAAATCGAAATAAAACAACATTACCGGAAAATAGAAGCCGTTTTTTGGAAAAGTTTGTGCGGAGCAAGCAAATACACCTCAACCACAAAGCTTTTAGACAAATTGATGTTTCATGATATACATGGATTAAAAGACCGCCCGCCAAAACACAGGAGAGTAATAGCCAATTTCTATGCCAAAGGACTGCAGAATAATTTTTGTTGTATGGAAGGTTGTTACCAATAGGAGAAAAACCTATGTGTGTGCAGATTTTGCGAAAGAACTCTTTTATCAACCGGCCATATTCTTTATTGTAGTCAATTTTTAAACTTGACACCTTTACAAAAATTCCTTAAACTCTTAAACAATTAAAGTTAATGTTAATTTTCTGAATCTGTAAATAATTTGGACAATTTGCCAGTGTGATCTGATGCTTAATTCAATCTTCTTATTCTTCTTCTTCAGAAGAAGCAGAAGAAGAATAAGATCGAATTCAACGTGAGATCCCACTGACAAATTTTTAAATGGTATTCACAATGTCAATTATTTACGGAGTGCAAACGTTTCTTTCATTTTTTGAATATGAAGTTCACAGTATTAAAAAGGAGGCAAAATAAAGTATCTGATAAATTAGATTTTTTCACAAAATCTGGAGAATTTTGAGATTTCCTCCAACTCGTAACTGCCTTCCATGCAGCAGGAATAGATGTGAAGGAGGTTTCCATAATACATCGCGATAATCTTGTGTGTTTGTGAGGACAATCTTTTAGCCCATAGTTGTCAAAGAACGATAATGTTTACAGAAATTTTTGTCAAAATGCATTATCACTTGACACCAGCTTTTCTTCAAAAAAGTCAGTTTTGCGGAAGTGTTCTTTCATCTTTATCTCAAATAGACAAATTGTAAAAATAATTGAGTGGTTAAAGACAAAATGGTTTTGTGTCACACGTATATAAAAAAGATGTACTGAAAACCTTGGGTTTTAGAGGGCTTCAAGGTTAAAGATTTAGTTTAAAACTTGATTTATTACCCGATTTATGGCTGACACAAGGTTGATAGGTGTCAGAAAAGAAAATAGACCTGTGATTAGACAAAGCTCGGGCTTCGAGCGAAATCAACGAAACTGACATATCTCTGTTGACTTGATTAATTTACCACGATGATAGAACCTATATTGGGTACCGACCAAAGCGAGGATTGAATTCACTCATTGAACACCACAATTAGCATCGGAGCTAACCACTCTATTAAATCTTAATCTATTTAAACTAACTTTTGTTTACCTTAATCTACTTAACATATTAAATTTTATTTTTGCATTATAACCAAGAAACACGCTCAACTAGCCAAAGGCATAGAGTATTGCGCACGGGCGGCTGCTATATTGGCGACAGAGATTAAAGTAAATAGAAAATCCAATCCTATAATTTTGAGCGTTTTACTGATTTCTAAAATAAATCTATTATAGTTTGAAAGTAAATTTTGGACACAAGCCTGACGTCCTAATGTCACGACCCAAAAGAGGAATTTTGAACTGGTGTCGGGATTCGACAAGGAACACTGCCATCTTCGATTTTTCAATTGAGTACTCACTAAAGTTTTGAATATCGTAAATCGGTTCGTACTTATTTTATTTTGGATATAAATTATCGTTCAAATTCAAGCGAACTTCAATTCGACAAAATATGACTTAAAACCATTGAACCTGGAGTTTTTAAACTATTTTCAAAAAAAAATATACAGTATCATTAAGATTCAAAAGCTGCTGAGTAAAAGTCTCAAAAAGCAGTTCAGGTTTCGAAGAAAAATATTAAAATAATTTGAAAAACAGCAGCTTATAAATAAAACACTGATGGCCAGGCACTCCACAGAAACGCTGTTACCGGAGTCTTCTACAGGCTCTCAATTGTGTAACATAACTTTGAAAGATTTTCAAAGTTATGTTACACACTTTGAGCTCTTGCCTCTACTTCAGAAGTGGCAAAGAAAAGAAACATTAAACGAAGCCGAAACTGAAATTGATGAACGGCCGCATTTTTTGCGTTAAGTCTCCAAAAGTCGGCTCTTGATTTCTATCATACACTTTCGGAGGTGAATAGGAAGAGCTATGAGGAGACCGTAAAAGCTTTCAGACAACATTATAATGAGAAACCTGTAGTTTTCTGGGGGAGGCTAGCTAGGAGAGTCCAACAGCCGGGTGGAAAAATAACAGATTTTTTCGGTCATTTGCAAACTTTAGCCTTGATAACGCACCCTCATGAGTCTAATGAGATAAGAGAACATCTCATTTTGCGGGGATTCCTCGAAGGCATGAAAAACAGTCAGGTGCGACTCCACCTGAGAAAAAACTTAGGTGAGGCGGATATGATTTTAGAAGAGCTATAGAAAGAGCACTACATATTATAGCCGTCACGAGAATTGAGGAGGAGGACAACGAGCCCCGGGTGTCATTCATTCAATCGAATGAAAATACTCAACTAGTTATTTCGATTAACGGTTTAGTACGAACACTGCAGACTAATCAATCTAACAGGCAAGATAATCAAAAGTTTTCATCGCCAGGAGCAAAGCCAAAAGAGTTTCTGCGGGGAAGTGAGCGTAGTTCAAGAGAAAACGGTGATAAACCATAATAGCGCTGATAATAGACAAATTGATTACGACAGTACTGCGCAATCGCCAACACCAGGAAGCGATAACAAAAGCCGAGATCGGTCACACGAGATTCGTGCCGAGCAGTCAAAGACAGCGTTCAGTTTTGAGAGGGAAAAAATGTTGCCGTTGCGGTCAGCGAAATCATGCATCTAAGGAATGCAAGAATTGTTTTGAATGCGGGAGTCCAAATCAATTCAAACAAAATGGCCTGTATATGAACGAAAACTAGCTGAAAATGGCAGGTCTTAATTTTCAGCTAACTACATAAAAACTTTGCGTGGCAGAAACAGCCCAGTGGAGGCCTTGTTTGCCAAAATAATGATAAAAGACAAACTGATAATGGCCATAATTGATAGTAGAGTTAGTGGTAATCTTTTAAGCGACACACTATACCAGCAACTGGGAGAACCGAGCCAGATCAGAGTGTGCAATAAAAATATAATAGCTGCCAACATTGGAAAAATGCCTTTGAAAGGGTCAAATGCTGTTTAGGTCCATCTTCAAAAATTTACATCTGAGGTGACAGTTGAGTTTCTAGAGAACAAAATTGAGATAACGCCTTGTTTATTGGGCATGGAACTCCTATATAAATTTGACTGTATTTTAAACTCCAGAAAAAACGAACTCTTTTGCGGGACAATTGGTAAAATATCACAATTGTCCCCATCACAGCAGAAAAATAATAATATGTTTTTAATTGCTGCTGAGGATCACGAATTACGTCATTGCTGCAAAGGCTTCATTAAAAGCAAATTTGTCAATCAAGAAGGAAACATAACACAGCAAATTGAAATTATAGTCGAAGCCAGGAAGAGTTTGAAGACATCACAATTTTTAATAGCGAGATCGCTGAATGACATGGTTGATGATGTATGGGTTCGAGTTCTGAACCCTACATTAGAACCAACGAAAGTTTACAAAAATGCGCGAACCGTATGTTTGGAAAACATTGAAAAAAATTCAAGAAAACGACAAATTAACCCTGACAACAATACAAAACATGGAGTTGAATTTGATTTTCAGAAGCATGTGAACACAAGTTCAATGATCTTTTCTAGCGAGGAAATTATAAAAGTGAGGTCACTTCGCACAAAATTTGAAGTAATATTTTTGCGAAAACTAATGATATGGGATTTTGCGACCAATTTTATTACAAAATAAAATTAAAAAAGAATGCTGTGCCATTCACACGTACATACGGCAGCATGAGGTTTGAGAAAAAAAAAGCCAAGAAAAAATTGCTGAAGACTTGGACCGAGACACCTTAGTTGAACCAACACATTCTAACTGGGCAGCATCATCATTACTTGTACCAAAAAAGATGAAACCTATCGCTTAGTTATAGACTATCAGGGTATGAACAAACAAATAGAAAAACATGCTGGCCTTTACCAAGAATTAATTAGGCAATTGATTCACTAGAGGGAAACGTGTACTTCTTGAACATAGATTTTTTGTCGGGATACTTTAAAATGGCGATCGAGGAAGATAGTCAGAATTGAACAGATTCTGTGCCGCCTCTAGGCCTGTATAAGTAGAAAAGACTCACTACGGGACTAACGTCTGCTCCGGGTGCTTTTAAAAATCTAATAGAGTTAATTTTTGCAGGTCTCTATTACGAAATGGCTCTATCATATCTAGATGATGTTATCGTTTTTGGAAGAAATTTCGACAAACATCTGAAACAATTAGAACTGGTTTTCCAACGTTTAGATGAGAATGGATTAAAGATTAAGGGATGAAAATGCAATTTTTTCCAGAAACATGTCAGCTCCTTGGGGCATATTATATCAAAAAGTAGAGTCAAGGTCAACCCAGAGAAAGTAAGAGTGGTAGAAAGAATGAAAGAACCATCATCCCTGAAGGACGTCAGTGCCTTTTTAGGCCTTGCGGGCTATTATCAAAAATTTATTCCGGATTTCGGAAAAACAGCAGAACCTCTTTACACAGTTTAATGAATAAGGCAAATAAATTTGAATGGAGTACAGAGTACAAAAATTCGGTAACCGAGTTAAAAAAGAACCTTTTGCATGCCCCAGATTTAGGATATCTAAACGATAGGGATCCGTATACAATAACTAAGGATGCTTCTTGACAGAAAATGGAGCAATTCTTACCCAAATGCAAGCAACGGAGGATAGAGTTATTGCATATGCTAGCAAAGCTCTGGGTAAAAGTCAGCGAAATTGTTTAGACACTAAGCGGGAACTAGTTGCAATCGTTCATTTTACTCAACATTTTAAAAACTAATTACTTGGTCTGCATCTTTTAATTCTAACTGGCTCACCGGGCTCTTGTCTGGATCTATAGTTTTAAAGAACCAGAAGGTATGGTTGCAAGATGGTTAGAGAAACTTGGACAATTTACCGTTGACATCAAGCATAGGGCAGGCAAAAGAATCCCATCCTGACTGTCTGTCGCGCATAAACGCATAAGACGATGAACCAGCAGCTTTTGTTAACGCTATTGCAATGGACTCAGAGCAAGACAATACCGATAATGGTAGTCGAGGTTGGCAGTTAGACAAACTGCAGAGAGTAAAACTGCGAGTTTGCAGCAAAATGGCAATTTACTCAAAGAAGTATTCTCCTGGTTACTAAACAAAAAAAAGAGCAAAACCACGGCAAAAGAAAAATGAAGCATCAAAGGAGTTACGGAAATGTTGGGTTCAGTAAACAAATCTTTGTCTCATAGATGGGATTTTGTTTCATAAACACAAAACAAAAGCAAACTTTGAGACTGTTTACCAAATGCTTGTAACATGGGAGAGAGTGTCACACGTGCTTGAGCTGTTGCATGACTCTTCTAGCGCAGGTCAATTTGGGATTGAGAAAACATACCAAAGGGGTTGTGAAATGTTTTATTGGCCGTGCATGAGAAGGGACGTAAGAAACTTGATAGAATGCTGTCACGTGTGCCTAAAAAGGAATGGCACTAAGCAGAAACATCGGCATTCACTCACAAAATGGTAACCTAGTCATCAATTTTAGAAAGGATCTCTTGATATCATGGGTTCACTTCCCGAGTCTCCATTCGGCTGCTGTCTAGTCGACCTACACAGTGACCAAGGGTCAAACTTTATGTAAAAATTACTTCGTAGACTTTGCAGTGAACTAGGAATTCAGAGGACATCAACAACGTCCTACCACTCACAAGGGAACGCGATGGTTGAAAGAACAAGTCGGACAATAGAAGAATGTCTCTCCAAATATAAAGGCCAATATCAACATGAGTGGACCAAATTTCTACCTTTAGTGATGATGGCCTATGGATCATCAGTCCATAGTGTAACAAAAAACAGCCCAGCGTATGTGGTACTGGGTTTTCCCACTGTCGCTACCTATAGACTGCATCTATAGCACACCACAGACTGCAACACCAAGTGACTATGTTTTCACAATGAAACAGAAACTACAGGAAACTCATCAGTTGAGCGAGAGTATATGGATGTCGAACAAGAACACCAGAAGACCTATTATGATTGCAGTAGGTATGGACAGAGCTATTAAGTTGGCGAAGAAGTGTTAGTTTTCAACTCAACGGTTAAAAAAAGGAAACAAGAAAATTTAATTCTTTCTATAGAGGACCATACATAATAGTTGAAATTATAAACAACTTGATTTTCAAGGTAGAAGATAAAAAGACGAAGAAAGCTATTAAGGTCCTTTATGACCGACTGAAAAAATATAAAAAAACAGAAAAGCTCTTCACGCCTGAGCCTCGTCCGAAACGAAAAAGGACCAGAGGACCTATTATGATCGCAGTAAGTATGGACCGAATTGCCTCGTTGCTGCGAAGGTTTCATTAATTGCAAAATTGTCGATGAAGGAGGTAACATAACACAGCAAACAGAAATTATAGTCGAAACCATGAAGAGTTTGTAGACATCACATTTATTAATAGCGAGATCTATGAACGACATGGTTGATGATGTCGTATGGGTTCGAGTTACGAACCCTACATTGAAACCAAAGAAAGTTTACAAAAATGCCAGAACCACATGTTTGGGAAACTTTGAAAAAATTTCAAGAATACAACAAATTAATACTGACAATAAAACAAAACATAAAGATGAATTTGATTTTCAAAAGCATATGAACGCAAGTTCAATGAGCTTGTCTGGTGAGGAAATGACAAATCTGAGGTCACTTTGCACAAAGTATGAAGTAATATTTTCGCAAAAACTAATGATATGGGATTTTGCGACCGATTTTATTATAAAATAAAATTAAAAAAGAATGCTGTGCCATTCACACGTACATACGGCAGCATGAGGTTTGAGAAAAAAAAGCCATGAAAAAAATGCTGAAGACTTGGAATGAGACACCTCAGTCGAACCAACACATTCTAACTGGGCAGAATCATCATTACTTGTACCAAAAAAAGATGAAACCTATCGCTTAGTTATAGACTATCAGGTTATGAACAAACAAATAGAAAAACACGCTGGCCTTTACCACGAATTAATGAGGTTATTGCTTCACTAGAGGGAAACATGTACTTCTCGAAAGTAGAGTTTTTGTCGGGATACTTTCAGATGGCGATTGAGGAAGACAGTCAGAATTTAACAGCTTCCACCTCGCCTCCAGGCCTGTATAAGTGGAAAGGAATCCCTATGGGACTAGCGTCTGCTCCGAGTGCTTTTCAAAACCTAATGGAGTTAGTTTTTGCTGGCCTCTTTCACGAAATGGCTCGAGTTTTTCTAAATGACGTTATTGTTTTTGAAAGAAATTTCGACGAACACTGGAAACAATTAGATGTGTTTTTCCAATGTTTAGCGAAGAATGAATTAAAGATTAAGGGATCAAAAGGCATTTTTTTCCAAAAACGTGTCAGCTTCTTGGGGCACATTATATCCCAAAATGGAGTCAAGGTAGAACCAGAGAAAATAAGAGCGGTAGAAAGTATAAAATACCGTTGACATCAAGCATAGGGCAGGCAAAAGAATCCCATCCTGACTGTCTGTCGCGCATAAACGCATAAGACGATGAACCAGCAGCTTTTGTTAACGCTATTGCAATGGACTCAGAGCAAGACAATACCAATTATGGTAGTCGAGGTTGGCAGCTGGACAAATTGCAGAGAGCAAAACTGCAAGTTTTGCAGCAAAATGACAAATTACTCAAAGAAGTATACTCCTGGTTACTAAACAAATAAATACTGGAACCACGGCAAATGAAAAATGGAGCACCAAAGGAGTTATGGAAATATTGGGTTCAGTATACAAGTTTTTGTCTCATAGACGGGATTTTGTATCGTAAACACCAACCAGAACCGAACTTTGAGACTGTTTAGCAAATGCTTGTACCATGGAAAAGAGTTTCCAACGTGCTTGAGCTGTTACATGAATCTCCTAGCGCAGGTCAATTTAGGATTGAGAAACAATACAAAAGAGCTTGTGAAATGTTTTATTGGCCGTGCATGAGAAGGGATTTACGATACTGTATAGAAAGCTGTTACGTGTGCCTAAAAAGGAAAGGCACTAAGTAGAAACATCGTCATTCACTCACAAAATGGACACCTAGTCATCCATTTTGGCTAGTATCTCTTGATATCATGGGTTAACATCCCGAGTCTCAGGGAAACAAGTACATTTTGCTTATCGGTGATCACCTTAGTAAGTTGTACGAAGCCGTAAATTTACCAGTCAAGAGCCAGAAACCGTGTCAAGAGCGTTTGTTGAACACTGGATAGTGAAATTCGGCTGTCCAGTCAACATACACAATCACCAAGGGTCAAACTTTATGTAAAAACTAGTTCGTAGTCTTTGCAGTGAACTAGAAATTCAGAGGACATCAACAACGTCCTACCACCCACAAGTGAACGCGATGATTGAAAGAACAAATCGGACAATAGAAGAATGTTTCTCCAAATACAAAGGCCAATATCAACATGAGTGGACCAAATTTCTACCTTTAGTGATGATGGCCTATGGATCATTGGTCCATAGTGTAACAGTAAACGGCCCAGCGTATGTGGTACTGGGTTTTCCCACTGTCGCTACCTATAGACTGCGTCTATAGCACACCACAGACTGCAACACCAAGTGACTATGTTTTCACAATGGAACAGAATTAACAGGAAACGCATCAGTAGACGCGAGAGTATATGGATGTCGAACAAGCATGCCAGAAGACCTATTATGATCGCAGTAGGTATGGACAGAGCTATTAATTTGGCGAAGAAGTGTTAGTTTTCAACCCAACTGTTAAAAAAGGAGAAACAAGAAAAATTAATTCTTTCTATAGAGGACCATACATAATAGTTGAAATTATAAACAACTTGATTTTCAAGGTAGAAGATAAAAAGACAAAGAAAGCTATTAAGGTCCATTATGACCGACTGCAAAAATATAAAACAACAGAAAAAATATCCACGCCTGAGCCTCAGGCGAAACCAACAAAAACAACAGGAAAAACAACAAATAAGGAGCAGAAGAATACCGATTTGAACAGCTCAGACGATGATGATATACTTGAAATAGAATCACCTACAGACAGTAATAGCATTCTAAACACAGAAAAAGAATCCGAAGCTGAGGATGCGGACGACTCAGTAAATGCAACTTCTTCAAAAACTACATAGTACACTGCAAAATAAGCAGCAAAAACAAAAATTCCAAAACCAGAAAATGAGCCAAGAGAATCTAGTAATAAAATAAAAAGCACTGAAGAAAAGATTAATAGTGGACCCAAGGCAACAAATACTGCTATAAGCTCTAGCAGCCGATTAAAATTGGTGCCTGAGAAATTAAAGACTACTTTACTGAGCGAGATGAAGAGTAGTTTAGCAGTCAGGAAAATGATCATGTCTTTGTTTCAGAAAAATCCGGAAATTTATAGTGGAATCGAAAAGAAAGGCGAGTTTGTCCGGAGCATCGTGTGATGGAATATCATTATGTCTGTATCTGGCATTGCTTGACATTTTTGCTTCTCCATCACCTTGTACCAAGTTATACAGTTGCGATTTTGATAATATCGTATCAACGAAGAACTATTCACTAGATTACACTGCAAACTGTGATAACAAAATTCGAGTATCGGAAACAAAAGAAGAAGGTTGTTTGATATATGCCGAGGTTCACCCATAGATAAATCTAAAATTTTGCATGTATGAAGCGGCATATAAAGTGTCGGCACTTCAAGACGACTAAAATCAATATACCCTTTTTTTAAATTTTTTTAAAATTTTGCCATACCTGGTTTTGGAGACAGGACCTTTAAAGTCATCAGGACTCTTATTCGCTGCGAAACCACTTATGTCGAAGAGCATAGTCAAAGCTTCATGGCAAAGAAAGGACCCGAATCACACACTTTAATGAGGAGGAACCTGCAAAAATTGTTGGTAACAACAAGACCACATTTATCAGTGGGAAAATTTTACACAAAAACAAATATGAAAATTTTGCATAAAAAACCTTGGAGGAAAAAGCAATGATTTTGTGAGAACAACAGATGAAAATGACGGGATTTCCAGGTGTTTTTTCTCCGGGGAAAACTCAGAACTTAAAACTGGCAATCCTAAAATAACCATGAAAATGTTTCTTTCAAGCTTTGTTGAGACCTTTAATTTCGATTTTTTCGAAAAAGAGGGAATTTTTTTTTAATGAAAATTAGAACGCTCCAATGCGAGATAAAATGACTGAGAATTGAAACAATGATTGAAGTTTCAAAAAACATTGTTAGTCCATCAGTAATGCTCTTCGAGAAAAGAACTCACGTTGAAAGAGCAGGATTTCTGTTATATGTTCATAAATGTGATAAGATGGTAGCAGCAATAACGAAATTACCTCTTTGCACAGAAGAAGTTCCTGTGTTAGTATAGGCTCAGAACTTTTCTTCTATTAGATATGTTGTACCTAATACAAAAATTTTGATTCATAATTATACAATTGCTGCATGCAACCCGCTGTACCCAAATGTTGTCAAATTAGAAGACGGCAGATTTCAACAAAATGGAGAAATCCTGAAGAAATTCAATCGTGAGATATATCAGTGGTCAATGACTAGTAAATTAAATGAAAGTGATGAATGCCTGCATCGCAGCTGTTTCTCCACATCAGACGTAAAACAGAGTCAAATTGCTCAAACAATTTGCCATAATAGTAATGGAAAAATCAAACGGGAAGCATTCCAAGATTCGGATGGAAAATACAGTCAAGAACATTTTTTTCACTGGAACTACCAGTTCCAACAACAATTTTTTCAAACAAATGAAATAAAAATTTTTCGGAATTTAAGAACCGAAAACTTATACATTTGTTTAAAAGCGAAGGAAGTCTTAACAGTCTACCTCATTTTTCAATTTGTGAAAAATTTTTCCAAGCTGTTCATCTTTTTAGGATTAGATATTAATGGAGCGTCTTGGCTACAACTATTGCGGAATCTTGACCCCATAATGGGAACACATATGTATAATCAAGTACTCAAAATAATAAATGAACCCCGAGAACAAAAGAAGATGATTGAAGAAAAAGACTGCTGAAAAGAGTCAGTTGTTTATTAAAAAAAGAAAAAAAAGAAAGAAAAAGAAAAATAAGTTTTCTTGAGTTGAAGACCATAAAAGGAAGGAACGTCTCGAGTTCGAGACCAAAAAAGGTTCTCGTGAATTCAAGAAATTTTTCTTGTTCTTGTGAAAGAGGAAAAGGCAACGTCTCGATTTCGAGACCAAAAAAATTGTCTTGAGTTTGAGACCAAGAAAAATTTCTTGAGTTCGAGACCAAAAAAAAATTGTTTTGAGTTCAAGAACAAAAAAACGGGAACGTCTTAAGTTTTATGTGGTTCTGTGTTTTCCACTGTGGCTACCTATAGACTTCATCTATAGCACACCACAGACGGCAATATATGCAACACCAAATGACTATGTTTTCACAATGAAACAGAATTAACAGGAAACGCATCAGTTGACGCGAGATTATATGGATGTCGAACAAGAAAGCCAGAAGACCTATTATGATTGCAGTAGGTATGGACAGAGCTACTAAGTTGGCGAAGAAGTGTTAGTTTTCAACTCAACGGTTAAAAAAAGGAAACAAGAAAATTTAATTCTTTCTATAGAGGACCATACATAATAGTTGAAATTATAAACAACTTGATTTTCAAGGTAAAAGATAAAAAGACGAAGAAAGCTATTAAGGTCCATTATGACCGACTGAAAAAAAATAAAACAACAGAAAAGCTCTTCACGCCTGAGCCTCGTCCGAAACGAAAAAGAACAGTTAAGGAGCAGAAGAATACCGGTTTGAACAGCTCAGAAGATGATGATATAATTGAAATAGAATCACCTACAGACAGTAAAAGCATTCTAAACACAGAAGATCAATCCGAAGCTGAGGATGCGAACGACTCACTAAATGTCACAAATGACACGTGTGAGAATGAAGCTAGAGAATCAGAGCAAGAAACATCTAGAGGGCAACAGAAGGCAGCAAATGTTGCCGAGGGAGGAGATGCAACTTCTTCAAAAACTACATAGTACACTGCAAAATAAGCAGCAGAAACAAAAATTCCAAAACCAGAAAATGAGCCAAGAGAATCTAATAATAAAATAAAAAGTACTGAAGAAAAGATTAATAGTGGTCCTAAGGCAACAAATACTGCTATAAGGTCTAGCAGCCGATTAAAATTGGTGCCTGAGAAATTAAAAACTACTTTACTGAGCGAGATGAAGAGTAGTTTAGCAGTCAGGAAAATGATGATGTCTTTGTGACAGAAAAATCCAGAAATTTATAGTGGAATCGAAAAGAAAGGCGAGTTTGTCCGGAGTATCGTGTGAAGGAATATCACTATGTATCTGGCATTGCTTGCCATATTTGCTTCTCCATCACCTTTTATCAAGTTATACGGTTGTGATTTTGATAATATCGTATTATCAAAGAATAATTCACCAGATTACAATGCAAACTGTGATAACAAAATTCGAGTATCGATAACAAAAGAAGAAGGTTGTTTGATATATGCTGAGGTTCAGCCTGAAATAAATCTAAAATTTTGCATGTATGAAGCGGCATATACAGTGTCGGCACTTAAAAAAGCAACTTATATGACGATGGCGGTTTTCTCACAGAAAATTCAAGACTACTAAAATCAATATACCCTTTAAATGAGAAAATTTGTAGGAACATTTGGCAGAACAAAAATTTTGTCATACCAGGATTTGGAGATAAGACCTTTAAAGTCAACAGGACGCTTACTCACTGCGAAATCACTTACGTCGAAGAGCATAGTCAAAGCTTCATGGCAAAAAAAGGACCCGAAGGCGCTATGTATGCAGAGCCTGTAGAGTGGATTTCACCTACAGGAGGAAAATTTATTGGAAATGTGGTAATCAATGCAAAAATTTACAACGGAACAATTTGGGGGAAGCTGCTAGAACAAAACCTATTAAATTTTAAGGATGCTCTAGGTTTCTCGAAAACTGTTTTCATCAAAACAACATATTTTGAAGACAACTTAGTAAACTTTTTTTGACAATCAAGGTGAGCAAACATGTCAAACGATCAAACAATTTAATGAGGAGGACCCTGCAAATATTGTTGGTAACAACAAGACCACATTTATCGGCGAAAAAATTTTACACAAAAACAAATATGGAAATTTTGCACTAGAAACCTTGGAGGAAAAAGCAATGATTTTGTGTGGACAGCAGGCGAAAACGACCCGATTTCTAGGTGTTTTTACTCCTGGGAAAACTCAGAACTTAAATCTGGTAATCCTAAAACAACCATGAAAATGTTTCTTTCAAGCATTGTTGACACCTTTAATTTCGAACTTCTCAAAGAGAGGGAAATTTAATGAAAATTAGAACGCTCCAATGCGAAATAAAAACGAATGAAAAATCAAACAATGATTGAAATTTCAATAAACACTGTTAGTCCATCAGTAACGCTCTTCGGGAAAAGAACTCAGGTTGAAAGAGCAGGATCTGCGTTGAATGCGATGAATAGTAACTTAAATGTAAGTGATGAATGCCTGCATCGCAGCTTTTTTCTCCACATCAGACGTAAAACAGCGTCCAATTGCTCAAACAATTCGCCATAATAGTAAAGGAAAAATCAGACGGGAAGCATTGCAAGATTCGGATGGAAAATACAGTCATGAAAATTTTATTCACTGGAACTACCAGTTCCAACAACAATTTTTTCTAACAAATGAAATAACAGTTTTTCGGAATTTAAGAACCGAAAGCTTATACATTTGTTTAAAAGCGAAGGAAGTCTTAACAGTCTACCTCATTTTTCAATTTGTGAAAAATTTTCCCAAGCTGTTCATCTATTTAGGATTAGATATTAATGGAGCGTCTTGGCTACAACTATTGCGGAATATTGACCCCATAACGGGAACACATATGTATAATCAAGTACTCAAATTAATAAGTAAACCCCGAGAACAAAAGAAGATGATTGAAGAAAAAGACTCCTTAAAAGAGTCAGTTGTTTTTTTGAAAAAAAAAAAGAAAGAAAAAGAAAAATAAGTTTTCTTGAGTTGAAGACCATAAAAGGAAGGAACGTCTCGAGTTCGAGATCAAAAAAAGTTCTCGTGAGTTCAAGATCAAAAAAGAGGAAAAAGCAACGTCTCGAGTTTGAGATCAAAAAAATTTTCTCGAGTCTGAGACCAAAAAAAAATCTTGAGTTCGAGACCAACAAAAATTGTTTTGAGTTCAAGACCAAAAAAAGAGGAAAAGGCAACGTCTCGAGTTCGAGACCAAAAAAATTGTCTCGAGTTTGAGAGCAAAAAAAAAATTTCTTGAGTTCGAGACTTAAAAAAATTGTTTTGAGTTCAAGAACAAAAAACGGGAAAGTCTTGAGTTCGATGTGGTACTGGGTTTTCCGCTGTTGCTACCTATAGACTGCATCTATAGCACATCACAAACTGCAAAATATGCAACACCAAATGACTATGTTTTCACAATGAAACAGAATTAACAGGAAACGCATCAGTTGAGGCGAGAGTATATGGATGTCGAACAAGAATGCCAGAAGACCTATTATGATCGCAGTAGGTATGGACAGAGCTATTAATTTGGCGAAGAAGTGTTAGATTTCAACCCAACGGTTAAAAAAGGAGAAACTAGAAAAATTAATTTTTTCTATAGAGGACCATACATAATAGTTGACATTATAAACAACTTGATTTTCAAGGTAGAAGATAAAAAGACGAAGAAAGCTATGAAGGTCCATTATGACCGACTGGAAAAATATAAAACAAAGGAAAAGCTATTCACGCCTGAGCCTCAGGCGAAACGAAAAACAACAGTTTAGGAGCAGAAGAATACCGATTTGAACATCTCAGACGATGATGATATAATTGAAATAGAATCACCTACAGACAGTAAAAGCATTCTGAACACAGAAAATCAATCCGAAGCTGAGGATGCGAACGACTCACTCAATGTCACAAATGACACGTGTGAGAATGAAGCTAGAGAATCAGAGCAAGAAACATCTAAAGGGCAACAGAAGGCAGCAAATGTTGCCGAGGGAGGAGGTGCAACTTCTTCAAAAACTACATAGTACACCGCAAAATAAGCAGCAGAAACAAAAATTCCAAAACCAGAAAATGAGCCAAGAGAAACTAGTAATAAAAAAAAGCACTGAAGAAAAGATTAATAGTGGTCGCAAGGCAACAAATACTGCTATAAGGTCTAGCAGCCGATTAAAATTGGTGCCTGAGAAATTAAAGACTACTTTACTGAGCGAGATGAAGAGTAGTTTAGCAGTCAGGAAAATGATCATGTCTTTGTTTCAGAAAAATCCAGAATTTAAAGTGGAGTCGAAAAGAAAGGCGAGTTTGTCCGGAGTATCGTGTGAAGGAATATCACTATGTATCTGGCATTGCTTGCCATATTTGCTTCTCCATCACCTTTTATCAAGTTACACGGTTGTGATTTTGATAATAACGTATTAACAAAGAACTATTCACTAGATTACAATGCAAACTGTGATAACAAAATTCGAGTTTGATATATGCCGATGTTCAGCCTGAGATAAATCTAAAATTTTGCATGTCTGAAGCGGCATATACAGTGTCGTCACGTTAAAAAGTAACGTATATGACTATATGACGATGTCGATTTTCTCACAGAAAATTCAAGGCTACTAAAATCAATATACCCTTTAAATGAGAAAATTAGCAGGAACATTAGGCAGATCAAAAATTTTGCCATACCAGGATTTGGAGATATGACCTTTAAAGTCAACAGACGCTTGCTCACTGCGAAACCACTTATGTCGAAGAGCATAGTCAAAGCTTCATGGCAAAAAAAGGTCCCGAAGGCGCTATGTATGCAGAACTTGTAGAATGGGTTTCACTTACAGGAGAAAAACTTATTGGAAATGTGGTAATCAATGCAAAAATTTACAACGGAACAATTTGGTTGAAGCTGCTAGAACAAAACCTATTAAATTTTAAGGATCCCCTAGTTTTCTCGAAAACTGTTGTCATCAAAACCACATATTTTGAAGACAACTTAGTAATTTTTTTTTGACAATCAAGGTGAGCAAACAGGTCAAACAATCACACACTTTAATGAGGAGGACCCTGCAAAAATTGTTGGTAACAACAAGACCACATTTATCAGTGGGAAAATTTTGTCACTGAAAAATGACTTTGTTTTCACAATGAAACAGAATTAACAGGAAACGCATCAGTTGACGCGAGAGTATATGGATGTCGAACAAGAATGCCAAAAGACCTATTATGATCGCAGTAGGTATGGACAGGGCTATTAATTTGGCGAAGAAGTGTTAGTTTTCAACCCAACTTTTAAAAAAGGAGAAACAAGAAAAATTAATTCTTTCCATAGAGGGCCATACGTAATTGTTGAAATTATAAACAACTTGATTTTCAAGGTAGAAGATAAAAAGACGAAGAAAGCTATTAAGGTCCATTATGACCGACTGAAAAAATATGAAACAAAGGAAAAGCTATTCACGCCTGAGCCTCAGGCGAAACGAAAAACAACAGTTTAGGAGCAGAAAAATACCGATTTGAACATCTCAGACGATGATGATATAATTGAAATAGAATCATCTACAGACAGTAAAATCATTCTGAACACAGAAAATCAATCAGAAGCTGAGGATGCGAACGACTCACTAAATGTCACAAATGACACGTGTGAGAATGAAGCTAGAGAATCAGAGCAAGAAACATCTAAAGGGCAACAGAAGGCAGTAATTGTTGCCGAGGGAGGAGGTGCAACTTCTTCAAAAACTACAGAGTACACTGGAAAATAGGCAGCAGAAACAAAAATTCTAAACCCAGAAAATGGGTCAAGAGAATCTAGTAATAGAATAAAAAGCACTGAAAAAAAGATTAATAGTGGACCCAAGGCAACAAATACTGCTATAAGCTCTAGTAGCCGATTAAAATTGGTGCCTGAGAAATTAAAGAGTACTTTACTGAGCGAGATGAAGAGTAGTTTAGCAGTCAGGAAAATGATCATGTCTTTGTTTCAGAAAAATTCAGAAGTTTATAGTGGAATCGAAAAGAAAGGCGAGTTTGTCCGGAGCATCGTGTGAAGGAATATCACTATGTATCTGGCATTGCTTGCCATATTTGCTTCTCCATCACCTTTTATCAAGTTACACGGTTGTGATTTTGATAATATCGTATTAACAAAGAACTATTCACTAGATTACAATGCACACTGTGATAACAAAATTCGAGTTTGATATATGCCGAGGTTCAGCCTGAGATAAATCTTAAATTTTGCATGTCTGAAGCGGCATATACAGTGTCGTCACTTTAAAAAGTAACGTATATGACGATGTCAAGTTTCTCACAAAAAATTCAAGGCTACTAAAATCAATATACCCTTTAAATGAGAAAATTAGTAGGAACATTAGGCAGAACAAAAATTTTGCCATACCAGGATTTGGAGATAGGATCTTTAAAGTCAACAGACGCTTACTCACTGCGAAACCACTTATGTCGGAGAGCATAGTCAAAGCTTCATGGCAAAAAAAGGACCCGAAGGCGCTAAGTATGCAGAACTTGTAGAATGGGTTTCACTTACAGGAGGAAAACTTATTGGAAATGTGGTAATCAATGCAAAAATTTACAACTGAACAATTTGGTTGAAGCTGCTAGAACAAAGCCTATTAAATTTTAAGGATCCCCTAGTTTTCTCGAAAACTGTTTTCATCAAAACCACATATTTTGAAGACAACTTAGTATTTTTTTTGACAATCAAGGTGAGCAAACAGGTCAAACAATCACACACTTTAATGAGGAGGACCCTGCAAAAATTGTTGGTAACAACAAGACCACATTTATCAGTGGGAAAATTTTACACAAAAACAAATATTAAAATTTTGCATAAGAAACCTTGGAGGAAAAAGCAAGGATTATGTGAGGACAGCAGATGAAAACGACCGGATTTCTAGGTGTTTTTTACTCCGGGGAAAACTCAGAACTTAAAACTGGTAATCCTAAAATAACCATGAAAATGTTTCTTTCAAGCATCGTTGACACCTTTAATTTCGAACTTTTCGAAGAGAGAGGGAAATTTTTTTGATGAAAATTAGAACGCTCCAATGCGAGATAAAACGACTGAGAATTGAAACAATGATTGAAGTTTCAAAAAACATTGTTAGTCCATCAGTAATGCTCTTCGAGAAAAGAACTCACGTTGAAAGAGCAGGATTTCTGTTATATGTTCGTAAATGTGATAAGATGGTAGCAGCAATAACGAAATTACCTCTTTGCACAGAAGAAGTTCCTGTGTTAGTATAGGCTCAGAACTTTTCTTCTATTAGATATGTTGTACCTAATACAAAAATTTTGATTCATAATTATACAATTGCTGCATGCAACCCGCTGTACCCAAATGTTGTCAAATTAGAAGACGGCAGATTTCAACAATATGGAGAAGTCCTGAAGAAATTCAATCGTGAGATATATCAGTGGTCGATGAATAGTAACTTAAATGAAAGTGATGAATGCCTGCATCGCAGCTTTGTCTCCACATCAGACGTAAAACAGAGTCAAATTGCTCAAACAATTCGCCATAATAGTAAAGGAAAAATCAAACGGGAAGCATTCCAAGATTCGTATGGAAAATACAGTCATGAAAATTTTATTCACTGGAACTACCAGTTCCAACAACAATTTTTTCTAACAAATGAAATAACAATTTTTCGGAATTTAAGAACCGAAAACTTATACATTTGTTTAAAAGCGAAGGAAGTCTTAACAGTCAACCTCATTTTTCAATTTGTGAAAAACTTTTCCAGGCTGTTCATCTATTTAGGATTAGATATTAATGGAGCGTCTTGGCTACAATTATTGCGGAATCTTGACCCCATAATGGGAACACATATGTATAATCAAGTACTCAAAATAATAAATGAACCCCGAGAACAAAAGAAGATGATTGAAGAAAAAGACTGCTGAAAAGAGTCCGGAGCATCGTGTGAAGGAATATCACTATGTATCTGGCATTGCTTGCCATATTTGCTTCTCCATCACCTTTTATCAAGTTACACGGTTGTGATTTTGATAATAACGTATTAACAAAGAACTATTCACTAGATTACAATGCAAACTTTGATAACAAAATTCGAGTTTGATATATGCCGAGGTTCAGCCTGAGATAAATCTAAAATTTTGCATGTCTGAAGCGGTATATACAGTGTCGTCACGTTAAAAAGTAACGTATATGACGATGTCGATTTTCTCACAGAAAATTCAAGGCTACTAAAATCAATATACCTTTTAAATGAGAAAATTTGTAGGAACATTAGGCAGAACAAAAATTTTGCCATACCAGGATTTGGAGATAGGACCTTTAAAGTCAACAGACCTTTAAAGTCAAAAGGTCCCGAAGGCGCTATGTATGCAGAACTTGTAGAATGGGTTTCACTTACAGGAGAAAAATTTATTGGAAATGTGGTAATCAATGCAAAAATTTACAACGGAACAATTTGGTCGAAGCTGCTAGAACAAAACCTATTAAATTTTAAGGATCCCCTAGTTTTCTCGAAAACTGTTTTCATCAAAACCACATATTTTGAAAACAACTTAGTAATTTTTTTTGACAATCAAGGTGAGCAAACAGGTCAAACAATCACACACTTTAATGAGGAGGACCCTGCAAAAATTGTTGGTAACAACAAGACCACATTTATCAGTGGGAAAATTTTGTCACTGAAAAATGACTATGTTTTCACAATGAAACAGAATTAACAGGAAACGGATCAGTTGACGCGAGAGTATATGGATGTCGAACAAGAATGCCAGAAGACCTATTATGATCGCAGTAGGTATGGACAGAGCTATTAATTTGGCGAAGAAGTGTTAGTTTTCAACCCAACGGTTAAAAAAAGGAAACAAGAAAATTTAATTCTTTCTATAGAGGACCATACATAATAGTTGAAATTATAAACAACTTGATTTTCAAGGTAGAAGATAAAAAGACGAAGAAAGCTATTAAGGTCCATTATGACCGACTGAAAAAAAATAAAACAACAGAAAAGCTATTCACGCCTGAGCCTCAAGCGAAACGAAAAACGACAGTTTAGGAGCAGAAAAATACCGATTTGAACATCTCAGACGATGATGATATAATTGAAATAGAATCACCTACAGAGAGTAAAAGCATTCTGAACACAGAAAATCAATCAGAAGCTGAGGATGCGAACGACTCCCTAAATGTCACAAATGACACGTGTGAGAATGAAGCTAGAGAATCAGAGCAAGAAACATCTAAAGGGCAACAGAAGGCAGTAAAAGTTGCCGAGGGAGGAGGTGCAACTTCTTCAAAAGCTACAGAGTACACTGGAAAATAAGCAGCAGAAATAAAAATTCTAAAACCAGAAAATGAGTCAAGAGAATCTAGTAATAAAATAAAAAGCACTGAAGAAAAGATTAATAATGGTCCCAAGGCAACAAATACTGCTATAAGGTCTAGCAGCCGATTAAAATTGGTGCCTGAGAAATTAAAAACTACTTTACTGAGCGAGATGAAGAGTAGTTTAGCAGTCAGGAAAATGATCATGTCTTTGTTTCAGAAAAATCCAGAAATTTGTAGTGGAATCGAAAAGAAAGGCGAGTTTGTCCGGAGCATCGTGTGAAGGAATATCACTATGTATCTGGCATTGCTTGCCATATTTGCTTCTCCATCACATTTTATCAAGTTACACGGTTGTGATTTTGATAATAACGTATTAACAAAGAACTATTCACTAGATTACAATGCAAACTGTGATAACAAAATTCGAGTTTGATATATGCCGATGTTCAGCCTGAGATAAATCTAAAATTTTGCATGTCTGAAGCGGCATATACAGTGTCGTCACGTTAAAAAGTAACGTATATGACGATGTCGAGTTTCTCACAGAAAATTCAAGGCTACTAAAATCAATATACCCTTTAAATGAGAAAATTAGTAGGAACATTAGGCAGATCAAAAATTTTGCCATACCAGGATTTGGAGATAGGACCTTTAAAGTCAACAGACGCTTACTCACTGCGAAACCACTTATGTCGAAGAGCATAGTCAAAGCTTCATGGCAAAAAAAGGTCCCGAAGGCGCTATGTATGCAGAACTTGTAGAATGGGTTTCACTTACAGGAGAAAAATTTATTGGAAATGTGGTAATCAATGCAAAAATTTACAACGGAACAATTTGGTCGAAGCTGCTAGAACAAAACCTATTAAATTTTAAGGATCCCCTAGTTTTCTCGAAAACTGTTTTCATCAAAACCACATATTTTGAAAACAACTTAGTAATTTTTTTTGACAATCAAGGTGAGCAAACAGGTCAAACAATCACACACTTTAATGAGGAGGACCCTGCAAAAATTGTTGGTAACAACAAGACCACATTTATCAGTGGGAAAATTTTGTCACTGAAAAATGACTATGTTTTCACAATGAAACAGAATTAACAGGAAACGGATCAGTTGACGCGAGAGTATATGGATGTCGAACAAGAATGCCAGAAGACGTATTATGATCGCAGTAGGTATGGACAGAGCTATTAATTTGGCGAAGAAGTGTTAGTTTTCAACCCAACGGTTAAAAAAAGGAGAAACAAGAAAAAATAATTCTTTCTATAGAGGACCATACATAATTGTTGAAATTATAAACAACTTGATTTTCAAGGTAGAAGATAAAAAGACGAAGAAAGCTATTAAGGTCCATTATGACCGACTGAAAAAATATAAAACAAAGGAAAAGCTATTCACCCCTGAGCCTCAGGCGAAAAGAAAAACAACAGTTTAGGAGCAGAAAAATACCGATTTGAACATCTCAGACGATGATGATATAATTGAAATAGAATCACCTACAAACAGTAAAAGCATTCTGAACACAGAAAATCAATCAGAAGCTGAGGATGCGAACGACTCACTAAATGTCACAAATGACACGTGTGAGAATGGAGCTAGAGAGTCAGAGCAAGAAACATCTAAAGGGCAACAGAAGGCAGTAAATGTTGCCGAGGGAGGAGGTGCAACTTCTTCAAAAACTACAGAGTACACTGGAAAATAGGCCGCAGAAACAAAAATTCTAAACCCAGAAAATGGGTCAAGAGAATCTAGTAATAAAATAAAAAGCACTGAAGAAAAGACTAATAGTGGACCCAAGGCAACAAATACTGCTATAAGCTCTAGTAGCCGATTAAAATTGGTGCCTGAGAAATTAAAGACTACTTTACTGAGCGAGATGAAGAGTAGTTTAGCAGTCAGGAAAATGACCCTGTCTTGTTTCAGAAAAATCCAGAAATTTATAGTGGAATCGAAAAGAAAGGCGAGTTTGTCCGGAGCATCGTGTGAAGGAATATCACTATGTATCTGGCATTGCTTGCCATATTTGCTTCTCCATCAACTTTTATCAAGTTACACGGTTGTGATTTTGATAATATCGTATTAACAAAGAACTATTCACTAGATTACAATGCAAACTGTGATAACAAAATTCGAGTTTGATATATGCCGAGGTTAAGCCTTAGATAAATCTTAAATTTTGCATGTCTGAAGCGGCATATACAGTGTCGTCACTTTAAAAAGTAACGTATATGACGATGTCGAGTTTCTCACAGAAAATTCAAGGCTACTAAAATCAATATACCCTTTAAATGAGAAAATTAGTAGGAACATTAGGCAGAACAAAAATTTTGCCATACCAGGATTTGGAGATAGGACCTTTAATGTCAGCAGACGCTTACTCACTGCAAAACCACTTATGTCGAAGAGCATAGTCAGAGTTTCATGGCAAAAAGGGTCCCGAAGGCGCTATGTATGCAGAACTTGTAGAATGGGTTTCACTTACAGGAGAAAAACTTATTGGAAATGTGGTAATCAATGCAAAAATTTACAACGGAACAATTTGGTTGAAGCTGCTAGAAAAAAAACCTATTAAATTTTAAGGATCCCCTAGTTTTCTCGAAAACTGTTTTCATCAAAACCACATATTTTGAAGACAACTTAGTTGTTTTTTTTTGACAATCAAGGTGAGCAAACATGTCAAACAATCACACACTTTAATGAGGAGGACCCTGCGAAAATTGTTGGTAACAACAAGACCACATTTATCGGTGGGAAAATTTTACCCAAAAACAAATATGAAAATTTTGCATAATAAACCTTGGAGGAAAAAGCAAGGATTTTGTGAGGACAGCAGATGAAAACGACCGGATTTCCAGGTGTTTTTGACTCCGGGGAAAACTCAGAACTTAAAACTGGTAATGCTAATATAACCATGAAAATCTTTCTTTCAAGCATTGTTGACACCTTTAATTTCGAACTTTTCGAAGAGAGAGGGAAATTTTTTTAATGAAAATTAGAACGCTCCAATGCGAGATAAAACGACTGAGAATTGAAACAATGATTGAAGTTTCAAAAAACATTGTTAGTCCATCAGTAACGCTCTTCGAGAAAAGAACTCACGTTGAAAGAGCAGGATCTGTGTTATATGTTCATGAATGTGCTAAGATGGTAGCAGCAATAAATAGATTACCTTTTTGCACAGAAGAAGTTCCTGTGTTAGTATAGGGTCAGAACTTTTCTTCTATTAGATATGTGGACCATAATACAAAAACTTTGACTCATATTTATACAATAGCTGCATGCAACCCGCTGTACCCGAATGTTGTCAAATTAGAAGACGGCAGACTTCAACAATATGGAGAAATCCTGAGGAAATTCAATTTTGAGATATATCAGTGGTCGATGAATAGTAACTTAAATGTAAGTAATGAATGCCTGCATCGCAGCTTTTTCTCCACATCAGACGTAAAACAGCGTCAAATTGCTCAAACAATTTGCCATAATAGTAAAGGAAAAATCAGACGGGAAGCATTCCAAGATTCGGATGGAAAATACAGTCATGAAAATTTTATTCACTGGAACTACCAGTTCCAACAACAATTTTTTCTAACAAATGAAATAACATTTTTTCGGAAATTAAGAACCCAAAGCTTATAAATTTGGTTAAAAGCGAAGGAAGTCTTAACGGTCGACCTCGTTTTTAAATTTGTGAAAAATTTTCCCAAATTCTCATCTATTTAGGACTAGTTATTAATGGAGCGTCTTGGCAACAACTATTGCGGAATTTTGACCCCATAACGGGAACACGTATCTATAATCAAGTACTCAAATTAATAAATAAACCCCGAGAACAAAAGAAGATGATTGAAGCAAAAGACTCCTCAAAAGAGTCAGTTGTTAATAAAAAAAGAAAAAAAAGAAAAAGAAGAAAAATAAGTTTTCTTGAGTTGAAGACCATAAAAGGAAGGAACGTCTCGAGTTCGAGACCAAAAAAAGTTGTCGTGAGTTCAAGACCAAAAAAGAGGAAAAGGCAACGTCTCGAGTTCGATACCAAAAAAATTGTCTTGAGTTTGAGACCAAAAAAAAATTTCTTGTGTTCGAGACCAGAAAAAATTGTTTTGAGTTCAAGAGCAAAAACAACGGGAACGTTTTGAGTGCGAGACCAAAAAAAGAAAGGAATGAAGGAAAAGCCTTGAGTTCAAGATTGAAAAAAGGGTTCTTTCTTTAGAAGCAAAAAGGGTTCTTTATCCAATATAGCGGGTAACGAGATTTCACAGATTGGTGAATATGTGTACTACATGCCAGAATCGGGGAAAGTATTCTCCGAGATTTCCCCGAGAGTGTATCGAGTGGAATCTTGTCTGTTGCGGACTCGGAAAGTATCTACGCTTGAAGATCTGGCACCAGCCAATATTCGGTCGCGTGCTATACAGACTGAAGTGGAACCGCAAAACCAGTGCTCACAGTTAGAGAAGTTGAAGAGCACTAATTATTCACTTCAAAAAGACGTCGTCGAGCTTCGACAGGATTTGGATAAATTTTGCATCAAGACCATGGAGGCAACAAAAGAAGTTTTGGTCAAATGCAGCAACGAGTGTGAGGCGTTACGAGATAATTTAAAGAGAGCAGCAGCCAGAAATGCTGAACAGGAGCAGTCCAATGAGGTAGTGAAGCAAGAGTTGGCCGGTTTGAAAGTCAAGACAGTTAAGAAGGGCAAAGCCATCGAAAAAATGGAGAAAATGAAAGACCAATTGAGATCAGAGCTCGAGCAGCTAGAACACTACAACTAGTATTTGGCCAACGAATGCCGAAAAAAAGTTCTCTCATTGATTGACAAAAGAGTACGCTTAGAAACGAAAAAGCCAAAACAAAGGCCACGGAGAAATTTTTATCCGAGATTCGGAAAAAAACGTTAGAAACCGGCCTGCAACGCTATACAAGACTTTGTTGGAAAAAAAGTTCAGCTTCAAAAGATCAGATCAGGAAACACTGCCACAAAATGAGCCTGTTGACGCACCCTGATGAGGGTGGAGACGAAGAATTCTTCAAAACCATTAACCGGGCATATCAAATTCTGACAACTGATGCGGCACGGTAAGCGTACAACATACTTCGACTTAACAAGGCAGAAGAAATTATGAACAACCAAAACTTTTCTGCATAGTAAGACGTTCAAATAACAAGATCTGTGAATAAAAATATTGTTTGATTTTGAGTGAGTGGTGCACTCTATTCTTGTTAAGAGGTGGGCAGTGTGAGTGTCACAAATATATAGAAAAGATGTACTAAAACCTTGGGTTTCAAGGTTAAAGATTTAGATTAAAACTTGATTTATTACCTGATTTGTGGCTGAAACAAGTTTGATAGGTGTCAGAAAAGAAAATAGAACTGTGATTAGACAATTCTGGGGCTTCGAGCGAAATCAACGAAACTGACATATCTTTGTTGACTTGTTTAATTTACCACGATGATAGAACAAATATTGGGTACAGACCAAAGTGAGGATTAAATTCATTCATTGAACACCCAACTTAGCATCAGAGTTAACCACTCTATTAATCATTATTCTATTTAAGCCAACTTTTTTTCACCTTCATTTGCTTAACAAATTAATTTTTAACTTTGCATTTTAATATTGTGGTTGCATGTACGATAAACTCCTGATAATAGTCAGTGAACTCCCTGTTGAACGGAGATTGCATAAATGGAATATATATATATATATATATATATATATATATATATATATAGATTTGTCAATAACGAAAAATTTTTTTGTGATACACTCGATTGTTATGCCATCTGATCCTCCAGTTTTATTGTTTTTCTAATTTGAAAGTTGATTTTCGATTTCCATTATTATAACTTGGATATATAGCCTTGATTAACACTACCAAATAATAAAGGAATAATGGTTTCTCAATACTTCCGCTTGGAAATGTTTTTCTTGCGAGAATGCCGTTTTAGCCCCAAATAGTCTTTTTAAATACACCTCCCAAGCCTGCAATTTGTGTTCCTCTGGATGTCACTCTTTTATTTTAGTAACTCCAAACCTCTTTTTTATTAGATACTTTTTACATTCTGCTTCTAAGATAACAAACCTCTTTTGACTATGTCAAAACATTTGCCTCTTCATTTTCCCTTTCTTTTCGAAGGTTTGTGTCATTTTAAAAAACGCAACCATTCCTGGAACCTGTATCTGTTTTCATATTACAGCTGGTTATGCAGCACGTACTATTCTTTGTTATACCATTTAGGTTATTTCCTGTAAGCAGAGGCGGCTGCTGATTCATTGATCGCCTCGGAGATAAATGAGAACGGATTGTTTTTTTTCACACAGTATTTTAGGCTTTTGCACTTGTTTCAACGTTTTTGACAGTTTTCCGATAATGTGTTTTTGTACTTATTCTTTTCTACTTGCCGCCGTTTACAGTTTTTCCTGTCATTACCCATTTATTCAAGAACTCACATAGAAGATGACAGCGAGTCGCGGTATCGAGTTTGTTCTTACGTTTTTGTTAATGTAGTTTATATAGAAATTATTCTGTATTTTCCGTGTTTTTGTACTAAAAATTTCAATCAGAAAAAGAAAGTCAATAATGTGTTGGAGTTTCTTTCAAGCTTGATTCAAAAGCTGATCTGGCCCCTTTGCCTTCCTCAGACATAAGCTTAGTCATGGCGATCTCAATTGAAATCTAAAATTGAAATCACAATAATAATTGTCTACCACCATGGCAAGGCTGCATAACTTTGGTTAAAGCAAGATAAATGAATTTCGAATTTTGTTTTGGTGCAAAAATAGCTGCTGTAAATACGAGGTTAAATTCTTCTGTCGTCAAGGTTATTTAGTTACTTTTCTATGACAAAATTTACAGGCGGTTTTTAGGTGCTTCCTGACTGCCATTGATATACAACTTTCTGATCTGCCTCAACCGCTATTGTTTCTCTCTTTGCTAATGCTTTAAAACATAAAAAACTGTGTTATGGTGATGAAGGTTCAGTTAAGAAGCAGAAATTTAAAACGGTTTGCTAGAGCTTAACTCAATCTTGATGCCAAAATTATTCTTGCTCCTTCGCACGCGTACCTTTTATCATGCGATCTTATTTTAATTTCTCGCCGCCTTTTTGCAACATTGTCTACCAATTTCCAACTGTTAATTTTTTGAGATTTTGTGAGGTCTAGATATATTCATACAAACTTAAAACAAACAGCTTTTTTAACACAGCGCTTTTTAATAAATTTTATTTGATTAGTTTCATTTTGCAGTCTATGTGTAGTAACCACATATGTAGTAGCGTATTCTAGTTCAAGATAAATGAATTCAAATTCCGTTTTGGTGCGAAAGAAGCTGCGGTAAAGATGAGGTGAAATTCTTCTATCTTCAAGGCATATAGTATCACTTCTGTGATAAAAATATACAGACAGTTTTCAGGTGCTTACTGATTGCTATTGATTTAACACTTTGTTTTCTTTAATTGACTGCTAATAAATACATCTTCCTGATGTATTAATACAGATAAAATTCTGTATTATCAGTGTTTTTGGTACTGAACGTTTCAATCTGAAGTAGAAGATCATTCGTTAGGCTTTCATTCAAGCTTGATTTCAAATTTGTTCTACATACTTTGAATTCTTCAGACAACGTTTAGTTATGTTGATCTCATTTGAACTTCATGTCCTCCTTTGTTCCTAAGTTTGGTCACCAGTTTTCTGTTGTTCTCTGTTTCAGATGTTGTGTGGTCTGGATGTCTTGATTCAAATTTTAAACGCTCAGTTTTGTTAAGAAATTGTGCATTCTCTACTAAATATTATTTAATTTTATCCGTTTCGCACCGTATGCGTAGTAGCTGTTTACCCTCCAGGTTGTGTTGACAATCGAGAATTATGTGGAATTTAGGAGCAGTAGCAGTTTCAGATAGGACTTATCAGATTTTTGGACCGCTCCTTCTGCTCTTTTGGTACCTTATTAATTTATTTCACAATATCGGCAAAATTTAAATTTTGTGATTCAATGTATTAGTTAGATTTCGATTGTTTAATTTCCAATAAATCATGCGTTACGTTCTCCAGCCTTTCTCTCATTGTCGAATCGCATTTGCTCTTCTTCAGTTTTATCTGATTTAGTAATTGCTTCGACATTTTCATAGAGCAGAACCCGCATATAGTGTCAAGAACTTCTGTTTTTGCTTTCATTTATCAAAAGTGGACTCTTATAGCGGTCCAAATTCCGCATGCGTTCTGACATTCCCACGTTAGTATATATGTTTGGCTCGGCGACATTGCAGAATATGTTGTAATATATTTGTTTAATAAAAGATTTTACCGTACTCCAATTCAATTTCGGCCAATAGGGATCAGAAAAACATGCGGATTGAGTTATCTGTATTTGAATTTATCGCATGTCACATAATAAATGGTCGCATATAAAATGAATGAGTAAAGCTAGTTTTCCTGAAGTTTGGTGCCAATTCAAGAAAAACGCAATCCGTCCCGGAACCTGTTTCTGTGTTCAGCTTTTTTAAGTCATCTAGCAGAGGCGGTTGTTGATTCATAGAAGGCTTTAGAGAAACTTGAGTACGAATTGTTGTTTTCATTCAAATTGGTAGGTTTTTGCACTTTTTAAACGCTTTGATCTTTTTCAGATGTTGATTTTCCGCACTTTCTTTCTATAGGTGTGACTTGTCTACTGCCATTGCAACGCCGCATTCTTGAAAAGTGAATTCTAAATCTGTTTTTGGTGCAAAATAGGCTGCGGTAAATATGAGTTAAAACTGTTCTATCGCCAAGGCAAATAGTTTTTTTGTGATTAAATTTTTCAGGCAGTGCATAGATACTTACTGATTGCTATTGATATGCCGATTTCCGGTCTGCCTCAGCCACTTTTGCATAGCTCCTTGCTAATATGTCAAAACAGTTAAAATTCTGTATTTTCATGATTTTTGACTGAATATTACATTCAGAAGTGAAAAAATGTTTGTTAGATCTTAATTCAAGCCCGATGCCAGAATTGTTCCTGCTCCTTTGATTTCCTTGGACCTACGCTTAGTCACGGTGATCTCAGTTGAACTACATGTCGCCTTTGTTCGTAAGTTGTTTTCTGTTTCAGATGTTGTGTGGTCGGGATGTATTGATCCAATTTTTAAACGCTCATTTTTGTTAAGAAATTTTGCAATGTCTACTAAATATCATTTAATTTTATCCGTTTCGCTTCGTATGCGTAGTAGCTGTTTATCCTCCAGGTTGGGTTTACCGATTCGTTGAAAATCGAGAATTATGTGGATATTAGGATCAGTAGCAATTTCAGATAGGACTTATCAGATTTTTGGACCGCTCCTGCTCTTTTGGTACCTTATTAATATATTTAACAATATCGGCAAAATTTAATTTTTGTGATTCAATGTCTTAGTTAGATTTCGATTGTTTAATTTCCAATAAATCATGTGTTACGTTCTGCAGCCTTTCCTTCATTGTCGAATCGGTTTTGCTCTTCTTCAGTTCTATCTGATTTATTAATTGCCTCGACATTTTCATAGAGCAGAACCCGCATGTAGTGTCAAGAACTTCTGTTTTTGCTTTCATTTATCAAAAGTGGACTCTTATAGCGGTCCATATTCCGCATGCGTTCTGACATTCCAACGTTAGTATATATGTTTGGCTTGAACGGAGATTGAATAAAGGGAACATATATATATATATATATATATATATATATATATAGATTTGTCAATAACGAAGAATTTTTTTGTGATACACTCAATTGTTATGCCATCTGATCCTCCAGTTTTATTGTTTTTCTAATTTGAAAGTTGGTTTTCGATTTCCATCATTATAATTTGGATATATAGCCTTGATTAACACTACCAAATAATAAAGGAATAATGGTTTCTCAATACTTCCGCTTGAATATGTTTTTCTTGCGAGAATGCCGTTTTAGCCCCAAATAGTCTTTTTAAATACACCTCCCAAGCCTGCAATTTGTGTTCCTCTGTATGTCACTCTTTTATTTTAGTAACTCCAAACCTCTTTTTCATTAGATACTTTTTACATTCTGCTTCTAAGATAACAAACTTCTTTTGACTATGTCAAAGATTTGCCTCTTCATTTTCCACTTCTTTTCGAAGGTTTGTGTCATTTTAAAAAACGCAACCATTCCTGGAACCTGTATCTGTTTTCAGATTACAGTTGGTTATGCAGCACGTACTATTCTTTGTTATACCATTTAGGTTATTTCCTGTAAGCAGAGGCGGCTGCTGATTCATTGATCGCCTCGGAGATAAATGAGAACGGATTGTTTTTTTTTCACACAGTATTTTAGGCTTTTGCACGTGTTTCAACGCTTTTGACAGTTTTCTGATAATATTTTTTGTACTTATTCTTTTCTACTTGCCGCCGTTTACAGTTTGTATTTAAAGTCAACACTGCAGACCACCTTTTTTTGCTTCGTTAAGAACGTTTTTTCTATTAGTGTGAATTGATTCAAAGAACTGCTGCTTACGAAGATTCTCTGGACTAATCGTTTACTGGTTTGAGATTTGTACGTTTGTGCGTTTTTTTTCTGTTTGTTCCTGTCATCACACATTTATTCAAGAACTCACAAAGAAGATGACAGCGAGTCGCGCTATCGAGTTTGTTCTTACGTCTTTGTTACTGTATTTATATAGAAAATATTCTGTATTTTCAGTGTTTTTGTACTAAAAATTTCAATCAGAAGTAGAAAATCATGTGTTGGAGTTTCTTTCATGCTTGATTCAAAAGTTGATCTGGCCCCTTTGCCTTCCTCAGACATAAGCTTAGTCATGGCGACCTCAATTGAAATCTAAAATTGAAATCACAATAATAATTGTCTACCACCATGGCAAGGCTGCATAACTTTGGTTAAAGCAAGATAAATTCGAATTTTGTTTTGGTGCAAAAAAAGCTGCTGTAAATACGAGGTTAAATTCTTCTGTTGTCAAGGTTATTTAGTTACTTTTCTATGACAAAATTTACAGGAGGTTTTTAGGTGCTTTCTGACTGCCATTGATACACAACTTTCTGATCTGCCTCAACCGCTATTGTTTCTCTCTTTGCTAATGCCTTAAAACATAAAAAACAGTTTTTTCAGTGTTATGGTGATGAAGGTTCAGTTAAGAAGCAGAAATTTAAAACGGTTTGCTAGAGCTTAACTCAATCTTGATGCCAAAATTTTTCTTGCTCCTTCGCAGGCATACCCTTAATCATGCTGATCTTATTTTAATTTCTCGCCGCTTTTTTTGTAACATTGTCTACCAATTTCCAACTGTTAATTTTTTGAGATTTTGTGAGGTCTGGATATATTCATACAAATTTAAAATAAACAGCTTTTTTAACACAGCGCTTTTTAATAAATTTTATTTGATTAGTTTCATTTTGCAGTCTATGTGTAGTAACCACATATGTAGTAGCGTATTCTAGTTCAAGATAAATGAATTCAAATTCCGTTTTGGTGCGAAAGAAGCTGCGGTAAAGATGAGGTGAAATTCTTCTATCTTCAAGGCATATAGTAACACTTCTGTGATAAAAATTTACAGACAGTTTTCAGGTGCTTACTGATTGCTATTGATTTAACACTTTGTTTTCTTTAATTGACTGCTAGTAAATACATCTTCCTGATGTATTAATACAGATAAAATTCTGTATTATCAGTGTTTTTGGTACTGAACGTTTCAATCTGAAGTAGAAGATCATTCGTTAGGCTTTCATTCAAGCTTGATTTCAAATTTGTTCTGCATACTTTGAATTCTTGAGACAACGTTTAGTTATGTTGATCTCATTTGAACTTCATGTCCTCTTTTGTTCCTAAGTTTGGTCACCAGTTTTCTGTTGTTCTCTGTTTCAGATGTTGTGTGGTCTGGATGTCTTGATTCAAATTTTAAACGCTCAGTTTTGTTAAGAAATTGTGCATTCTCTACTAAATATTATTTAATTTTATCCGTTTCGCACCGTATGCGTAGTAGCTGTTTACCCTCCAGGTTGTGTTGACGATCGAGAATTATGTGGAGTTTAGGAGCAGTAGCAGTTTCAGATAGGACTTATCAGATTTTTGGACCGCTCCTTCTGCTCTTTTGGTACCTTATTAATTTATTTCACAATATCGGCAAAATTTAAATTTTGTGATTCAATGTATTAGTTAGATTTCGATTGTTTAATTTCCAATAAATCATGCGTTACGTTCTCCAGCCTTTCTCTCATTGTCGAATCGCATTGGCTCTTCTTCAGTTTTATCTGATTTAGTAATTGCTTCGACATTTTCATAGAGCAGAACCCGCATATAGTGTCAAGAACTTCTGTTTTTGCTTTCATTTATCAAAAATGGACTCTTATAGCGGTCCAAATTCCGCATGCGTTCTGACATTCCAACGTTAGTATATATGTTTGGCTCGGCGACATTGCAGAATATGTTTTAATATATTTGTTTAATAAAAGATTTTACCGTACTCCAATTAAATTTCGGCCAATAGGGATCAGACAAACATGCGGATTGAGTGATTTGTATTTGAATTCATTACATGTCACATAATAAATGGTCGCATATAAAATGAATGAGTAAAGCTAGTTTTCCTGAAGTTTGGTGCCAATTCAAGAAAAAAGGCAATCCTTCACGGAACTTGTGTCTGTGTTCAGCTTTAGGTCATTTGTACAGCATGTTAATTTCTTTATTAAACCATTTTGGTGATTTTCTAGCAGAAGCGGTTGCTGATTCATAGACGGCCTTAGAGAAACTTGAATACGAATTGTTGTTTTCATTCAAATTGGTAGGTTTTTGCACTTTTTAAACGCTCTGATCTTTTTCAGATGTTGATTTTCCGCACTTTCTTTCTATAGGTGTGACTTGTCTATTGCCATTCCAATGCCGCATTCTTGAAAAGTGAATTCTAAATCTGTTTTTGGTGCAAAATAGGCTGCGGTAAATATGAGTTAAAATTGTTCTATCGCCAAGGCAAATAGTTTTATTGTGATTAAATTTTTCAGGCAGTTCATAGATACTTACTGATTGCTATTGATATCCGGTTTCCGGTCTGCCTCAGCCACTTTTGCATAGCTCCTTGCTAATATGTCAAAACAGATAAAATTCTGTATTTTCAGGATTTTTGACTGCATATTACATTCAGAAGTGAAAAAATGTTTGTTAGATCTTCATTCAAGCCCGATGCCAGAATTGTTCCTGCTCCTTTGATTTCCTTAGACCTACGCTTAGTCACGGTGATCTCAATTGAACTACATGTCGCCTTTGTTCCTAAGTTTGGTCATCAATTTTCTTTTGTTTTCTGTTTCAGATGTTGTGTGGTCGGGATGTATTGATCCAATTTTTAAACGCTCATTTTTGTTATGAAATTTTGCAATGTCTACTAAATATCATTTAATTTTATCCGTTTCGCTTCGTATGCGTAGTAGCTGTTTATCCTCCAGGTTGGGTTTACCGATTCGCTGAAAATCGAGAATTATGTGGATATGAGGATCAGTAGCAATTTCAGATAGGACTTATCAAATTTTTGTACCGCTCCATCTGCTCTTTAGGTACCTTATTAATTTATTTCCCAAAATCGGCAAAATTTACTTTTTGTGATTAAATATATTAGTTAGATTTCGATTGTTTTATTTCCATTAAATCATGCGTTACGTTCTCCAGCTTTTCCTTTATTGTCGATTCGTTTTTGCTCTTCTTCAGTTCTATCTGATTTAGTAATTGCCTTGACACTTTCATAGAGCAGAACCCGCATATAGTGTCAAGAACTTCTGTTTTTGTTTTCATTTATCAAAAGTGGACTCTTATAGCGGTCCAAATTCCGCATGCGTTCTGACATTCCAACGTTAGTATATATGTTTGGCTCGGTGGCATTGCCGAATTTGTAGTAACATATTTGTTTAATAAAAGATTTTACCGTATTCCAATTCATTTTCGGACAAAAGGGATCAGACAAATATTCGGGTTGAGTGACTTGTATTTAAATTCTTCGCATGTCACCTGATGTATGGTCGCACATGAAATGTATGAGTAAAGCTAGTTTTTCTGAAGTTTGGTGCCAATTCTAGAAAAACGCAATCCGTCCCGGAACCTGTTTCTGTGTTCAGCTTTAAGTCATTTGTACAGCATGTTGATTTCTTTATTAAACCATTTTGGTGATTTTCTAGCAGAGGCGGTTGCTGATTAATAAAAGGCCTGAGAGAAACTTGAGTACGAATTGTTGTCTTCATTCAAAGTGGTAGGTTTTTGCACTTTTTAAAAGCTTTGATCTTTTTCAGATGTTGATTTTTCGCACTTTTTTTCTATAGGTGTGACTTGTCTACTGCCATTCCAATGCTGCATTTTTGAAAAATGAATTCTAAATCTGTTTTTGGTGCAAAATAGGCTGCGGTAAATATGAGGTAAAACTGTTCTATCGCCAAGGCAAATAGTTTTCTTGTGATTAATTTTTTCAGGCAGTTCATAGATACTTACTGATTGCTATTGATATGCCAATTTCCGGTCTGCCTCAGCCACTTTTGCATAGCTCCTCGCTAATATATCAAAACAGATAAATTTCTGTATTTTCAGAGTTTTTTGCTCAATATTACATTCAGAAGTGAAAAAATCTTTGTTAGATCTCAATTCAAGCCTGATGCCAGAATTGTTCCTGCTCCATTGATTTCCGTAGACTTACGCTTGATCACGGTGATCTCAATTGAAATACATGTCGCCTAAGTTCGGTCATCAATTTTCTTTTGTTTTCTGTTTCAGATGTTGTAAGGTCGGGATGTATTGATCCAATTGTTAAACGCTCATTTTTGTTAAGAAATTTTGCAATCTCTACTAAATATCATTTAATTTTATCCGTTTCGCTTCGTATGCGTAGTAGCTGTTTACCCTCGAGGTTGGGTTTACCGATTCGTTGACAATTAAGAATTATGTGGATATTAGGAGCAGTAGCAATTTCAGATAGGACTTATCAGATTTTTGGACCGCTCCTTCTGCTCTTTTGGTACCTTATTAATTTAATTCACAAAATCGGCAAAATTTAAATTTTGTGGTTCAATGTATTAGTTACATTTCGAATGTTTAATTTCCATTAAATCATGCGTTACGTTCTCCAGCTTTTCCTTCATTGTCGATTCGCTTTTGCTCTTCTTCAGTTCTATCTGACTTAGTAATTGCCTCGACACTTTCATAGAGCAGAACCCGCATATAGTGTCCAGAACTTCTGTTTTTGCTTTCATTTATCAAAACTGGACTCTTATAGCGGTCCAAATTCCCTATGCGTTCTGACATTCCAACGTTAGTTTATATGTTTTGCTTGCCGGCATTGCAGAATTTTTAGTAATTTATTTGTTTAATAAAAGATTTTACCGTATTTCAGTTAATTTTCGGCCAATAGGGATCAGACAAACGTTCGGGTTGATTGTCTTGTATTTAAATTCTTCGCTTGTCACTTGATAAAATGTCGCACATAAAATGCATGAGTAAGGCTAATTTTTCTCAAGTTTGATGTCATTTCTAGAAAAATGCAGTCCTTCCCTGAACCTGTTTGTATTCAGCTTTAAGTTATTTTTTTTAAAGTTTTTTACTTCCATGTCAATGCTGTTTTCCTGATAAATGAATTCCAAATGCTTTTTGCTAAAAAATAGGCTGCGGTAAATATGAGATAAAACTCTTCCATCGCCGAGGCAAATTGTTTTTTTCTGTAATTCAATTTTTCAGGAGGTTCTTAGGTACTTACTGACTGCTTTTGATATGCCACTTTGTGTTCTGTATCGACTGCAGGTGCATACATCCTTTCTGATGTATTATCATAGATAAAATTTTGTATTTTCAGTGTTTTGGTAGTGCGTGTTTTGATCCGAATTAGAAGGTCATGTGTTAGAGTTCCGTTCAAGCTTGATTTTAAAGTAGTTGTTACTACTTTGAATTCTTTAGACATGGTGATCATGGTGGCCAATAAGGATCAGACAAACTTTCTGATTGAGTGATCTGCATTTGAATTCTTTGCATGTCACATGATAGATAGTCACACATGAAATGAAAGTGCAAAGCAGTTTTTTTCTGAGGGCTGGTAACAATTCAAGAAAAAGGCAATCCTTCCTGAAACCTGTACCTGTATTCAGCTTTTAATTGTTTGTAAAATATTTTGATTACTTTTTAAAACTATTTTGGTAATTTTTTAAGCAAAGGCGGCTGCTGATTCATAGAAGGCCTGGCAGAAAATTGAGTGCAATTTGTTGTTTTCACAAAATGTTTTAGGTCTTTGCTTTTTTATCGCCTGTGACAGTTTATCAAAATTTTTTCCCGCACTTGTTTTCTTCTACTGGATTCCGTTTCGTGTTCATCTTTTAGTGGAGCACTACATACCATCCTATTTTGCTTCGTTAAGGTTGTTTCTTTTTTCTATGAGTGTGAATTGACTCTATTAGCGTTAATTGAAAGCACTGCTTGTTACAATGATCCAAATTTTTAACGCTTAATTTTCTAAAGTAATTTTGCAATTTTAAAAAGTTAATTTTATCAGTTTCGCACCGTATGCGTTGTAGCTGTTTACACTGCAGGTCGGGTTTACCAATTCGTTGACAATTGAGAGTTATGTGGATATTAGGAGCAGTAGCAATTTCAGATAGGACTTATCAGATTTTTGGTCCGCTCCTTCTGCTCTTTCTGTACCTTATTAACTTATTTCTCAATATCGGCCAAATTTGAATTTTGTGATTCTACTTATTAGTTAGATTTCGATTGGTTAATTTCCCTTAAACCCTGTGTTACCTTCTCCAGCCTTTCCTTCTTTGTCGAATCGTTTTTATTAGAGCAGAACCCCCATATACTGTCAAGAACTACTGTTTTTGCTTTCATTAATCAAAAGTGGACTCTTATAGCGGTCCATATTCCGCATGCGTTCCACATTCCATCGTTTGTTTATATGTTTTGCTCGGTGGCATTGCCGAATTTGTAGTAACATATTTGTTTAATAAAAGATTTTACCGTATTCCAATTCATTTTCGGACAACAGGGATCAGACAAATATTCGGGTTGAGTGACTTGTATTTAAGTTCTTCGCATGTCACCTGATGTATGGTCGCACATAAAATGTATGAGTAAAGCTAATTTTTCTGAAGTTTGGTGTCAATTCAAGAAAAATGCTGTATCTGTGTTCAGCTTTAAGTTATTTGCTTTAGTTTTTTTACTTCCATGTCAATGCTGTTTTCCTTATGATTGAATTCCAAATCCTTTTTGCTGCGAAATAGGCTGCGTAAATATGAGTTAAAACTCTTCTATCGCCAATGCAAATAGTTTTTTTCGGTGATTAATTTTTTCAGGCAGTTCTTAGGTACTTTTTGAGTGCTTTTGAAATGCCACTTTTTGTTCTGTATCAACTGCTGGTGCATACATTCTTTCTAATGTATTAAAATAGAAAAAATTCTGTGTATTCAGTGTTATGGTAGTGCGTGTTTTGATCAGAATTAGAAGGTCATGTGTAAGAGTTAAATTCAAGCTTGCTTTTAGAGTAGTTAGTAATACTTTGAATTCTTTAGACATGGCGATCATTGTAGCCAATAGGGATCAGACAAACTTTCGGACTGAGCGATCTGCATTTGAAGTCTTCGCATGTCACATGATAGATAGTCACACATGAAATGAAAGTGCAAAGCAAATTTTTCTGAGGGCTGATGTCAATTCAAGGAAAAGGCAATCCTTCCTGAAACCTGTATCTGTATTCAGCTTTTAATTGTTTGTAAAGCATTTTGATTACTTTTTTAAACTATTTTGGTGATTTTTTAAGCAGAGGCGGCTGCTGATGCATAGAAGACCTGGCTTAAATTTGAGTACAAATTGTTGTTTTCACTCAATGTTGTAGGTCTTGCTCTTTTTATCGCCTGTGACACTTTATCGAATTTTATTTTCTGCACTTATTTTCTTCTACTGGATTCCGTTTTCCGTTTGTCCTTTAAGAGAGCACTGCATATCATCCTGTTTTTGCTGCGTTTAGGAAGTTTCTTTTTTTTGGTGTTAATTGACTCAAAGCACTGCTTCCTACGATGTTGTAAATTTTAAACGCTCAATTTTGTCAACAAATTTTGCAATTTCTACTAAATATCATTTAGTTTTATCCGTTTTGCACCGTACGCGTAGTAGCTGCTTACACTCCAGGTTGGGTTTACCAATTCGTTGACAATTGAGAGTTATGTGGATATTAGGAGCAGTAGCAATTTCAGATAGGACTTATCAGATTTTTGGTCCGCTCCTTCTGCTCTTTCTGTACCTTATTAACTTATTTCACAATATCGGCAAAATTTAAATTTTGTGATAGAACGTATTAGTTAGATTTCGATTGTTTAATTTCACTTAAATCATGCGTTACATTCTCCAGCCAATTTTCATTGTCGAATCACTTCTGCTCTTCTCCAGTTCTATCTGATTTAGTTATTAACTCGACACTTTCATAGAGCAGAACCCGCATATAGTGTCAAGAACTTCTGTTTTTGCTTTCATTTATCAAAAATGGACTCTTATAGTGGTCCATATTCCGCATGCGTTCTGACATTCCAACGTTAGTTTATATGTTTTGCTCGGCAGCATTGCAGAATTTGTAATAGTATATTTGCTTAATAAAAGATTTTACCGTACTCCAATTCAATTTCGATCAATAGGGATCAGACAAACATTTGGATTGAGTGGTTTGTTTTTAATTTTTTTTGCATGTCACCTGATAAATGGTCGCACATAAAATGAATGAGTAAAGCTAATTTTCCTGAAGTTTGGTGCCAATTCAAGAAAAACGCTATCCTTCCCGGAACTTTTTCGGTGTTCAGCTTTAAGTCATTTGTACAGCATGTTAATTTTTTCATTAAACCAATTTGGTGACTTTCTAGCAGAGGCTGTTGCTGATTAATAGAAGGCCTGAGAGAAACTTGAGTACGAATTGTTGTCTTCATTCAAAGTGGTAGGTTTTTGCACTTTTTAAAAGCTTTGATCTTTTTCAGATGTTGATTTTTCGCACTTTTTTTCTATAGGTGTGACTTGTCTACTGCCATTCCAATGCTGCATTTTTGAAAAATGAATTCTAAATCTCTTTTTGGTGCAAAATAGGCTGCGGTAAATATGAGGTAAAACTGTTCTATCGCCAAGGCAAATAGTTTTCTTGTGATTAATTTTTTCAGGCAGTTCATAGATACTTACTGATTGCTATTGATATGCCAATTTCCGGTCTGCCTCAACCACGTTTGCATGGCTCTTTTCTAATATATCACAAGAGATAAAATTTTGTACTTTCAGAGTTTTTTTTACTGAATATTACATTCAGAAATGAAAAACTGTTTGTTAGAGCTTAATTCAAGCCTGATGCCAGAATTGTACCTGCTCCTTCGATTTCCGTAGACCTACGCTTAGTAAAGGTGATCTCGTCTGAACTACATGTCGCCCTTTGTTCTTAAGATCGGCTATCAATTTCAATTGGTCCCCTTTTTCAGATATTGCGAGGTCTGGATGTATTTAGAAAAATTCAAATCCGTTGGTAAAAAAATTTATTTAGATAATAATAGCAGTTGCCATTTCAGATAAGAATAATTTGCCTCCAGCTTCTATGTCGCAAGGATTAGGCTGGGTACCTGGAACTATCAGATTTTTTGACCGCCCCTTCTGCTCTTTCTGTACTCTATTAACTCCTTTCACAACTCTTTCAGTTCCATCAGATTTTGTAATTTCATAGAAGGCGGCTGCTGACTCATTGAAGTCCTTGGAAAAATTTGAGTATGAATTGTTGTTTTCACTCGATGTTGTATGTTTTAGCAATTTTTAAACGCTTTGACAAATTTTGATGTTGATTTTTCCAATTATTTAGTCTACTCGCTGCCGTTTTGTGTTTGCTTTATAGGTCAATAATGCGTACCACATGTTTTTGCTTTGTTAAGAACTCTTCTTTTTTTGTAAGTGTGACTTGTTTACCGCCATGGCAATGCTGTTTTCTTGATGAATGAACTCCAAATGCTTTTTGCTGCAAAACAGGCTGCGTAATGAGGTAAAACTCTTCTATCGCCAAGGAAAAATGTTTTTTTCGGTGATTAAATTTTTCAGGCAGTTCTTAGGTACTTACTGACTGCTTTTGATATATCAATTTGTGTTCTGTATCGACTGCAGGTGCACACATCCTTTTTGATGTTTTAACATAGATAAAATTTTGTATTTTCAGTGTTTTGGTAGTGCGTGTTTTGATCCGAATTAGAAGGTCATGTGTTAGAGTTTCATTCAAGCTTGATTTTAAAGTAGTTGTTACTACTTTGAATTCTTTAGACATGGTGATCATGGAAGCCAATAAGGATCAGACAAACTTTCGGATTGAGTGATCTGCATTTGAATTCTTCGCACGTCACATGATAGATAGTCAGACATGAAATGAAAGTGCAAAGCAAATTTTTTCTGAGGGCTGGTGTCAATTCAAGAAAAAGGCAACCCTTCCTGAAACCTGTGTCTCTATTCAGCTTTTAATTGTTTGTAAAGCATTTTGATTACTTTTTAAAACTATTTTGGTAATTTTTTTAAAGCAAAGGCGGCTGCTGATTCATAGAAGTCCTGGCAGAAATTTGAGTACAAATTGTTGTTTTCATTCAATGCTGTGGGTCTTTGCTCTTTTTATCACCTGTGACAGTTTATCGAATTTTATTATCCGCTCTTATTTTCTCCCACTGGATTCCGTTTCGTGTTTGTTTTTTAGGTGAGCACTGCATCCTATCCTGTTTTTGCTTCGTTAAGGATGTTTCTTTTTTTTTCTATTGGTGTGAATTGACTCAAGGCACTGCTTCTTTCTCTAATTTTTCAGGCAGTTCATAGATACTTACTGATTTCTATTGATATGCCGATTTCCGGCCTGCCTCAGCCACTTTTGCATAGCTCCTTGCTAATATGTCAAAACAGATAAAATTCTGTATTTTCAGGATATTTGACTGAATAATACATTCAGAAGTGCAAAAAAGTTTGTTAGAGCTTAATTCAAGCCTGATGCCAGAATTGTTCCTACTCCTTCAATTTCCGTAGACCTACGCTTAGTCACGTTGATCTCGTATGAACTACATGTCGCCTTTCGTTCGTAAGATCGGCTATCAATTTTAATTGGTCACCACTTTCAGGTATTGTGAGGTCTGGATGTATTTAAAAAATCCAAATCTCTTTATTTAAGAAATTTTTCGTTCTTTAATAAATTCCAATGGGATTTATCCATTTCACATCGTGTGCGTAGTAGTTGTTTACTCTCCGGCTTGAGTTACCAATCCGTTGGTAAAAAAATTTATTTAGATAATAATAGCAGTTGCCATTTCAGATAAGAATAATTTGCCTCCAGCTTCTATGTCGCAAGGATCAGGCTGGGTACCTGGAACTATCAGATTTTTTGACCGCCCCTTCTGCTCTTTCTGTACTCTATTAGCTCCTTTCACAACTCTTTCAGTTCCATCAGATTTTGTAATTTCATAGAAGGCGGCTGCTGGCTCATTGAAGTCCTTGGAAAAATTTGAGTATGAATTGTTGTTTTCACTCGATGTTGTTTGTTTTAGCAATTTTTAAACGCTTTGACAAATTTTGATGTTGATTTTTCCAATTATTTAGTCTACTCGCTGCCGTTTTGTGTTTGCTTTATAGGTCAATAATGCGTACCACATGTTTTTGCTTTGTTAAGAACTCTTCTTTTTTTGTAAGTGTGACTTGTTTACCGCCATGGCAATGCTGTTTTCCTGATGAATGAACTCCAAATGTTTTTTGCTGCAAAATAGGCTGTGTAATGAGCTAAAACTCTTCTATCGCCAAGGAAAATAGTTTTTTTCGGTGATTAAATTTTTCAGGCAGTTCTTAGGTACTTACTGACTGCTTTTGATATATCAATTTGTGTTCTGTATCGACTGCAGGTGCAAACATCCTTTTTGATGTTTTAACATAGATAAAATTTTGTATTTTCAGTGTTTTGGTAGTGCGTGTTTTGATCCGAATTAGAAGGTCATGTGTTAGAGTTTCATTCAAGCTTGATTTTAAAGTAGTTGTTACTACTTTGAATTCTTTAGACATGGTGATCATGGAAGCCAATAAGGATCAGACAAACTTTCGGATTGAGTGATCTGCATTTGAATTCTTCGCACGTCACATGATAGATAGTCAGACATGAAATGAAAGTGCAAAGCAAATTTTTTCTGAGGGCTGGTGTCAATTCAAGAAAAAGGCAACCCTTCCTGAAACCTGTGTCTCTATTCAGCTTTTAATTGTTTGTAAAGCATTTTGATTACTTTTTAAAACTATTTTGGTAATTTTTTTAAAGCAAAGGCGGCTGCTGATTCATAGAAGTCCTGGCAGAAATTTGAGTACAAATTGTTGTTTTCATTCAATGCTGTGGGTCTTTGCTCTTTTTATCACCTGTGACAGTTTATCGAATTTTATTATCCGCTCTTATTTTCTCCCACTGGATTCCGTTTCGTGTTTGTTTTTTAGGAGAGCACTGCATCCTATCCTGTTTTTGCTTCGTTAAGGATGTTTCTTTTTTTTTCTATTGGTGTGAATTGACTCAAGGCACTGCTTCTTTCTCTAATTTTTCAGGCAGTTCATAGATACTTACTGATTTCTATTGATATGCCGATTTCCGGCCTGCCTCAGCCACTTTTGCATAGCTCCTTGCTAATATGTCAAAACAGATAAAATTCTGTATTTTCAGGATATTTGACTGAATAATACATTCAGAAGTGCAAAAAAGTTTGTTAGAGCTTAATTCAAGCCTGATGCCAGAATTGTTCCTACTCCTTCAATTTCCGTAGACCTACGCTTAGTCACGTTGATCTCGTATGAACTACATGTCGCCTTTCGTTCGTAAGATCGGCTATCAATTTTAATTGGTCACCACTTTCAGGTATTGTGAGGTCTGGATGTATTTAAAAAATCCAAATCTCTGTTTATTTAAGAAATTTTGCGTTCTTTAATAAATTCCAATGGGATTTATCCATTTCACATCGTGTGCGTAGTAGTTGTTTACTCTCCGGCTTGAGTTACCAATCCGTTGGTAAAAAAAATTTATTTAGATAATAATAGCAGTTGCCATTTCAGATAAGAATAATTTGCCTCCAGCTTCTATGTCGCAAGGATCAGGCTGGGTACCTGGAACTATCAGATTTTTTGACCGCCCCTTCTGCTCTTTCTGTACTCTATTAGCTCCTTTCACAACTCTTTCAGTTCCATCAGATTTTGTAATTTCATAGAAGGCGGCTGCTGGCTCATTGAAGTCCTTGGAAAAATTTGAGTATGAATTGTTGTTTTCACTCGATGTTGTTTGTTTTAGCAATTTTTAAACGCTTTGACAAATTTTGATGTTGATTTTTCCAATTATTTAGTCTACTCGCTGCCGTTTTGTGTTTGCTTTATAGGTCAATAATGCGTACCACATGTTTTTGCTTTGTTAAGAACTCTTCTTTTTTTGTAAGTGTGACTTGTTTACCGCCATGGCAATGCTGTTTTCCTGATGAATGAACTCCAAATGTTTTTTGCTGCAAAATAGGCTGTGTAATGAGCTAAAACTCTTCTATCGCCAAGGAAAATAGTTTTTTTCGGTGATTAAATTTTTCAGGCAGTTCTTAGGTACTTACTGACTGCTTTTGATATGCCACTTTGTGTTCTGTATCGACTGCAGGTGCACACATCCTTTCTGATGTTTTAACATAGATAAAATTTTGTCTTTTCAGTGTTTTGGTAGTGCGTGTTTTGATCCGAATTAGAAGGTCATGTGTTAGAGTTTCATTCAAGCTTGATTTTAAAGTAGTTGTTACTACTTTGAATTCTTTAGACATGGTGATCATGGAAGCCAATAAAGATCAGACAAACTTTCGGATTGAGTGATCTGCATTTGAATTCTTCGCATGTCACATGATAGAGAGTCAGACATGAAATGAAAGTGCACAGCAAATTTTTTCTGAGGGCTGGTGTCAATTCGAGAAAAAGGCTATCCTTCCTGAAGCCTGTGTCTCTATTCAGCTTTCAATTGTTTGTAAAGCATTTTGATTACTTTTTAAACTATTTTGGTGATTTTTTAAGCAAAGGCAGCTGCTGATTCAAAGAAGTCCTGCCAGAAATTTGAGTACAAATTGTTCAATGTTGTAGGCCTTGCCCTTTTTATCACCTGTGACAGTTTATCGAATTTTTTTTCCGCTCTTATTTTCTTCCACTGGATTCCGTTTCGTGTTTGTCTTTTAGGAGAGCACTGCATACCATCCTGTTTTTGCTTCGTTAAGGACGTTTATTTTTTTCTATTGGTATGAATTGACTCAAAGCACTGCTTCTTACGAAGATTCTGTGGATTAAATTTTACCGTTTTGAGATTTGTACGCTGGTGCGTTATTTTTGTTTATAGGGCAAACTAATTGTTCAAAAACTCACATCAAAAAAGATCGTGAGTTGTAATATCGAGTCTGAACTTGAATTCGCCTCCGGGGTTCTATTTGTCTACTGCCATCACAATGCTGCATAACTTTGGTTAGTTCCTGATTATTGAATTCCCAATCCGTTTCTAGTGCAAAATTGGCTTCAATAACCACGAAGTTAAATTCTTCTATCATCAAGACCATAGAGCTTTTTTCTTTGGCATAACTTAGCAAGAGGTTTTTAGGAGCTTATTGATTGCGAATGTTTTGCCACTTTGTTTTTCGGTAATCGACTGCTAGTACATGCTTCTTTACTGATGTATTAATTTAGATAAAATTCAATATTTTCAGTCTTTTAACATACTTAGACTTCTTTAGACATACGTTTAGGTATGTTGATCTCCTTTGAACTACATGTCGCCTTTTGTTCTTTAGTTCGGCCATTAGTTTTCTTTGTTTTCTGTTTCAGATGTTGTGGAGTCTGAATGTTTTCAATTAAAATGTAAACACTCAATTTTGTTGAGGATTATGCAATTCTTACTAAATAGCACTTAATTTTACCATCTTCGCACCGTATGCGTAGTAGCTGTTTACCCTCCGGGTTGGGTTTACCGATTCGTTCACAATCGAAATTTATGTGGATAGAAGGAGCCTTTGCTAGTTCAGTTACAAAGAACTTGTTTCGAGCTTCTACATTCGAAGAATCAGGCTGGGTACCTAGAACTATCAGATTTTTGAACCACTCCTTCTGGTTTTTTGGTACTTTTTTAACTTCTTTCACAACTTCGGCAAAGATTTGCTTTTGTGGTTCAACGTATTGGTTAATAATCGATTCCTCAATTTCATGTACATCATTGGTTACTTTTTATAGTTTTTCTTTATTGTCGAATGACTTTCTTTCTCTTTCAGTTCCATCAAATTTTGTAGTTTCTGCAATTATTTTGCAGCGCAGAAGCTGTATATAAACCAAGTTCCTCTGTTTCCAATTTCATTTGCGAGTAGACTCATATATAGGTCTATTTTCCGCGTGCGTTCAGACATTCCACCGTTACATGTTATCTTTTGCCGGTGACCTTGCAGAATTTGTACTGATATTATATTTGTAATTAAAAGATGTTACCGTATTTCAGTTCAAATTCAGCCAAAAGGGATCAATTCTTTTCCGTGTATTGGCTCCTTCTGCAGGCAAAAATAAAAGACGTAGTAATAAAATCCATTGGTCATTAAATCTCTTTAAATTTTAAAATCTAAAGTAGAACAATTCTAATTTCACTAGAGGACCACCTTCTCAGCACAAAAGACAATAAAACACAAAAAGAGTAGGCAATTTCTAAAGGAATTGTGAGGAAATCGACAAAATTGTGTACTCAATAATAACGGTAACTGCCATTTAATTTAATCTTCTTATCAAGAGGCCAAGCTGAGAAGTTTTTTCGGAAGGCCGCGTCGAAAACAGTTTTGACCTGGCAAAATTATTCGCAAATTTTCCGCTTTAATTTTTGTCAACTCGCTGCTGTTTCGTCTTTTGTCTTTTTGGCCTACACTGCACACCAACGGTTTGTGCATAGTTAAAAGCGTGTTTCTGATTTCTATTGGTAATACTTGTTTACTGCCATGGCAATACTGCAGTGCCAATAAATGCATTCCAAATCAGTTTTTGGTGCAAAAAGTCTGCGTAAATATGAGGTTAACTTCTTCTATCTACAAAACCATAGAGTTGTTTTTCTCTGATAAAACTATAAAGTCAGTTCATAGGTGCTTACTGATTGCTATTGATTTGCCCCTTTGTGTTCTGTATCAACTGCTAGTGCATAATTCTCTGCTGATGTATTTATATAGATAAAAATCTGTTTTTTCAGTGTTTTTGGTACTGAACGTTTCAATCAGAAGTAGGAAATCACTCGTTAGATTTTCTTTCAAGCTTGATTCTAAATTTGTTCTGAACACTTTGACTTCTTTAGACATACGTTTGGTCATAGTGACCTCCTTTGACCTACTTTTTCGCCTTTTGTTCGTAAGTCGGGTAATCAGTTTTCTTCTGTTTTCTCTTTCAGATTTTTTGCTTTTCTATAAGTTTCTTTTAACTTTATCCGTTTCGCACCTTATGCGTAGTAGTTGTTCACCATCCATGTTGCGTTAACTGACTCGTTGACAATCGTACTTTATGTGGATATGAGGAACTGTTGCCATTTCAGATAGAGGTAAGTTGTCTCCGGCTTCTACATTGGAAGAATCAGTCTGGATACTCAGAACCATCAGGTTTATGTATCACTTTTTCTGCTCTAATTGTTCCCTATTAAATCCTCTGGAAATTTGAGCAAAAATTAGTTTTTTTTTGGTTTAAGGCTTTGGTTTGAAGTCGATAACTCAATTTCACTGAAATCATTCGTTACTTTTTCTAACTTTTCCTTTATTGTCAGATCGCTTTCTCTTTTCTTCAGTTCTATCTGATTTTGTAATTTCTGCAAGTGGACTCCAGCAAAGAAACCGCCTATAAAGTCCAGATCCAGTGTTTGTAATTTCAATTCTTGCGATTAGACTCTTATATCGAAGCATTTTCCGCATGCATTCTGACATTCCACCGTTACTTGTTATCTGTTGTCGGTGGCATCGCAGAACTTGTAGTAAAATATTCGTTTAATAAAGGACGTTACCTTCCATGAGTTCAGTTTTGGCCAATAAAAAGCAGACAAATTTTCAGATTAGGTAATTTGTATTTAAAGTCTGCGCATGTCACACGATAAATAGTAACAATTGGAATGAAAGATTAAATCTAAACTTTAACAAAAAGGCACAAACAAATTCCCGTATGTATCGCCTTTCTCAAATAAAATAAATGCTCAATTTTGTTTCCGTGTAATGGCTCTTTCTGTCACGGCAAAAGTAAAAAAGTCGTGAGAAAAAACATTGATCGATAAATCTGTTTAACATTTTTAAGCTGATGTAGTGAAATTTTGACTTAATCAGAGGAACACCTTCTCAGCACAAAATCCAAAAAACCGCAAAAAGATTAGGGCATTTCTAATGCAATGGTGGAGAAAAATGCAAAATTTAGTACTCACTCAATAATAACGGTAACTGCCGTTTAATTCAATCTTCCTGCCACGAGTCCGAATGAAGAAGTCAATTTGATTGGTGTTGTCGGGAGGCCACGTCGAAACGTATTGGATTGGAGAAAGTATTGGCAAATTTTTCCGCTTTTGTTTATGTCAACTCGTTGTTGTTTGGTGTTTGTCTTTTCGGTTTACACTGCAAACGACTTGTTTCGCTACCGTTAAGAACGTGTCTCTTATTTTTTATAGTGTGACTTGTCTACTGCCATTGCAATAATGCAGTCCCGACAAATGAATTCCAAATCCATTTTTAATGCAAGAAGTCTGCGGTAAAAATGAGGTTAAATTCTTCTATCTCCAAAGCCATGTAGTTATTTTTCTGGATGAAACTTTAAAGGCAGTTTTTAGGCGCTTAATGGTTTGCCGCTATTGGTTTGCTGCTTTGCGTTCTGTGTTGACTGTAAGTGCATACCTCTTTGCTGATTTTTTAATAATGATAACACTATAATTTTTCAGTGTTTTGGTACTAAACGTTTCGATCACAAGTAGAAAGTCAAGTGTTAGAGTTTCATTCAAGCTTGTTTGCAAAGTTGTTTGGAAAACTTTGACTTCTTTAGACATAATTTTTGTCATGTTGACCCCTTTTAGTTTTCGCTTTTTGTTCGAAAGTTCGGTTACCAATTTTCTTTCGTTTTCTCTTTGAGGTGTTGTGAGGACTGAATGTATTTTTTCAAAACTTTAAACTCTCAATTATCTTAAGAAATTTTGCGATTTTTAATAATTTCCATTTAATATTATCCCTTTTGTACCGTATGCATAATAGCTGATTACCCTCCAGGTTGGCTTTACTGATTCGCTGAAAATCGGACTTTATGTGGATACGAGGAACTGTTGCTATATCAGATACAAGTAACTTGTCTCCAATTTCCAAATTGGAAGGATCAGGCTGGATACCCAGAATCATCAGATTTTCAGACCACTTTTTCTGCCTTATCTGTTTTTTGTGAACTCCTCAATCAACTTTCACAAAACTTAACTGAATTGATTTAAGGTATTGGTTTGAAGTGGATTGCTCAATTTCACTGAAATCATTCGTTACTTTTTCTAGCGTTTCCTTTTTTGTCGTATTGCTTTCTCTCTCCTTAAGTTCTCTCTGCTTTTATATTCGCTGCAAGTGTACTGCAAGGCGGAAACCGCAAATAAAGTCAAGATCCTCGTCTGCGTTTTCATGTTTTGCGATTAGAGTCTCACATCGGTCCATTTTCGGCATGCATTCTGACATTCCCAGGTTACTAACTTTTGCTGGATGCCTTGTACTTTTTGCTGTGATATTTTCGTTGATAAAAATACGTAACCGTGATTCATTTCAATTTCTGCCAATTGGAATCAGGAAAACTTTCGGTTTTGTGATCTGTATTTAAATTCTGCGCATGTCAGTTGATGGATAGTATTAATTAAATTGATGGATTTAATCCAAATTTTAACAAAAAGGCACTAACAAATTGTGAAATCCAACGCTTCTCTCAATTAATAGCAAGACTTAATTCTTTACCGTGTAATGACTCCTTATCTCACGGCAAGAAAACAAATAGTAAAAAAACCTTGATCATTAAATCTGTTCAAAATTTTTAAGCTAAAGTACAGAAGTTTTTTTGATCAGAGGACCGCCTTCTCAGCACAAAAAACTTGGAAAACTCTAGTATCTATAGCTTTTCTCAAATAATAAAAATACTCAATTTTGTAAGAAAAAACATTGATCAAAAAATCTGTTTAAAATGTTTAAGCTGAAGTAGTGAAATTTTGATTTAATCAGAGGAACACCTTCTCAGCTCAAAAATCAAAAAACACAAAAAGACTAGGGCATTTCAAATGCAATTTTGGAGAAATAGGCAAAATTTAGCACGCATTAATATCGGTACCTGCTGTTTAAATCAATATTGTCGAGAGGCCAATTCAAGAAGCCACATTGAGAGGTATTGTCGGGAGGCCACATCAAAAACCGTACTGAGTTGGCAAAATAATCCGCAAACTTTCCGCTTTTTTTATTTTTGTCAACTCCATGCTTATGTGTGTTTGTTTTTTCCGTTTGCACTGCACACCACCTGTCTGTTCATCGATAAGAACGTGTCTCTTGTTTCTTTTGGCGTGACTTGTCTACAGTCCTGGGAATGCTGCCTTCCTGATAAGTGAACTCCAAATCCGTTTTTGGTGCTAAACAGGCTGCGGTAAACATGAGGTAAAATGCTTCTATCGCCAGGGCCATATAATTATTTTTCTGTTATAAAACTTTACAGGCAAATTTTAGGTACTTACTGATTGCTATTGATACGCTACTTTGTGTTCTGTATCGACTGCTATTGCATACATCATTACTGATGTATTAATATTATCAAAATAGATAAAATTTTTTATTTCCAGTGTTTTGGTAGCAAATTTTTTGATATTAAGAAGTAGCAGGTCAAGTGTTAGGGTTTCATTCAAGCTTGATACCAAATTTGTTCTTAATAATTTGACTTCTTCAGACATACGTTTAGTCATGGTGATCTCATTTGAACTACATGTCAACTTTTCTTCATAGTTTACGTCATCAGTTTTCTTCTGTTTTCTCTTCCAGATGTTGTGGGGTCTGGATGGATTTAATAAAAATTAAAACGATGAGTTTTGTTAAGAAATTTAGCGATTTTTAAAATATGCTTTTTAATTTTGTCAGTTTTGCACCGAATGCGTAGTAGCTGTTTACCCTCCAGGTTGGATTTACTAATTCGTTGACAATCAAATTTAATGTGGATAAAAGCAGCAGTTGCTACTTCAGATACAACTAACTTGTTTCCAGCTCCTACAATGGAAGGATCAGTTTGGGTACCTATTTCTATCACAGTTTTGGACCACTTTTTCTGCTCTATCTGTTCTTTATGCAGTCCTCAGGCATTTTATAGCAAACTTAGCTTCTGTGATATAACATATTGGTTTGAATCCGATTTCTTATTTTCTCTGACATTTTTCCTTACTTTCTCTAGCTTTTCCTTTATTGTCGGATTGCTTTCTCTTTTCTATGCAGTAACAGCAAAAAAAATCAAGATCTTCTCATTGCAATTTCTTTTCTTGTGAGCAGACTCTTATATCGGTTGAATTTTTGCATGCGGTCTGACATTACGCCGTTGTTTAAAACCATTTTCTCGGGGGCCATTGAAGAAATTTTCGCATTATATTCGTTTATTAAAAAATGTTAACGTACTCGAGATCTGTTTCGGCCAACAAAAAGCAAAAAACGTTCGAAATGAGTAATCTATTTGAATTCAGCGCATGTCACATGATAGATGGTAACAATTTAAATGACAGAGTAGGGCTAAGTTTTAACAAAATAGCAAAAAAAAATTTTTTGGAATATAACGCTTGTCTCAAAAATAGAAACAATCATTTGTTTTACATGTAATGGCCCCTTCTGTAAAAAAACAACAAAATTGTAAAGATTAACTATTGATCAGTTAAATCTGGTTAAAATTTTCAAGCTATAGAGGAGGACGTTATATTGATCCGAGGACAACCTTCTCCGAACAAAAACCAAAGAAGCACAAAAAAGAAGGGCGTTTCTATTGGAATTCTAGAGAACTAAGCGAATACTACTACGCAATAAATACGTTACCTGCCGATCAATTCAACTTTTTTGTCGAACTGTCAACTCAAGAAGCAACGGTGAAAAGTATTGTTTGCAGGAAGCCACATCGCAAACCGTATTGACTTGGCAAAATTACACGCAAATTTTCCGCTTTCATTTTTGTCTAATCAGTGCTGTTTCGTGTTTGTCTTTTCGGTCTACAGTGCATACCACCTGTTTTTGCATCGTTAAAAAAGTTACTCTGATTTCTATTGGTGTCACTTATCTACTGCCATGGCGATGCTGCATTCCTGATAAGTGAATTACAAATCCGTTTTTGGTGCAAAATAGGCTGCGGTAAATATGAGCTAAAATTCTTCTATCGCAAAGGCATATTGTTTATTTTTGTCATTAAATTTTTCAAACGGTTTTCAGGTGCTTACTGATTGCTATTGATTGGCCATTTCGTTTTCTGTATCGGCGGCTAGTACATACATCTTTGCTGATGTATTAATTTACATAAAATTCCGTATTTTCACTCATGTTACTAAACGTTTCGATCAGAAGTAGAAATACGTTCGTTAGAGTTTCATTCAAGCTTGATTTCAAAGTTGTTCTGGATACTTTGAATTCTTTAGACATACGTTTACTTATGATGACCTCATTTGAATTATATGTCGCCTTTTGTTCGTAAGTTCGGTCATTAGTTTTCTTCTGTTTTCTCTTTCAGATTTTGTGAGGTCTGAATCTATTGATTCAAATTTTAAACGCTCAATTTTGATCAAAAATTGTGCGATTTTTGATAATTTTTATTTATTTTTATCCGTTTCGCACTGTATGCATAGTCGCTGTTTTACACATTTTTTGCTTCTTTATTTTCTCTTGTGAGAAGGGGGTCCTCAGATCAAAATAAATGTTCTCCACTTTTGTAATCTCTTTATCTAATTTCAACTCATAGTGTAGATCAACAATAAAAAGACAACAAACTAAGTCTGATTGCTGGTCTCCTTGGGCAGGATTTCAAGTTTAATTTCTTCCGATAGTGTTTCCTCATCTAATATTTGTTGCAGTTTGCACCTAATTACACCATTTCTTGTAAGCAGACTCTTATATCGGTCCATCTTTTACATGATGTCTGACATTACGCCGTTGTTTAAAAGCTTTCTCTCGGGGGGCATTGAAGAAATTTTTGCAATATATTGATTTGAAAGAAGACGTTACCGTACTCAAGTTCTGTTTCGGCCAAGAGAGAGCAAAAAACGTTCAAAATGAGTAATTTATTTGAATTACGCGCATGTCACATGATAGATAGTAACGATTTAAATGACAGAGTAGGGCTAAGTTTAAACAAAATGGCAAAAAAATTGGAATCTAAGGCTTATCTTAAAAATAGAAACAGTCATTTGTAATAGCCCCTTCTGTCAAGGCCAAAACAACAAAACTGGAAAGATTAACTATTGATGAGTTAAATCTGGTTAAAGTTTTAAAGCTATAGAGGAGGACTTTATTTTGATCTGAGGACAACCTTCTCCCAACAACAATCAAAGAAGCACAAAAAACAAGGGCGTATCTTTTGAAATTCTAGAGAAGTAAGCCAATATTACTACGCAATAAATACGTTACCTGCCGATTAATTCAACCTTTTGGCAAGCGGCCAACTCACGAAGCAACGTTGAAAAGTCTTGTTTGCCGGAAGGCCACGTCGAAAACCGTATTGACTTGGCAAAAATATCCACAAATTTTTTGATTTCATTTTTGTCTAATCGCTGCTGTTTCTTTTCGGTGTTTGTCTTTTCGGTCTACACTGCATACCACCTGTTTTTGCATCGTTAAAAAAGTGACTCTGATTTCTATTGTTGTCACTTATCTACTGCCATGGCGATGCTGCATTCCTGATAAGTGAATTCCAAATCCGTTTTTGGTGCAAAAAAGGGTGCCGTAAATATGAGGTAAAATTCTTCTATCGCAAAGGCATATAGTTTTTTTGTGATAAATTTTTTCAGGCAGTTTTCAGTGGCTTACTGATTGCTATTAGTTTGCCATTTTGTTTTCTGTATCGGCGGCTAGTACATACATCTTTGCTGATGTATTAATATAGATAAAATACCGTATTTTCACTCTCATGTTACTGAACGTTTCGATCAGAAGTAGAAAGGCGTTCGTTAGAGTTTCATTCAAGCTTGATTTCAAAGTTGTTCTGGATACTTTGAATTCTTTAGACATACGTTTACTTATGATGACCTCATTTGAATTATATGTCGCCTTTTGTTCGTAAGTTCGGTCATTAGTTTTCTTCTGTTTTCTCTTTCAGATTTTGTGAGGTCTGAATCTATTGATTCAAATTTTAAACGCTCAATTTTGATCAAAAATTGTGCGATTTTTGATAATTTTTATTTATTTTTATCCGTTTCGCACTGTATGCATAGTCGCTGTTTTACACATTTTTTGCTTCTTTATTTTCTCTTGTGAGAAGGGGGTCCTCAGATCAAAATAAATGTTCTCCACTTTTGTAATCTCTTTATCTAATTTCAACTCATAGTGTAGATCAACAATAAAAAGACAACAAACTAAGTCTGATTGCTGGTCTCCTTGGGCAGGATTTCAAGTTTAATTTCTTCCGATAGTGTTTCCTCATCTAATATTTGTTGCAGTTTGCACCTAATTACACCATTTCTTGTAAGCAGACTCTTATATCGGTCCATCTTTTACATGATGTCTGACATTACGCCGTTGTTTAAAAGCTTTCTCTCGGGGGGCATTGAAGAAATTTTTGCAATATATTGATTTGAAAGAAGACGTTACCGTACTCAAGTTCTGTTTCGGCCAAGAGAGAGCAAAAAACGTTCAAAATGAGTAATTTATTTGAATTACGCGCATGTCACATGATAGATAGTAACGATTTAAATGACAGAGTAGGGCTAAGTTTAAACAAAATGGCAAAAAAATTGGAATCTAAGGCTTATCTTAAAAATAGAAACAGTCATTTGTAATAGCCCCTTCTGTCAAGGCCAAAACAACAAAACTGGAAAGATTAACTATTGATGAGTTAAATCTGGTTAAAGTTTTAAAGCTATAGAGGAGGACTTTATTTTGATCTGAGGACAACCTTCTCCCAACAACAATCAAAGAAGCACAAAAAACAAGGGCGTATCTTTTGAAATTCTAGAGAAGTAAGCCAATATTACTACGCAATAAATACGTTACCTGCCGATTAATTCAACCTTTTGGCAAGCGGCCAACTCACGAAGCAACGTTGAAAAGTCTTGTTTGCCGGAAGGCCACGTCGAAAACCGTATTGACTTGGCAAAAATATCCACAAATTTTTTGATTTCATTTTTGTCTAATCGCTGCTGTTTCTTTTCGGTGTTTGTCTTTTCGGTCTACACTGCATACCACCTGTTTTTGCATCGTTAAAAAAGTGACTCTGATTTCTATTGTTGTCACTTATCTACTGCCATGGCGATGCTGCATTCCTGATAAGTGAATTCCAAATTCGTTTTTGGTGCAAAAAAGGGTGCCGTAAATATGAGGTAAAATTCTTCTATCGCAAAGGCATATAGTTTTTTTGTGATAAATTTTTTCAGGCAGTTTTCAGTGGCTTACTGATTGCTATTGGTTTGCCATTTTGTTTTCTGTATCGGCGGCTAGTACATACATCTTTGCTGATGTATTAATATAGATAAAATACCGTATTTTCACTCTCATGTTACTGAACGTTTCGATCAGAAGTAGAAAGGCGTTCGTTAGAGTTTCATTCAAGCTTGATTTCAAAGTTGTTCTGGATACTTTGAATTCTTTAGACATACGTTTACTTATGATGACCTCATTTGAATTATATGTCGCCTTTTGTTCGTAAGTTCGGTCATTAGTTTTCTTCTGTTTTCTCTTTCAGATTTTGTGAGGTCTGAATCTATTGATTCAAATTTTAAACGCTCAATTTTGATCAAAAATTGTGCGATTTTTGATAATTTTTATTTATTTTTATCCGTTTCGCACTGTATGCATAGTCGCTGTTTTACACATTTTTTGCTTCTTTATTTTCTCTTGTGAGAAGGGGGTCCTCAGATCAAAATAAATGTTCTCCACTTTTGTAATCTCTTTATCTAATTTCAACTCATAGTGTAGATCAACAATAAAAAGACAACAAACTAAGTCTGATTGCTGGTCTCCTTGGGCAGGATTTCAAGTTTAATTTCTTCCGATAGTGTTTCCTCATCTAATATTTGTTGCAGTTTGCACCTAATTACACCATTTCTTGTAAGCAGACTCTTATATCGGTCCATCTTTTACATGATGTCTGACATTACGCCGTTGTTTAAAAGCTTTCTCTCGGGGGGCATTGAAGAAATTTTTGCAATATATTGATTTGAAAGAAGACGTTACCGTACTCAAGTTCTGTTTCGGCCAAGAGAGAGCAAAAAACGTTCAAAATGAGTAATTTATTTGAATTACGCGCATGTCACATGATAGATAGTAACGATTTAAATGACAGAGTAGGGCTAAGTTTAAACAAAATGGCAAAAAATTGGAATCTAAGGCTTATCTTAAAAATAGAAACAGTCATTTGTAATAGCCCCTTCTGTCAAGGCCAAAACAACAAAACTGGAAAGATTAACTATTGATGAGTTAAATCTGGTTAAAGTTTTAAAGCTATAGAGGAGGACTTTATTTTGATCTGAGGACAACCTTCTCCCAACAACAATCAAAGAAGCACAAAAAACAAGGGCGTATCTTTTGAAATTCTAGAGAAGTAAGCCAATATTACTACGCAATAAATACGTTACCTGCCGATTAATTCAACCTTTTGGCAAGCGGCCAACTCACGAAGCAACGTTGAAAAGTCTTGTTTGCCGGAAGGCCACGTCGAAAACCGTATTGACTTGGCAAAAATATCCAAAAATTTTTTGATTTCATTTTTGTCTAATCGCTGCTGTTTCTTTTTGGTGTTTGTCTTTTCGGTCTACACTGCATACCACCTGTTTTTGCATCGTTAAAAAAGTGACTCTGATTTCTATTGTTGTCACTTATCTACTGCCATGGCGATGCTGCATTCCTGATAAGTGAATTCCAAATCCGTTTTTGGTGCAAAAAAGGGTGCCGTAAATATGAGGTAAAATTCTTCTATCGCAAAGGCATATAGTTTTTTTGTGATAAATTTTTTCAGGCAGTTTTCAGTGGCTTACTGATTGCTATTGGTTTGCCATTTTGTTTTCTGTATCGGCGGCTAGTACATACATCTTTGCTGATGTATTAATATAGATAAAATACCGTATTTTCACTCTCATGTTACTGAACGTTTCGATCAGAAGTAGAAAGGCGTTCGTTAGAGTTTCATTCAAGCTTGATTTCAAAGTTGTTCTGAATACATTGACTTCTTTAGACATACGTTTACTTATGATGACCTCATTTGAATTATATGTCGCCTTTTGTTCGTAAGTTCGGTCATTAGTTTTCTTCTGTTTTCTTTTTCAGATTTTGTGAGGTCTGAATCTATTGATTCAAATTTTAAACGCTCAATTTTGATCAAAAATTGTGCGATTTTTGATAATTTTTATTTATTTTTATCCGTTTCGCACTGTATGCATAGTCGCTGTTTTACACATTTTTCGCTTCTTTATTTTCTCTTGTGAGAAGGGGGTCCTCAGATCAAAATAAATGTTCTCCACTTTTGTAATCTCTTTATCTAATTTCAACTCATAGTGTAGATCAACAATAAAAAGACAACAAACTAAGTCTGATTGCTGGTCTCCTTGGGCAGGATTTCAAGTTTAATTTCTTCCGATAGTGTTTCCTCATCTAATATTTGTTGCAGTTTGCACCTAATTACACCATTTCTTGTAAGCAGACTCTTATATCGGTCCATCTTTTACATGATGTCTGACATTACGCCGTTGTTTAAAAGCTTTCTCTCGGGGGGCATTGAAGAAATTTTTGCAATATATTGATTTGAAAGAAGACGTTACCGTACTCAAGTTCTGTTTCAGCCAAGAGAGAGCAAAAAACGTTCAAAATGAGTAATTTATTTGAATTACGCGCATGTCACATGATAGATAGTAACGATTTAAATGACAGAGTAGGGCTAAGTTTAAACAAAATGGCAAAAAAATTGGAATCTAAGGCTTATCTTAAAAATAGAAACAGTCATTTGTAATAGCCCCTTCTGTCAAGGCCAAAACAACAAAACTGGAAAGATTAACTATTGATGAGTTAAATCTGGTTAAAATTTTAAAGCTATAGAGGAGGACTTTATTTTGATCTGAGGACAACCTTCTCCCAACAACAATCAAAGAAGCACAAAAAACAAGGGCGTATCTTTTGAAATTCTAGAGAAGTAAGCCAATATTACTACGCAATAAATACGTTACCTGCCGATTAATTCAACCTTTTGGCAAGCGGCCAACTCACGAAGCAACGTTGAAAAGTCTTGTTTGCCGGAAGGCCACGTCGAAAACCGTATTGACTTGGCAAAAATATCCACAAATTTTTTGATTTCATTTTTGTCTAATCGCTGCTGTTTCTTTTCGGTGTTTGTCTTTTCGGTCTACACTGCATACCACCTGTTTTTGCATCGTTAAAAAAGTGACTCTGATTTCTATTGTTGTCACTTATCTACTGCCATGGCGATGCTGCATTCCTGATAAGTGAATTCCAAATCCGTTTTTGGTGCAAAAAAGGGTGCCGTAAATATGAGGTAAAATTCTTCTATCGCAAAGGCATATAGTTTTTTTGTGATAAATTTTTTCAGGCAGTTTTCAGTGGCTTACTGATTGCTATTGGTTTGCCATTTTGTTTTCTGTATCGGCGGCTAGTACATACATCTTTGCTGATGTATTAATATAGATAAAATACCGTATTTTCACTCTCATGTTACTGAACGTTTCGATCAGAAGTAGAAAGGCGTTCGTTAGAGTCTCATTCAAGCTTGATTTCAAAGTTGTTCTGAATACATTGACTTCTTTAGACATACGTTTGCTTATGATGACCTCATTTGAACTATATGTCGCATTTTGTTCGTAAGTTCGGTCATTAGTTTTCTTTTGTTTTCTCTTTCAGATGTTGTGAGGTCGGGATCTATTGATTCAAGTTTTAAACGCTCAATTTTGATCAAAAACTTTGCGATTTTTGATAATTTTTATTTATTTTTATCCGTTTCGCACTGTATGCGTAGTAGCTGTTATTCACATTTTGGGTTTCTTGATTTTTTTTGTGAGAAGGGGGTCCTCAGATCAAAATAAATGTTCTCCACTTTTGTAATCTCTTTATCTATTCTCAACTCATAGTGTAGATCAACAATAAAAAGACAACAAACCAAATCTGATTGCTGGTCTCCTTGGGCAGGAATGGTTTCAAGTTTTATTTCTTCTGATAGTGTTTCCCCATCTAATACTTGTTGCAGGTTGCACCTAAGTACAACATTTCTTGTTAGCAAACTCTTATATCGGTTCACTTTTTGCATGCTGTCTGACATTACTCCGTTGTTTAAAAATTTTTCCTTTGGGGGCATTGAAGAAATTTTAATTATATTCGTTTAAAAAAAGACGTAACCGTACTCGAGTTCTGTTTCGGCCAAGAGAGAGCAAAAAACGTTCGAAATGAGTAATCTGTTTGATTTCCGCGCATGTCACATGATAGATAATAACATTTTAAATGACAGAGTAGGGCTAAGTTTAAACAAAATGGCAGAACAAAATTTGGAATCTAACGCTTATCTCAAAAAAAGAAACATTCATTTGTTTTTCATGTAATGGCTCCTTCTTTCAAGGCAAAAACATCAAAACTTGAAAGATTAACTATTGATCAGTTAAATCTGGTCAAAGTTTTAAAGCTATAGAGGAGGACTTTATTTTGATCTGAGGACAACCTTCTCCCAACAACAATCAAGGAAGCACAAAAAAGGGCGTATCTATTGAAATTCTAGAGAAGTAAGCAAATATTGCTACGCAATAAATACGTTACCTGCTGATTAATTCAATCTTTTTGTCAAGCAGCCAACTCAAGAAGCAACGTTGAAAAGTATTGTTTGCTGGGAGGCCACGTCGAAAACCGTATTGACTTGGCAAAATTGTACGCAAATTTTCCGCTTTCTTTTTTGTCTAATCACTGCTGTTTCGTGTTTAACTTTTCGGTCTACAGTGCATACCACCTGTTTTTGCATCGTTGAAAAAGTTACTCTGATTTCTATTGGTGTCACTTATCTACTGCCATGGCGATGCTGCATTCCTGACAAGTGAATTACAAATCCGTTTTTAGTGAAAATAGGCTGCTGTAAATATGAGGTAAAATACTTCTAATGCAAACGCATATATTTTTTTTCTGTGATTAAAATTTTCAGGCAGTTTTCAGGTGCTTACTGATTGCTATTGATTTGCCATTTTGTTTTCTGTATCGGCGGCTAGTACATACATCTTTGCTGATGTATTAATATAGATAAAGTTCCGTATTTCACTCTCATGTTACTGAACGTTTCGATCAGAAGTAGAAAGGCGTTCGTTAGAGTCTCATTCAAGCTTGATTTCAAAGTTGTTCTGAATACATTGACTTTTTTAGACATACGTTTGCTTATGATGACCTCATTTGAACTATATGTCGCATTTTGTTCGTAAGTTCGGTCATTAGTTTTCTTTTGTTTTCTCTTTCAGATGTTGTGAGGTCGGGATCTATTGATTCAAGTTTTAAACGCTCAATTTTGATCAAAAACTCTGCGATTTTTGATAATTTTTATTTATTTTTATCCGTTTCGCACTGTATGCGTAGTAGCTGTTATACACATTTTGGGTTTCTTGATTTTTTTTGTGAGAAGGGGGTCCTCAGATCAAAATAAATAGTCTCCACTTTTCTGTTCTCTTTATCTATTTTCAACTCATAGTGTAGATCAACATTAAAAAGACAACAAACCAAATCTGATTGCTGGTCTCCTTGGGCAGGAATGGTTTCAAGTTTTATTTCTTCTGATAGTGTTTCCCCATCTAATACTTGTTGCAGGTTGCACCTAAGTACATCATTTCTTGTTAGCAAACTCTTATATCGGTTCACTTTATGCATGCTGTCTGACATTACTCCGTTGTTTAAAAATTTTTCCTTTGGTGGCATTGAAGAAATTTTTATTATATTCGTTTAAAAAAAGACGTAACCGTACTCGAATTCTGTTTCGGCCAATAGAGCGCAAAAAACGTTCGAAACGAGTAATCTGTTTGATTTCCGCGCATGTCACATGATAGATAGTAACATTTTAAATGACAGAGTAGGGCTAAGTTTAAACAAAATGGCAAAACAAAATTTGGAATCTAACGCTTATCTCAAAAAAAGAAACATTCATTTGCTTTTCATGTAATGGCTCCTTCTTTCAAGGCAAAAACATCAAAACTTGAAAGATTAACTATTGATCAGTTAAATCTGGTCAAAATTTTAAAGCTATAGAGGAGGACTTTATTTTGATCTGAGGACAACCTTCTCCCAACAACAATCAAGGAAGCACAAAAAAAGGGCGTATCTAATGAAATTCTAGAGAAGTAAACAAATATTGCTACGCAATAAATACGTTGCCTGCTGATTAATTCAATCTTTTTGTCAAGCGGCCAACTCAAGAAGCAACGTTGAAAAGTAATGTTTGCTGGGAGGCCACGTCGAAAACCGTATTGATTTGGCAAAATTGTACGCAAACTTTCCGCTTTCTTTTTTGTCTAATCACTGCTGTTTCGTGTTTAACTTTTCGGTCTACAGTGCATACCACCTGTTTTTGCATCGTTGAAAAAGTTACTCTGATTTCTATTGGTGTCACTTATCTACTGCCATGGCGATGCTGCATTCCTAACAAGTGAATTACAAATCCGTTTTTGGTGAAAATAGGCTGCTGTAAATATGAGGTAAAATACTTCTAATGCAAACGCATATAGTTTTTTTTCTGTGATTAAAATTTTCAGGCAGTTTTCAGGTGCTTACTGATTGCTATTGATTTGCCATTTTGTTTTCTGTATTGGCGGCTAGTACATACATCTTTGCTGATGTATTAATATAGATAAAATTCCGTATTTCACTCTCATATTACTGAACGTTTCGATCAGAAGTAGAAAGACGTTCGTTAGAGTCTCATTCAAGCTTGATTTCAAAGTTATTCTGAATAGTTTGACTTCTTTAGACATACGTTTACTTATGATGACCTCATTTGAACTATATGTCGCATTTTGTTCGAAAGTTCGGTCATTAGTTTTCTTTTGTTTTCTCTTTCAGATGTTGTGAGTTAGGGATCTATTGAATCAAGTTTTAAACGTTCAATTTTGATCAAAAACTTTGCGATTTTTGATAATTTTTATTTATTTTTATCCATTTCGCACTGTATGCGTAGTAGCTATTTTACACATTTTGGGTTTCTTGATTTTTTTTGTGAGAAGGGGGTCCTCACATCAAAATAAATGTTCTCCACTTTTCTGTTCTCTTTATCTATTCTCAACTCATAGTGTAGATCAACAATAAAAAGACAACAAAACAAATCTGATTGCTGGTCTCCTTGGGCAGGAATGGTTTCAAGTTTTATTTCTTCTGATAGTTTTTCCCCATCTAATACTTGTTGCAGGTTGCACCTAAGTACATCATTTCTTGTTAGCAAACTCTTATATCGGTCCACTTTTTGCATGCTGTCTGACATTACTCCGTTGTTTAAAAATTTTTCCTTTGGGGGCATTGAAGAAATTTTTGCAATATATTCGTTTAAAAAAAGACGTAACCCTACTCGAGTTCTGTTTCGGCCAAGAGAGAGCAAAAAACGTTCGAAATGAGTAATCTATTTGATTTCCGCGCATGTCACATGATAGATAGTCACATTTTAAATGACAGAGTACGGCTAAATTTAAACAAAATGGCAAAACAAAATTTGGAATCTAACGCTTATCTCAAAAAAAGAAACATTCATTTGTTTTTCATGTAATGGCTCCTTCTTTCAAGGCAAAAACATCAAAACTTGAAAGATTAACTATTGATCAGTTAAATCTGGTCAAAGTTTTAAAGCTATAGAGGAGACTTTATTTTGATCTGAGGACAACCTTCTCCCAACAGCAATCAAGGAAGCACAAGAAAGAACGGCGTATCTATTGAAATTCTAGAGAAGTAAGCAAATATTGCTACGCAATAAATACGTTACCTGCTGATTAATTCAATCTTTTTGTCAAGCGGCCAACTCAAGAAGCAACGTTGAAAAGTATTGTTTGCCGGGAGGCCACGTCGAAAACCGTATTGACTCGGCAAAATTATACGCAAATTTTCCGCTTTCTTTTTTGTCTAATCAGTGCTGTTTCGTGTTTAACTTTTTGGTCTACAGTGCATACCACCTGTTTTTGCATCGTTGAAAAAGTTACTCTGATTTCTAGTGGTGTCACTGATCTACTGCCATGGCGATGTTGCATTCCTGATAAGTGAATTACAAATCCGTTTTTGGTGCAAAATAGGCTGCTGTAAATATGAGGTAAAATACTTCTAATGCAAACGCATATAGTTTTTTTTCTGTGATTAAAATTTTCAGGCAGTTTTCAGGTGCGTACTGATTGCTATTGATTTGCCATTTTGTTTTCTGTATCGGCGGCTAGTACATACATCTTTGCTGATGTATTAATATAGATAAAATTCCGTATTTCACTCTTATGTTCCTGAACGTTTCGATCAGAAGTAGAAAGACGTTCGTTAGAGTCTCATTCAAGCTTGATTTCAAAGTTATTCTGAATAATTTGACTTCTTTAGACATATGTTTACTTATGATGACCTTATTTGAACTACATGTCGTCTTTTGTTTGTTATTTCGGTCACTAGTTTTCTTCTGTTTTCTCTTTCAGATGTTGTGAGGTCTGAATCTATTGATTCAAATTTTAAACGATCAATTTTGTTCAAAAGCTTTGCGATTTTTGATAATTTTTCTTTATTTTTATCCGTTTCGCACTGTATGCGTAGTAGCTGTTTTACACATTTTGTGTTTCTTGATTTTTTCTTGTGAGAAGGGGTCCTCAGATCAAAAACAAAGTTCTCCACTTTTCTATTCTCTTTATCTATTCTCAACTCATAGTGTAGATCAACAATAAAAAGACAACAAACCAAATCTGATTGCTGGTCTCCTTGGGCAGGAATGGTTTCAAGTTTTATTTCTTCTGATAGTGTTTCCCCATCTAATACTTGTTGCAGGTTGCACCTAAGTACATCATTTCTTGTTAGCAAACTCTTATATCGGTCCACTTTTTGCATGCTGTCTGACATTACTCCGTTGTTTAAAAATTTTTCCTTTGGGGGCATTGAAGAAATTTTTGCAATATATTCGTTTAAAAAAAGACGTAACCGTACTCGAGTTCTGTTTCGGCCAAGAGAGAGCAAAAAACGTTCGAAATGAGTAATCTATTTGATTTCCGCGCATGTCACATGATAGATAATCACATTTTAAATGACAGAGTAGGGCTAAGTTTAAACAAAATGGCAAAACAAAATTTGGAATCAAACGCTTATCTCAAAAAAGAAACATTCATTTGTTTTTCATGTAATGGCTCCTTCTTTCAAGGCAAAAACATCAAAACTTGAAAGATTAACTATTGATCAGTTAAATCTGGTCAAAGTTTTAAAGCTATAGAGGAGGACTTTATTTTGATCTGAGGACAACCTTCTCCCAACAACAATCAAAGAAGCACAAAAAACAAGGGCGTATCTTTTGAAATTCTAGAGAAGTAAACAAATATTGCTACGCAATAAATACGTTACCCGCTGATTAATTCAATCTTTTTGTCAAGCGGCCAACGCAAGAAGCAACGTTGAAAAGTATTGTTTGCTGGGAGGCCACGTCGAAAACCGTATTGACTTGGCAAAATTGTACGCAAATTTTCCGCTTTCTTTTTTGTCTAATCACTGCTGTTTCGTGTTTAATTTTTCGGTCTACAGTGCATACCACCTGTTTTTGCATCGTTGAAAAAGTTACTCTGATTTCTATTGGTGTCACTTATCTACTGCCATGGCGATGCTGCATTCCTGATAAGTGAATTACAAATCCGTTTTTGGTGCAAAATAGGCTGCTGTAAATATGAGGTAAAATACTTCTAATGCAAACGCATATAATTTTTTTTCTGTGATTAAAATTTTCAGGCAGTTTTAAGGTGCGTACTGATTGCTATTGATTTGCCATTTTGTTTTCTGTATCGGCGGCTAGTACATACATCTTTGCTGATGTATTAATATAGATAAAATTCCGTATTTCACTCTCATGTTACTGAACGTTTCGATCAGAAGTAGAAAGACGTTCGTTAGAGTCTCATTCAAGCTTGATTTCAAAGTTATTCTGAATAATTTGACTTCTTTAGACATACGTTTACTTATGATGACCTTATTTGAACTACATGTCGTCTTTGGCTTGTATTTTCGGTCACTAGTTTTCTTCTGTTTTCTCTTTCAGATGTTGTGAGGTCTGAATCTATTGATTCAAATTTTAAACGATCAATTTTGTTCAAAAGCTTTGCGATTTTTGATAATTTTTCTTTATTTTTATCCGTTTCGCACTGTATGCGTAGTAGCTGTTTTACACATTTTGTGTTTCTTGATTTTTTCTTGTGAGAAGGGGTCCTCAGATCAAAAAAAAAGTTCTCCACTTTTCTATTCTCTTTATCTAATTTCAACTCGTAGTTTAGATCAAACATAAAAAGACCACAAACTGAAACTGATTGCTGGTCTCCTTGGACAGGAATGGTTTCAAGTTTTATTTCTTCTGATAGTGTTTCCTCATCTAATACTTGTTGCAGGTTGCACCTAAGTACTGAGTGCCATGTTGTTTATCTGTTGCCATGGAGTCCCATTTTAAGTGTTTTTGATAATATCAGATTTTGTTCTATAAAATCAATTGCCTTTTTCGTAATCAACGAACATAAAATTAGTAGGAACTTAGCATATCACTTCCGACAAGTCATAACGTTATTTTGACGTGGCCTCTGGACAAAAGTTCTTGACGTATCTTCTCAACTTGTCCTATTGAGAAGAAGATTGATCCAAACGTCAGGTACCATTGACAGTTATACAAATTGTATTTTTAAGGTCAATTGTTTACCAAGTTATTATTGCGTACTATGTGTTGCCTATTTCTAAAGAATTTCACTGGGACTATTCTTCTCTACTTGTGCTTCTTTCATTTTGTGTTGAGAAGGTGGTGCTCTGATCAAATTCAATTTCCCCACTGCAGCTTGTAACTTTTAAACAAATTTAACTGACCAATAGGTGATCTTAATATATCCGTCCTTTTTGTCGTGTAACACGGAGCCATTATATGAAAAACAATTGGGTCTTTCTATATTTGAGATTCAAAATCAGATTCAAAGTTTGTTATTGCCATTTTTGTGAACTCCTAGCCCTCCACTTTCATTTCAATTGTTCTTATCTATCGTGTGACCTGCGCATAGTTTGAATACAGATTACTCAATTCGAAAAATTTATCTGCTCTTTATTCGCCAAATCTGAACTCGAGTACGCTAACGTCCTTTATTAATCGAATGTTTTACTAAAATTTTTACAATGCCCCCAATCAAAAGATATTAAGTAATGGTAGAAGGTCAGAACGCATGGGGAAAACGAACCGATATAAAAGTCTACTCGGAAAAAAAAGATATTGCAAACAGTGGATCTTGAATTTATATGCGGTTTCTCCGCTGTAGAACAATCGCAGCAATTACGAAATCACTTAGAATTGAAGGAGAGTGTGAGAGAGAGACAGAGAGAGAGAGAGAGAGCGATCCGGCAGTAAAGATTCGAGAAAGTGACGAATTATTTCAGTGAAATTGAACAATCGACTTCAAACCATTATCTTAAACCAAATAAGCTAAGTTTTGACAACTGCCATTTTTGAGCGATCCGGCAGTAAAGATTCGAGAAAGTGACAAATTATTTCAGTGAAATTGAACAATCGACTTCAAACCATTATCTTAAACCAAACAAGCTAAGCTTTGACAACTGCCATTTTTGAGCGATCCGGCAGTAAATATTTGAGAAAGCGACGAATTATTTCAGTGAAATTGAACAATCGACTTCAAACCATTATCTTAAACCAAATAAGCTAAGTTTTGACAACTTTATCTACTGCCATGGCGATGCTGCATTCCTGATAAGTGAATTACAAACCCGTTTTTGGTGCAAAATAGGCTGCTGTAAATATGAGGTAAAATACTTCTAATGCAAGCGCATATAGTTTTCTTTCTGTGATTAAAAATTTCAGGCAGTTTTCAGGTGCTTACTGATTGCTATTGATTTGCCATTTTGTTTTCTGTATCGGCGGCCAGTACATACATCTTTGCTGATGTATTAATATAGATAAAATTCCGTATTTCACTCTCATGTTACTGAACGTTTCGATCAGAAGTAGAAAGACGTTCGTTAGAGTCTCATTCAAGCTTGATTTCAAAGTTATTCTGATTACTTGGACTTTTTTAGACATACGTTTACTTATGATGACCTTATTTGAACTACATGTCGTCTTTTGTTTGTATTTTTGGTCACTAGTTTTCTTCTGTTTTCTCTTTCAGATGTTGTGAGGTCTGAATCTATCGATTCAAATTTCAAACGATCAATTTTGTTCAAAAGCTTTGCGATTTTTGATAATTTTTCTTTATTTTTATCCGTTTCGCACTGTATGCGTAGTAGCTGTTTTACACATTTTGTGTTTCTTGATTTTTTCTTTTGAGAAGGGGTCCTCAGATCAAAACAAAAGTTCTCCACTTTTCTATTCTCTTTATCTAATTTCAACTCGTAGTGTAGATCAAACATAAAAAGACCACAAACTAAAACTGATTGCTGGTCTCCTTGGACAGGAATGGTTTCAAGTTTTATTTCTTCTGATAGTGTTTCCTCATCTAATACTTGTTGCAGGTTGCACCTAAGTACTGAGTGCCATGTTGTTTATCTGTTGCCATGGAGTCCCATTTTAAGTGTTTTTGATAATATCAGATTTCGTTCTATAAAATCAATTGCCTTTTTCGTAATCAACGAACATAAAATTAGTAGGAACTTAGCATATCACTTCCGACAAGTCATAACGTTATTTTGACGTGGCCTCAGGACAAAAATTCTTGACGTATCTTCTCAACTTGTCCTATTGAGAAGAAGATTGATCCAAACGTCAGGTACCATTGACATTTATACAAATTGTATTTTTAAGGTCAATCGTTTACCAAGTTATTATTGGGTGCTATGTGTTGCCTATTTCTAAAGAATTTCACTGGGACTATTCTTCTCTACTTGTGCTTCTTTCATTTTGTGTTGAGAAGGTGGTGCTCTGATCAAATTAAATTTCCCCACTGCAGCTTGTAACTTTTAAACAAATTTAACTGACCAATAGGTGATCTTAATACTTCCGTCCTTTTTGTTGTGTAACACGGAGCCATTATATGAAAAAAAATGGGTCTTTCTATATTTGAGATTCAAAATCAGATTCAAAATTTGTTATTGCCATTTTTGTTAACTCCTAGCCCTCCACTTTCATTTCAATTGTTCTTATCTATCATTTGACCTGCGCATAGTTTGAATACAGATTACTCAATTCGAAAAATTTATCTGCTCTTTATTGGCCAAATCTGAACTCGAGTACGCTAACGTCTTTTATTAATCGAATGTTTTACTAAAATTTTTACAATGACCCCGATCAAAAGATATTAAGTAATGGTAGAAGGTCAGAACGCATGGGGAAAACGAACCGATATAAAAGTCTACTCGGAAAAAAAGATATTGCAAACAGTGGATCTTGAATTTATATGCGGTTTCTGCGCTGTAGAACAATCGCAGCAATTACGAAATCACTTAGAATTGAAGGAGAGAGAGAGAGAGAGAGAGAGAGAGAGAGAGAGAGGCGTGAGAGAGAGAGAGAGAGAGCGATCCGGCAGTAAAGATTCGAGAAAGTGACAAATTATTTCGGTGAAATTGAACAATCGACTTGAAACCATTATCTTAAACCAAATAAGCTAAGCTTTGACAACTGCCATTTTTGAGCGATCTGGCAGTAAATATTTGAGAAAACGACGAATTATTTCAGTGAAATTGAACAATCGACTTCAAACCATTATCTTAAACCAAATAAGCTAAGTTTTGACAACTTTATCTACTGCCATGGCGATGCTGCATTCCTGATAAGTGAATTACAAATCCGTTTTTGGTGCAAAATAGGCTGCTGTAAATATGAGGTAAAATACTTCTAATGCAAGCGCATATAGTTTTCTTTCTGTGATTAAAATTTTCAGGCAGTTTTCAGGTGCTTACTGATTGCTATTGATTTGCCATTTTGTTTTCTGTATCGGCGGCCAGTACATACATCTTTGCTGATGTATTAACATAGATAAAATTCCGTATTTCACTCTCATGCTACTGAACGTTTTGATCAGAAGTAGAAAGACGTTCGTTAGAGTCTCATTCAAGCTTGATTTCAAAGTTATTCTGAATACTTTGACTTCTTTAGACATACGTTTACTTATGATGACCTTATTTGAACTACATGTCGTCTTTTGTTTGTATTTTTGGTCACTAGTTTTCTTCTGTTTTCTCTTTCAGATGTTGTGAGGTCTGAATCTATTGATTCAAATTTCAAACGATCAATTTTGTTCAAAAGCTTTGCGATTTTTGATAATTTTTCTTTATTTTTATCCGTTTCGCACTGTATGCGTAGTAGCTGTTTTACACATTTTGTGTTTTTGATTTTTTCTTGTGAGAAGGGGTCCTCAGATCAAAAAAAAGTTCTCCACTTTTCTATTCTCTTTATCTAATTTCAACTCGTAGTGTAGATCAAACATAAAAAGACCACAAACTAAAACTGATTGCTGGTCTCCTTGGACAGGAATGGTTTCAAGTTTTATTTCTTCTGATAGTGTTTCCTCATCTAATACTTGTTGCAGGTTGCACCTAAGTACTGAGTGCCATGTTGTTTATCTGTTGCCATGGAGTCCCATTTTAAGTGTTTTTGATAATATCAGATTTCGTTCTATAAAATCAATTAACTTTTTCGTAATCAACGAACATAAAATTAGTAGGAACTTAGCATATCACTTCCGACAAGTCATAACGTTATTTTGACGTGGCCTGATGACAAAAGTTCTTGACGTATCTTCTCAACTTGTCCTATTGAGAAGAAGATTGATCCAAACGTCAGGTACCATTGACAGTTATACAAATTGTATTTTTAAGGTCAATTGTTTACCAAGTTATTATTGCGTGCTATGTGTTGCCTATTTCTAAAGAATTTCACTGGGACTATTCTTCTCTACTTGTGCTTCTTTCATTTTGTGTTGAGAAGGTGGTGCTCTGATCAAATTCAATTTCCCCACTGCAGCTTGTAACTTTTAAACAAATTTAACTGACCACTAGGTGATCTTAATACTTCCGTCCTTTTTGTCGTGTAACACGGAGCCTTTATATGAAAAACAATTGGGTCTTTCTATATTTGAGATTCAAAATCAGATTCAAAATTTGTTATTGCCATTTTTGTTAACTCCTAGCCCTCCACTTTCATTTCAATTGTTCTTATCTATCGTGTGACCTGCGCATAGTTTGAGTACAGATTACTCAATTCGAAAAATTTATCTGCTCTTTATTGGCCAAATCTGAACTCGAGGACGCTAACGTCCTTTATTAATCGAATGTTTCACTAAAATTTTTACAATGCCCCCGATCAAAAGATATTAAGTAATGGTAGAAGGTCAGAACGCATGGGGAAAACGAACCGATATAAAAGTCTACTCGGAAAAAAAGATATTGCAAACAGTGGATCTTGAATTTATATGCGGTTTCTGCGCTGTAGAACAATCGCAGCAATTACGAAATCACTTAGAATTGAAGGAGAGAGAGAGAGAGAGAGAGAGAGAGAGGGCGAGAGAGAGAGAGAGAGAGAGAGAGAGAGAGAGAGAGAGAGAGAGAGAGCGATCCGGCAGTAAAGATTCGAGAAAGTGACGAATTATTTCAGTGAAATTGAACAATCGACTTCAAACCATTATCTTAAATCAAATAAGCTAAGTTTTGACAACTTTGATTGAAGAGATAATAAAGAACAGATAGAGCAGTATACGTGGTCCCAAAACCTGATAACTCTAGGTACTCAGCCTGATTCTTCAAATGCAGAAGCTCAAGACAAGTTATTTGTAACTGAACCAGCAACACCTCGTTCTATCCAGATAAATTTTGGTTGTCAACGAATCGGTAAACCCAACCTGAAGGGTAAACGGCTACTACGCATAATTGTAAAAATGAAAACAGAAAAAAACTTATGACCGAACTTACGAACAAAAGGCGACATGTAGTTCAAATGATGTCATCATAACTAAACGTATGTCTAAAGAAGTCAATGTATTCAGAGAAACTTTAAAATCAAGCTTGAATGAAACTCTAACTTTCTATTTCTGATCGAAACGTTCAGTAACATGAGAGCGGAGAGTGAAAATACGGAGTTTTATCTATGTTAATACATCAGCAAAGAAGCTTGTACTAGCATTCGATTACAAAAAGCAAAGTGGCAAATCAATAGCAATCAGTAAGCAACTGAAAACTGCCTGTTAATTTTTATCACAGAAATAGTAACTGTATGCCCTGGAGTTAGAAGAATTTCACCTCATATTTACCGCAGCCTATTTGGCGTCAAAGATGTATTTGGAATTGATTTATCGGGAATGCTGTATTGCCATGGCAGTAGACCAGTCACACCAAAAAAATAAAAGACACTATTTTAAAAATGCACAAACAGATGGTATGCAGTGTAAATCGAAAAGACAAACACAACACAACAGCGAGTAGACAAAAATAAAAGCGGAAAATTTGCGGATGATTTCTCCATGTCAAAACGGATTTCGACGTGGCCTCTCGACAATATTTTTCAACGTTGCTTCTCGACTTTGCCTTTCGACGGGACGATTGAATTAAATGGCAGGTACCGTTATTATTGCGTAACACTTTTTGCCTATTTCACCAGATTTTCACTAGAACTGCCCACCATGCGGGTTGGATTACCGATTCGTTGACAATCGAACTTTATGTTGATAAAAGCAGCAGTTGCTATATCAGATTCAATTTACTTTTCTACAGCTTCTACATTGGAAGGATCAGGCTGGGTACATAGAACTATAAAATTTTTGGACTATTTTTTGTGCTCTATCTGTTCCTTATTAAGTCCTCAGGCAATTTTGGCAGAACTTATCTTATTTGGTTTAAGGTATTGGTTTGAAGTCAATTGCTCAATTTCACTGACATCATCCGTTACCTTCTCGAGCTTTTTTACAGTCAGACCGCTTTCTCTCTCTCTCTCTCTCTATCAATTCTAACTGATTTCGTAATTGCTGCAACTGTTCTGTATTGCAGAAAATGCATATAAATTCAAGATCCACTGTTTGCAATATCATTTTTTCCGAGTATACTCTTATATCGGTCCATTTTCCGCATGCGTGCTGACCTTCTAACACTACCTTAAACGTTTTGCTCTGGGGCATTGTAAAAATTGTAGAAAAATATACGTTTAATAAAGGACGTTACCGTACTTGAGTTCAGTTTTGGCCGATAAAGAGCAGATAAACTTTTCGAATTGAGTAATCTGTATTCAATTTCTGCGCAGGTGACACGATAAATAGTAACAATTAAAATGAAAAAGGAGGACTAAGAGTAAACAAAAATGGCAATAACAAATTTTGAATCTGACGCTCCTGTGAAAAATAGAAAGACCCAATTGTTTTTCATATAATGGATCCCTGATTCACGACAAAATAACGGAAGTAGTAAGACCACACATTGATCAGTTAAATCTCTGTTTAAAACTTACAAGCTGAAGTGGGGAAATTCATTTTGATCAGAGCACCACCTTCTCAACACAAAATGAAGGAAGCACAAGTAGAGAAGAAGAGTCCCAGTGAAATTCTACAAAAATAGCAACACATAGTAGGCAATATTAACTTGGTAAACATTTGACCTTAAAAATGTAATTTGTATAACTGTCAATGGTACCTGACGTTTGGACAAATCTTCTTCTCAAGAGGACAAGTTGAGAAGATACCTCAAGAACTTTGGTCCAGAGGCCACGTCAAAATGCCGTTATGACTTGTCGGAAGTGATATGCTTTGTTCCGACTAATTGTTTGTTCGTTGATTACGAAAAAGGCAATTGATTTTATAGAACAAAATCTGATAATATCAAAAACACTTAAAATGGGACTCCATGGCAACAGTTTAACAACATTGCACTCAGTACTTAGGTGCAACCTGCAACAAGTATTAGATGAGGAGACACTATCAGAAGAAATAAAACATGAAACCGATTTTGCTTTGAGTATTTCTTTGCCGACGATCTAGTACTTGGTAGCAGCATCAGTTAATATAAAAACAAAGTCTAAAGAAATTCAAAAGAAACTCTTCTTGAACCAATTCAAACCACTTGAAGGGCAACCTTGCAAAAACAAAAGCCATCTAACACAAAAGGCTAGCAAAAGACGACAAAATTTTTCTATCTAGAAAAATCATCACTGTTTGTTATCTAAGATTTATCGTTTTAAGTTTCTTATGACCTAGACACCACTTAAACAACTTTACTAATAAAACTTTGTCTAAAAACACTCATTTTTTTGCACTTTATCTGTTCATCTCAAATGTTTTTCTGGCGGCAACCTAATGTCTCTACAATTATAACGACGAATTATTTGAGATAAAGTTGAAGCAACACTTCCGCAAAATTGAATTACTTTGTTGAAAGAAAAGCTGGTGCCAAGTGATTAAATACACTTCGACAAAATTTTCTGCGAAAAGTAAATGTTCATTGACCAGAATGGGCTAAAAGAATGTCCCCACAAACACGCGAGATGATCGCGATGTATTATGAAAATAGTCTCCAAATTTTTTTTCTGCTGAATGGAAGGCTGTTAAAAGTGGGAGGAAAACGTGTGTGTGTGCAGATTTCATGAAATTCTTTTATCAGATGATCTTGTGCTTTTTTGAGTCTGAGTTTAAAAACTGTCACCACTTAAAAAATTTTATTCACTCACAATTTGAATGAAAAACTACATTCTGTAAAAAAATGACAATGTAAATTTTATTGATAAATATTTCATTGAAATCTGACCTTCAATTCAACATTCTTCTTCTTCTTCTTCTTCTTCTTCTTCTTCTTCTTCTTCTCCTTCAATCTTCTTCTTTTTCTAGAAAAACCTATCAATGGGATCTGACGTTAAAATTAAAGATCCTCCTCTGAAGAGACATAAATAACAATTAAGGCTTCAAAAATGTGCTTTCGAGGTCTCTACAGCGAACAAAATTAACTTTAAGAGAAACTGTTAAGGGCTGAAATTTTGGAGAACCTTTATTGGGCGCTTCTCTTCTTGCGTTCCCCCAGCTTAGTGGGTGCATATTTTGCATCCCCAGACGCACGTTCAGTTTTACTTAAGGATTTACTATGTCACGTTCTATATACCGAAACACTCAAACTACAATAGCGGAAATCAACAATGAACACTCAAATATGAAAAATGGCAAAGCCCGTGGACCAGATGGTATATTGTATATGGGAAAAAGTTTGCTGCGTCACGGGTTTATATATAAAAAATACAGAATCAGAAAAAGTTCACGGGAACAGTTAAACGTTTGAAAAAGTTTTCTGAAAAATGCAAAAAAAAGCTTCCGAGCCAAATTGGAAATTGACGTGAAATGTCGACAATGCATGCAAATTCAGAGCTAAAATGAGCTATCAAAAACAACACAACACAATTTGGAGACCTCTATGTCTATTTCATTGATTAAAAAAGACTTCAGAATATGTTTATATCAGATGAGACTACTTGGAAACATCCTTATGACAGTGCAGTCAGTTGTGAGGAGCAATTTGCGGAAGATTTTGATTGGTGAATAAATCTCGGTTGCAGCAAAGAAAAGATCCGGTTCCGCTCACGGAGATTAAATATCAAACCTGTCTTTCACTCACTTGCTTGCTGATCTGTGTTATGAGTAAAACCGTAGAGATCTAGGTGCAATGTTTTATGCCGACAACCTAGTACTAGATCATTCTTTTGTTCAGCAACTTTAAATACGGAAGATGCGTCAAAAAATATTAGTACTTAACAAAAAATTAGCTTCTGAAATACACGTGTTATCGAATCAATGAGAAGAGGTCGTTCTGAAAAGCATTATGGTATATTTACCACACTTAGTGAGCTATAGGTTATATGACCAATAAGCTAGGAAATATAATGGGAAAGACCCTTAAATCGATTCAAACTTATACCAAGCATCTCAAATACAAAAGACATCAAAATAATCAAAAGAGGTCGTTCGGAGAAGCAAGGTAATTTTTTTCTTGAAAGCAAGGCAATTGAATACACCAACACCATTTTGTGTTTATCTCAGAGTTACCTTTAAAGTGCTTTGTGAACAGGACACCACCCACTCCATTTAGTTAAATAGGCTTAAAAGGCTTAGAATTATTTGTTATTATTCTCATCATCACTTTAACTCAATCGTTCTTCCGATGTTTACATATGTCTTGGTCCTTCTCATATATGTTGATCTCGAGGGTTTTCAGAAGAGAGTAATTCAATGAATATGTGGAACGATTGACGAATACCTAACACATTTGAGGGTTTTTAACCGTCTACAACTACTCTTCTGCATCTAGCTTATCCTAGCTATGACTATCTTGTTAACTAAACATCGATTAGGAGCGAAGAGAGCGAAGAGTTGGATGAAGACGACACAGGGCCAAAAGACCTCTTTAAGCTCCCAAAAATCAGAGCAGAACAATTGGGAAAATAATTTAGCTTCAATCTGAACAAGATTGGGAACCGAATTCGTCCAATGAACTCCCTCAAACCATTGGGACTCAAAAACTGCTGAAATACTCTGATGGGGAAATTGTTGATTGAAATTTCTCAGAATCGAATGCCCGCACTTGGCAGTTGCAACCTGACTGCAAAATCACAGAAACACTTGCTGATCTAATGAAAAGCAATAGAGCAATGCCCTCAGCATAATGCTATGAATTCCAACAACAACACAATTTTTTTGAAATATAGATAAAATGTAGCCCCAAAAATTATGATTATTCTAGAAAAGCGGGCGAAGATTGAGAAATAAACACAATCAGTAAAAGTATCAAAAATATCTAAAAGTAACAACAACAACAACAACAACAACAAAAACAACAACAACAACAACAACAGCAGCAACAACAACAACAACAACAGCAGCAGCAGTAGCAGCAACAACAACAACAACAACAACACCAACAACAACAACAACAACAACAACAACAACAACAACAACAACACAAAAAGATCATTTCGGACTGTAGTTAAACATTTTGCCTAAAAATGACGGAAACCGGCGCAGATTGAGAAAGAAATCGATAAGTAAAAGAATCAAAACGATCTCAAAGTGTTCAAATGATGTCCCCAAACAGACAGGTGATTGCGATGTACTATGTAAATTAAAGGATGGAATGAATGAAGTTTTTATCAACGGCTAAATTGTGACCTCAAAATGTGTATGAAGGGTCAGTCGGCACTGATATTCAATTCGGTTTTCTTCAATTCTCTCTTTAAAAGAATTGAAATTGAT
>NC_134470.1:70134652-70169652 GCF_964194025.1 Convolutriloba macropyga
TCAAAAACTCAAGAAACATAAAAGATTAATTTTGTTTCTGCGCAACACTTTTTTAATTGCTTGTCCGACAGTGACAAAACGCACTCAAAATTTGCAAACTTTTTAGAATACAAAATTAGACAAATTGATTGAAAGCAAAACTATAGAAATATTTGGGCGCTATGATCACATACAATTTCACTTCAATTTTGTTGAAGAAGTGGATGTTCTTCTTTAACTCTAGCGTCTATGTAGAGGTTTTATGATTGTGCATAGAATCACAGAAAATTTATTGCAGGATTTTAATAGAAAAGTCTGCACAATTTTTTTTCCTCTTTATCAAAGTATGATAGGAGAGGGAAGAAGACTTGAGCGTAGATAGATTCCGCAATAGAAAGTCTAGTTTACGATCATAACTTTCACTGCAGTTTTCCACTAAACCCAACGAGACTTTATAGTATTTGAAACATTAATATTTGATTTTATTTGAAATTTTCAAACTGAAAAAATGTTTCAAGAATTAAAAAATTATTCAGAGTATTCTATTTCGAACCTAATTTTAAAGCTCGCCCCTGTTTTGTCGCGGAGTGTTGATGCTCAAGTTTCAATATTACTTCAATGATCTTAGTTTGACTTCGTTTGCATGATTTGATTTCTAACTTTATCTCATATGTTTCCCTGCTATTTTACCGCTGAAACTAAACTGTACGAATTCACTATTTTCAATCATTATCAATCTTATAAACAAGTTGATCAACAGCAATAAATGCCCTCTTGGATGCCATTTAAGATTTCTGGAGCCAAACGGGGCAGGCATACAAGTTTTCTGGGATGCCATACAAAATTACCTGGATGCCATAAAAGAGTCATAGAGACCAACAAGGTACTGTTTGTCATGCATCGTGTTTACTTTGTACGTTTATACGAACCCCTTCATGAAATCCCTGAAACACAAAAAAATTGTATTAAAAACTTGGCAACCGTGGTAAGATCATGCAACAAAAGTTTTGTATGGGGTGTATGGAACCACAAATGGCTCTTAGATATGGTTACCAAGAAGGGTCATTCCGTGAATCCAAAACCACTCACACAGAAAAGAAAACACATAAAAAACAACCGTGAGCGAAGTTTAATTCCCGAAGAAGTGGTTGAAAGAGTGCAATGTTTTGACCTAGTCAGTAAAGTTTCCCATCCACACTGATATCGACTGACCCGGTTTCAAATTTGGAAGTGCTTCTTAGAGAAACGTAACCCTGAATGGGAAATCTTTTGCATTCTTCATTGATTACAAAAAAGGGTCCCACTCTATAGACAAAAATTTCTTGCTTAAGAAACTAATCGAAGTACGTTTATCACGAAAAAAACACACAACAGTCAATAAAGTGCTGCAATCAGCAGAAAAAAATTGGAAGTAAACTTTCGATGAAATTAGAATAATATGGGTGTTAGACCAATTGAAAAGTTTTTATTACTATGTTTCGTTTTGTTAAAATCTAAAGAATACAACTTCATTTTAATATTTTTGATTACTAATGAAGCTCCGCGTCAACGCTTTTTTTGCTTATGTATTGCTTTTTGAATCAAAACGGAAACAAACTTGTCGTTGTGAAAATTACAATTCTTGTGACTTTGTTAGGGCACGTGGTTATTCTTGGTTACAAATTTGTTGAGACCTTGAAACTTCTTTTGACCTTGAACAATTCGTTCAATTGTGACATCTGTGGGCTTCCTTTGTTATTATCTTGCAATTACAGTTGAGGGCACAAAAAAGATGAGCTTGTTGAAACTGACAACTTGGTTTTTGTGAAAATCGTCAGAAATGTTATCAATTTCATATAAAACTGATTCGGTACATATTGTCGAAGATGTGATCAGACCAATTGAGAATCTTTTTTTCTCAAAGTTTAATCAATTAATCTGCTCCACAATCTTCTGGTTCTTCTCGATGAAGAGGTATGAGGCGACTGACTGGTCTGATGTAAACTCCAGTTTGTGCTTTCACTTGAACAACACGAACAATGTTGTGATTACCGTCGAATGTTTTTATTATACGAGCAAGCGGCCAACACATTGGGGGAGTGTGGTCTTCTTTGATGATCATAATATGGTCCACTGCTGGTTGTACGTTTTCTGTCCTCCATTTGTTCCGCTGCTGCAATGAAGATAAGTTTTCGACGCTCCATTTCTTCCAGAACTGACGAATCATTTTGTCTATGTTTCTCCAATGTCGTGACAAGGGGTTGTTCTTTGGCGAAGATGACTCGGGTATAGCTGTGATGGGTCTTCCGATGATGAAAGGTCCAGGGGTTAAAGCTAGGGGATCATTGATGCCGGTTGATGGCGCTGTTAGAGGGAGAAAATTGAGAATGGCCTCAATTTGAGTCAGGAGAGTTGTGAAAGCACTGGTTGATAACTTAGTCGATTCAACTCTTCTGTAAAGATGGCGCTTTATAGATTTAACAGCTGCTTCTCACAGTCCTCCAAAAAGTGGCGTCCTGGGTAATATTGTAAACCAATCAATGTGATTTTGGCCCACAAAACTGTTGATGAGATCCTTGAACTCTTCATCTCGAAGAAGTCGTCTGAATTCGAGTTCTCCTCGGGCTCCAATGAACGTTGTCGAATTGTCACTGTATATCGCTTGGGGAGTACCACGTCTTCCGGTGAATCTCTTGAGGTTATTGAGGCAACCTTCTTTGGTTAGGTTTTCCATTGGCTCTAAGTGTATCGCCTTTGTGGTGAAACAAATGAAAATAGCGGCGTATAATTTTTCAGTTTCTGTGAAGACTCTTTGGTATAAAATGGTCCATAATAGTCCAGCCCAATGAACTGGAAGGCAAAAGATTCAACTATCCGTTCTGTTGGCAGATCTCCCACTAATGAATGGCGTATGCGGGCGTCAAATCGTATGCAGGGCTTGCGGTTGTGAAATACATTCTTAACACTGGCAAATCCTCCACAAATCCAAACTGTTTGTCGGAGGGCAAAAAGGGTCACCTGTGGTTTACTGTGAAGGTTTCTCAAATGACTTTCTTGGATGAGTAACTCGGCTAGTGGAGATGTTTTTGAATTATTATGGGGAACTTTTTGTCCACGCTGTATTTTTGTCCACGCTGAATAGATGACTGTTTTTCTTGATACGCCTGCTGGATGAATCTACTGGTGGGTTTGAAGTTGAGTCTTTCGGTGTTGTTGATCCTTTTATATACCTGAATTCCGGCAGACAAGTTGCTGCATGATGCTGTAAAGGGCTATTCTCGCTGAGCGGAGATCTGATGGGGAAAGTTGATGACAAACGTCATTTTGCCTTTTTGTTGCAATGTGTTGCTTCTTTTTCTTAACTGTTGATAGAAGGCTCGTTGGCGGCGATGAAAAACTTGGTGTTAGATCCACATGTAGCTGACAAACAGATTCTTTCTGCAAATTGTGTTCCGTTGATTCGAATTGTTTTTGCTGCCTTTCATTGAGAAGTTGTTTAGTGAAAAGCGGATGTTGTGTATTTGAGTTAAGAAAGCTGTACAATTTATGATGATCGGCTGGTGTTGAAAAAAATTGCTGGATGGTGGATCCAAGTCTGTCGGTGTCGGCTGAATTTCAGTGGTTGTTTGCTGTTCATTAAAACATTGCGTAGATTTCTCTTCCTTTGACTCTGCGTGCTCGACAGAGAGGGGGGGCAGCGGGAATAAATCTTCTGCTTATACACTGCGGTGATGAATGTTTGGCTGTAGGGATTGGTCTTTATGGCTGCTCTGAAGAAGGGGCTGTAATTGTTGGGAATCGTTTCGATAGCAGATATTCTGCAGATGAGGTGAGTCCTGAATGTTGCTGGAGAAACCCGAATCTTCGCGTGGGTTTTCCTGCTGGTTGGTTACGAACAATTTTTCTGGGAAATTGTTTGAAGATTGGTCTCGGTGTATCATCGAGTGTTGTAGATGATGATGATCTTGGCCGTTGTCAGAAGACTTAAGTTGAACATTCCCGTCCTGCTGTTTGTCAGAAAATTCTTTTGATTTTGGTTTTTGATACGTGTTTGATTGATCCATTGCAGGTTGTCCCTGACTGGGAATGTTGCTTGACCTTCTCTTTATTGTTGCTTGTAGTCGTTGAGTGAATAGTTTGACGTACGCGAAGCTTACAGGTCGATACATTGATGATTGTCTGCTGATAAGATCTAATATCCTGTTGTCTTGCTGCTGATGCTGCATTACTAGAGATAGTTGGGCTGATGAGTTTCCTTCAGCTAAAGCATCAGTTGAGGCAGTGTAATGAGTTGTAACATCCATTGAAGGCCAAAACTGCTCATCTTGAATCAATCAATTGGGTCCCTTCCACCGAAGTTGGCGATTAAGAAGTCTGTCGACTGAAATTCCTCGTGATGCGCAATCAGCTGGATTGTCTTCTGTTGGTACAAACTTCCAATTTTCTGAAGGAATGATGATCTGAATTTTGGCAACTCTGTTAGCAACGACAGTCTTTCATTTCCTAGGGATATCTTTAATCCAGGCGAGGGTCACTTTTGAATCGGTCCAAGCAAAGACTTTGGGATTGGGAAAACGGTTGTGATGAATGGCTTCTTTCACTGCTTGAGACAATTGTGCTCCAAGAAATGCTGCACAGAGTTCTAAAGGTGGCGCTCATAAAGTTCTGATTGGGGCAACGCGTGTTTTGACTGTTAGCATTTTTTGTGCACTCGGTCGTCCATTTGCTCGCGCTGGTAGACAACTGCGGCATACGTTGTGGTTTAGGCGTCACAAAAAACATGAAGCTCCAAAGATGACGCAAAAGGTGCTGCAAAAACTCGTTATTCAAGTTTGATCTTTTCCAGTTCCTTGAGTTCACGTCGAAATCTTCCGTATTGTTCTATGATGTTTAAGGATAGCTTTTCGTCCCAGGTCAATTTGTCCATCCAAAGAATTTGCGAGGATTCGAACTGAATTGTTATTGGTGACAACAATCCGAGTGGGTCAAACAACTTTGTGACTTCCGATAATATTTTCCTCTTTGTGTTGGGAATTTCTTTTTCCAGGCAAACTGTGAAGGTGAAATGATCTGGAACAGGGCTCCACTTTATGCCAAGGGTTTCGACGCCGTTGGTTATCATTTCATCTGAAGTTCCGCGAAAACTGGAAGGCAATCGCTCAACAAGTGATGAAACGCTTGATGTCCATTTTTTATATCAAAACCAGCTGTTTTCAGTGTTGCGATTATTTCGTCTTGAAGTTGAGCGGCGTGCTCTACATCTGAGGCTCCTGTTAGCAAATCGTCCACATACATGTCATTATTGATTGCAAGGCGGAGGTTGCTGTTGGTGAAACTGTCTGCTAAAGCTTTGAGAGGTCTAATTGAGTGGTACGAAGATGATGCTATTCCATAGGTCACTCTTGTCATTCTGTATGTTTGCAATTCTGTGTCATTTGGACTTTTCCACAAAACCCTGTGACAATCCTTGTCTTCATCGTCAAGTTGAACTTGTCGGTACATCTTGGCAATGTCGGCAGATATTGATACTTGATGAAACCGAAAACGAATCAGAATTCCAAACAGATTCTTTTGAAGTTGAGGTCCAACCATCAGACGGTCGTTTAAAAATACTCCGCTGGCTGACTTAGCTGAAGCATCGAATACGAATCTGAGATTAGTTGTGCTGCTGGCGTCTTTGATGACACAATGATGTGGCAAGTAGAAACAGTTTGTTGCAGGCATATGAATTTTATTTCTGTGAACTTCTTCCATGTGTCCAAGTTGAATGAATTCCTGAATGAACGGACTATATCTGTTGTATACATCTGGTTATTTCTTTAGTCGGAAGATGAGGCTCCGTAGTCTTCTTTTCGCTTGTTGGCACGAGTCACCAAGGGGTTTGGCGTCTTCTTTTAAATGGAGTTTCACAACAAATCTTCCCTCTGAGTTGCGTCGGGTGGTATTTTTGAGGTGATCTTCGCATTTCTGTTCTTCTGATGTCCACTGTGTTGCTGTCGGAATCTCTTCAATCTCTCAGAATCTCTGTAAATTGCGAGGTTCAGAACAAATGAAAAAAGACTGAAGTTGAGTACTCATCCTTTCATGTTGGCTCTCACGTCCAATCACGAGCCAACCAAAACAAGATAGGCGGTAGGTAATTGGTTTTTGAGGCTCCTTGATTCTGTTGTCTCCAATCATCAACTCTTCATAGTGTCTTGCTCCAATTATCAAATCTACGGTGGATGGCTGATTGAAGTTTGGGTCCGCAAAATTGAGGTCCTGAAATTTTGTCCAACTACTGACATTTACATGATGCGAAGGCAGATTGATGGTCAATTTTGCTAAGACAGTTGCTCTGATGCTGATCAAGTCTTCATCCTTCGTTTTCAGAATCAAGTTTACTGATCCTTTGCTGTTGTTGAGTTCTTGAACTCCGAGTCCAAAAACTCGGCCGTCGGTTTTTTCTTTTTTCAAGGCGTTGTACTGCATCTTCCGCGATGAGGTTGCTTTGGGATCCTAAGTCTTGAATGGCTCTGATATCAGTTGTTTTTCCGTTGTTGTCAACTGAAACGATTGCCATGGGAAGAAATACTTCTTCTTCTTCTTCATTATGCGACTGTGCGGCGGCTGTAATTTTTTTTGCTTTTGTTGACTGTTTTCGATGACTGATTGCTTGCTTCTTGTGGTGACGTGCTGCTAATTGCAACCGTTGGCGCTGTTGAAGTTGTCCTCGAGTTGTTATTGGCTTCCAAATGCAAAAGACTGTTGGGCTTTCGTTTTCATTTCTTACAAGTTGCAACGCTGCATTGTTCACTTCGATGTCCAGGGCGTAGGCAGTTGAAGCAAAGTCCTTTTGTTTTGATCAACTGAGCTCGGTCCTGTACTAAAATTGTTTTGAAACTTTGGCATTGATAAATTTTGTGGTTTTCGTCGCAACATTCACACGTTGTAGTCACTGGTGTGGCTATATGTGAATGGAATTTTCGAAGTTGCGGGCTGCTTGTGGGCTTCTTGTCGATGGTTGATGCTGACTGCTGTGTGGCTGCTTCAAAATCGCGTGTTCTTTCTTCCATGAAATTTTTCAAATCAGGATAGCGTTGGGGATTTCTTCCTGTTGATGAAAGTTTCCAACATTTTCTCGTTTCGGCGGGCATTTTCTCTGCAATGAGGTAGACGAAAAAGATGTCCTGGTCGTCCACGACGGGCTGTCCAAGTTTGCTGAACGCTAATCTGTGTTCTACGACAGTCTCTATGAGATCTCCAAGTGCCTTTGGGTTTTCATTTGTTACCGGCTTCTGTGGAACTATTGCATGAACATGGGTTCATAAAATCAGACGTTCGTTGTCGTATCTGTTCCTCAGGATGTCGCATGTTGTACTGAAGTTTGCGTCTGTGATTTGGAGAGAGGTCAAAAGCTTTGCGGCGTCTCCTTTCACTGAAGTTTTTGGACATTGCAACGTTTGACTGTCTGTTACCTGGCTGTTGCTTCTCACTGCTTCATTGAAATGGTCGAAGAAAGACGTCTAATCCTTGTAGTCTCCACAAAAAGCTGGCAATTCCAGCTTCGGCAGCTTCACGTTTGTGATGGACGGTCCAGTTGCTAACCGTGGTGTTGATGTTCTGGCTGGGGTTCTTTTGTACATGACAAACCGGTTGATTAGGTCAACGTGCTGTCCTACCTTGTCGTCGTAATCTTCTCATTCTTCGATTTCTTCTTCGAGTCTGTTGGTGTCATCGATCAGGTTTTGAACTTTCTGATTCATGTCTGACAGGTACAAATGTTTTTTGTCAACAATTTTGAGATTTGTTCCAGTCGTATGAGCTCCTCTTCACTGACATTTGTGCAGGTCTCTCTGTAATCGTTATGTCTTCGTTGTTTAATCTGGTTGCAAAGGTGCGTTGGGCTGTTCTTGACTTCTTCAATCTCTCGAGGTTTTATGTCATTGTTGAAGACTTTTATTTGCCGCTTTGTTGTTTGTCTGTGGCTTTGGTGTTTAATTAGTTGCTTTTTTTGTTGTCTCTTCGCCTTTGCTGTGCTGGTATTTTCTGTGTCTCTGTCTTTGTTGTGTTGGTCTTTGCTGTGTCTTTGTCTTTGCTGTATTGGTCTTTGGTTTGGGTGTTTTTGATTGGGATGGTTGTTGCTAGATGTAAACAAAAGAAAAACCCAAAAAAATCCCCACTATCTCTCCCCCCGACAAATAAGACAACAGAAAAACACACAAAAACGTTACACTTAGTCTTAGAACCGCAAAGGAGACGATTAATGCTACCTAGTTTGATTCAAAAAAATGATTCAAAAAACACTTGGGATATATTTGTTCCCCCAATAGATAACTCTTGTTTCGTGACCCAGGTTGATCAACCCGTCAGTAGATTTAAGTTAATCAACTTAAAGGATCTGAGGGGGATGGTTATCTAGTGGTTGTCCACTTTTTTATGATTATCTTATTTTTGATACCCCAACTTAGCCGATCTTAGTCTTATGTACCTCCCCCGATAGAGAATCTAATATCTAATGTGAGCTGTTCCTAACTTGCATGCGTTTGCTCACTCTAATTCTAAGGTATATCCTATGATTTTGTTCGGCGGACCAGAAATGAATACAAGTTCATTTCTTTATTTTTGATTACTAATGAAGCTCTGCTTCAACGCTTTTTTTGCTGATGTATAGCTTTTTGAACGGAAACAATATTGTCGTTGTGAAAGTTAGGGTTATTCTTGGTTACAAATTTGTTGAGACCTTGAAAGTTCTTTTGACCTTGAACATCTAAAGTATCTTTTCAATTGAAACGCTAAGAAAAGAAGATATTGACTGGAATCAAATTACAAGCGCGCTGTTTCGCTGTTTCAGGTTCAAATCTTGAAAGTACATTATGCATTCGTTTTGCTTGCACGGATTCATTTAAATCATTTTGTGATTAAAAGATTTGAAGACTAAACCTCATGAAAGCAGAATGTAGGCTTGAAAAAATAGGTTTCATCCTGCACAACAGATATTCATATCAATACTCTCTCTGGCAAGAAAATAACCATTCCAAATAATTTACAAAGACAGTTACGAAAACGAAATTAATTACTATTCTTTGGGATGATTCGATGGTCGGCAAATTTCTTCTACATATAAATTCTCTTCAAAAGTTTTGTCAACGTAGTAGAGATTGACATTACTGTACAAAGCTCTTTAAATTTAAAAGACTGAAGTTAAAATTAATGTTCTTACAATCAAGGAGAAAATATTCATTTAGAAGACACCTTAGGAAACTAAGCACACTTGTCTTTTTTCCGACCCACTTTAGTGGGGGAGGAACTATATACTCAAATGATTTTTTTTTGTTCAGACAATTTTGGCCGATCGATATAATATTAGTAGACAGATGTGGGTGGTATCATTAAAAAGCCCTTATAGCGTAGAATATTGCACTAAAAACATTTTTTCACTTTTCGCTTTTTATAGGGAGTTATCGAGGTTTAAAATTTTGTGAATAGTTGACGTAATTCATCTGTTTCTAATCACATTTTCGGTATTTTAGACTTAATTTTCGTCAATTTTGCTAAAGTTTGTTCAATTTTTTTGCTGTAGAGTTATTGATTTCATCTTTAAAGATAGTGCACAGTTGCTGAATTCTTCGCTCCGAGTTTTTTTGGCTGGAATTTTTGCTAAATTTTTCAATTCGAATTTTTTTTGGGACCAAATTTGCTTTTTTATCGCATTTTTCTAAATTTCCCTGAAGGAGATATCTTAAAACAACGTCCATTTTTTTTTCAGCTGACAAACGAGCTAGTTGTACACCCGCTGGCTTCGAAAGTCTTCTGAAATGTTTATTTCGCCAGTTTTTTGCAAATTAAAACTCGATAAATATACAAAATGCATTTTTATTTTTGGCAAACTAAAAAATTAATCTATTTCGCAACCACATGAACAATTGAATTTTTTAAGACACGCAGTAACATCAGGGTTGATTCCGATCTCGCCATGAATCCTTACGAGAAAATTTTTTCAGATTTTAATGGAGCGCAAATTTTTTTCGAAATAATTCCGCTAAGTAAAGGTTTTTTTGTAAACTTCTTTTACTTACAAAAAATTCAAATCAGGGCTCAATGAATGACAGATACTGATTACAAAAAACGAGGCCCAACGAAATGATGTTACGGTTTCTGAATAAACTCATGGTTTTTGTGGCTCTGACCGATTGTTTTCGGAAATTTTTTTAATGTACTTCTTGAATTTTGCTTCATTTTTGTAGTCCAATGACCTATTGTCCCCTGTCAAAGAACCAGTTGTTTTTAGGAGGTATAAATGAATCTATACAATTCTTTCAGTTGTTATCGAATGTCTGTTTTGACTTTGAATATAATTGTTTTAAGAAAACAGCGGTTAATTTTTGATCTTTGCCACTATTTTTTATCTTATTTCTCTCATTTTCTGGCGCAGTCTCAGTAAAAACCAGCAAAACCCGATTTTCTGTGGGTTTTAAATTAATGTTCGTAATGGTTTTACGTTTAATTAATCGTCTCTTTCTTTTTATACTACGCGTTTTCAAATTTTTTTTATTATTGAGCATAATTGCAAATTTTATGAGTTCTTTTTGTTTCCTTAACAAATTGTTATATATTGACAAATCCAACTGAAGGAAAACATAGCAGGGATAATGCACCGCGTTGGAAAAAGCGTATCTAGGTATGTTATTTATTTAGTTATATAGTTTATGCTTTTTGGGCTGAGGCACAGGTATCTCTCAAAATTTAATTGGATTTTTTTTCTGTTTTTGCATATGTTTGTCCTTTTTTTGTTGTTGTACGCCATATACCTGGTGAAAATAAGTCTCAATTGCTTTCCCAGGACGTATAACTCAACCCATTTAAAGACTTTAGTTTATAGCTTTTTGTTTAAATGACTTTAAAATTGAAACAAGATAAAAATTTTTTAATTGTTTACTTTTTGATTTCATTTTTGTAAATATTTAGCTCCATCTAACTCATTAGTAGTCTGAATTACTTCTGTTTAATTATATAAATTTTGCGCTTGGTTATTTGTTGTCACCTATTGCTTCGACCATTAATTACACAAAAAGTTTTCGAGATTTCTATACTGTTAAATTTTTGAGTTTCTTTTTGTTGTCATCTCTTCGTAGTATTTTTTATAATGAAGGCTCTTTGATATTAAAATGAAGAAAAAGTAACAATTTACAGTTCTTACATTCGTCATTTTATAATTATAGTACCTTGAATAGTGCGATCTCGTAAAATTGTTTGAAGTTTTGGCCGCTTGATATATTTGTTGTTATTTTTGGGGGTTGTGACTTAGTCTCATTATTAACAGGCCCATCTGGCTTCCTGAGGTGTTGCAACTTAATCGATTGCTGTTTGTTGGGTTTTTAAGTCTTTTGATTTTTGAAAATAATTGTTTTCAAAAACATAATTGGGTTTTTGAGCTTCAGTTTTTTAAAATATTTTTTTGTTCAATTTTTAGCTCAGTCTCTGTAAACATAAGTCAAAATCCATTTCCAGTGAACTCTACTTTGATCTCTATAATGGTTTTAGCTTCAGACATTTGATTCCTACGCACAATTTCGAGCCTCCTTGTATTTTATGATAACCTAGAAGTGATAGCCTATTGTATTCATAGATAACCTAGAAGCAAACAGCCCGAGCTGTTGTCACGAAGAAACACGATATCGAAACGCTGCAAAATTATAGGCCCCAGACGGTATACCACAAGGACAATTCAAGTTAAAGCAAGTTCTCTCATATAATATTTTGTTTTCAAAAACTTTTGATCAAAATCTGAAAGATATTTTGTTTTGAAAATCTATACAAAGGAAAACGCGGCAAATCGGTACCATAAGCCTATTTTGTAACAGGTTTGCTGTGCTACCTCATAAAGATTTCCAAAGTAAATTTTTAACATATTTTCAAAAAAGAATGAAAAGATTCAGTATACTTTCAATTCATCTATTGCAAAGGAGTTCCTGTTTAAGTAGATAGAAAATTACTACTGTCAAAAGTAAATAATTTTGGCTTCCATGCGAACATTTTCAGCACAATTCAGTCGGTTTTCAGGTAAAAAATGCAGTAAACGTGTAGAATGTTAAAAGGTATGTAATTTATCTCTGAATAATGATTCCAAAAACCGCAATTGCGCAAGAGACACAAAATTAAACCACCTTTTTGCCATTTTTAAAATAATTTGAAAAGCGATGTTGTTGAGCTTACTTGCTGACTATATGGTACATAAGTAGTAATATTCCTCAATCGGAAGCGCTGCAAAAGATATAATTGTATTTATCAGGCACACCTTTTGTGTTTACCAAAGCCTGAAGTTATATAAGTGATCTTTTCAAGCGTTCTAATCAATTTCGTCGTGTATAGTATCGACTTCAAAAATCATAAGCTACCTTTGAATATAAGGAAAATTGTGGTCGTCCGTTCACAGCGATAATTAGATTGTCCTTTTTCTTGAAGAAGCAAACACTTTCAAAGTTTACTTCGATGATTTCTTTGAAGATCAGATCAGGGAACATACCATAAAAATGAAATTAATTTTTTGGAACAGCTGGTGCGGTTTCAGTAAGGACGCTTTAAGGAAGTTTTGTTTTCTGAAACTGTAGTTGTTTTGTAAATCATGGTGTTATTGTCTATGCCCTTTAAAATACTGGGGAGTAAACGTAATGTACAACAGCAAATACTTTTACAGCATAAAAAATTGCAGAAATTAAAATATTTGGATATTTGACAGAACTGTTTTCAGAAGTTGATCGTGAGGATTGTGACAACTGATAACAAAAAAAACTGAACGAGAAATAACAGAGTTGTGCGACCTAAATAGGTTAATTTTTTGAATGTATTGGAAATGCCATTCGGTTGCACCAGTGCGGCCGATTTCGAGTGTGGAAAATCCAATTGCGTTACGCAAAAAAGTAAATGAAAGACAAGGCAAAAACTAGCAGTTCTCTGCAAATGATTACAAACGAAACCTGAATAAAATCTTATTTGACAAAGCCATTCATATACGTTTTTTTTATAAAAAACTTTTAAAAAATAAAAAGAACGAAAACTCAAAATCTTATATTTTCCCCTTGAAAATTCTCCACACGTTGCAACTCCTTAGTAATTGAGTTCATCAAATATTATAATAATACAGAAAATAATAAAAACTAAAACAAGATGAAAAAATTGAAAGTAATGAAGTAATGAACTCAAAGATTGAACGGAGATAAAATCAAAAACAACTATGAAAAAAAAGCTCAATCTTTTAACATCTTTTTTTAAAAAAAAAACCATTTGGATTCCTAATATACAATCAATTGTTTCGGAGGTTCCAGATTATAACGTCAATCAATTTGTCGGTATATACGAAAACCTTTTCTAAGAAAGACATTACGAAAATCAGAATTTTATGAATATTAGGAAACCTAAGAGAAAATAAATAGTCAATAAGTCAAACTAACTAACAAAAGATCAAAATTACTTTTTCATGTTTAAGAATTTTGTACCGAGACAGGAAAAGATATAGAACATATAATCAACTGTAGACAAGTTTGAGACAAAATAATTATTGGAAATTGTGTCGTTTTAGCCGAAACAGCTAAAGAAACTTAGAAACTTGCTGCAAGTGAACGCAAACATTTGCCAGCGTATCAAAATAATTATCATAACACTTTTCCTTGCTCTCTTGCTCAGACCATTGTAATGATATGACGTATTCTAGTAGTTGTCTTTTTGTTTTTACTTTTATTCAACAACTCGAATTGAACAATTGTCCTATGGCGCCGTCGATATAAAAGCCTATTAAAATTGAGCCGCTGATAAAATTGAACATAGCCGGAAAGCTTCGCATACCGACTGGCTGCCCAATTCGGGTGTTGCCATACCAATGTCCTTGAATGAAGTACCGTGACGAAAGTAAATAAATTGAGAATTATCCAAAAGTTGGTTTAAAATAATTTTGCTTTTTTGTTTTAAAAAAACAACTAGGCCATTCATTTGAAGTGTCGAAACCACAAAAGGTCGGGAATTTGGCAAATCATTTTTCTGCATCACTTTTTTTGCACTAATATGTCTCAAAATCTACAGGTTTTCATTCAAATCTAAAGAATAATTACAAGCACTATTTTTGAGCCAAAAATCGCGGCAAAGGAAAAGAAATATTTTGGAGAGGAATTGTATACAATACAAAATTCCTCAATCTGCACAACACCAGCACCCTATGCTCGAATCTGGCAACTGTTTCCATCAAGGAAACAAAAATCTACTTCAGATAGTCAGCGGTATACAAAAAAAATTAAAAATACCAGACGAAAAGGCTCAAAATATGATGTGACTTGAAAACATTTATACCAAAATTTAAAGATAACTTTAAAATGTCCATTCCAAAACCTATCAACTTAATTTGTTCATAGTCCCCCTTGCATTTTATATTAGAAGCAGAACCCACATGTTTAACGGGACAAACTCGATAAAATATTTGTAAAGCCAGCAATTTTCGTCTCACAGTTGTCCTTAGCAAGTAACATAGCAGAAATGACAATTACTGGTTTTGATTGAATATAAAAATCTAAAGGTGCTAAAAGTAGCGAAAGGGAAAAACAAAAAAGATCGTTTATATTACAAGTTTTTAAAATTAATTTAAAGACATAGAAGGACATGTCCTGACGTAGAATTTTCATTGACTAAACGGAAACCTAGACCTAGAACGGACTATGAGTGAATTGGGAAAACCATTTCTAGAAAAAATCAGATAGAAAATTAAAAATACAACGTCAATGTCAAAATGCCGCATGTGAACAAAAAAAAACACAAGCGAGAAATTGAAATTTCCTTCAAACAAAAAAAACTAGGCCTAGAATGAACTATGAATGGATTAGAGAAATCATTTTGAAAAAATCCGATCCAAAAATTCGAAAAACAGTAAAAATTAAAGTGAAATTGCCGCATGTGAACAAAAAACCACTAGCGAGAAAGCGATTTTTTGTTCAAACACCGTTTTCTCACTCCACTTTGAAATTAGAGCGGAAAAATTTCACGCCGCAAAACCACTCGCCTTTTCGCTCGACTTCATGTTTCGGCGTGACCAAAATCATTACTCCAATTTGACTTCAAAAAACATGAAAATGTGTGAACAGATCTTAAAAAAACACATAGCTGGCAAATTGCCAGAAAATGGCAGCAATAGCTTCATAAATCTTTAGTCTCAAAAAGAAGGTAAAAAGACAGACCAAAAAATTAATCACGCGAATGAACAAATAAACTAGCTCCACTAAGAGCGAAAAATGACGTCAGTCACGCAATTCAGTTAAAATTGCATGAACGAATCAACAAAAAGCAGATTTGAAGTGGTTGTGACGTCAAATGGTTGTGACGTCATCTTGATAATGAAATAAATAAAAAACATTGCAGGACAAGTTCTGCCGTAGAATTCATAGAATTTTCATTGAGTAAACAGAAAACTAGACCTAGAACGGACTATGAAAGGATTGGGAAAACCATTTCAAAAAAATCCGATCAAAAAAAATGAAAAAACAGTAAATATCAAAGTGAAATTGCCGCATGTGAACAAAAAAACACTAGCTAGAAAGCGATTTTTTGTTCAAACACCGTTTTCTCACTCTACTTTAAATTTAGAGCGAAAAAATTTCACGCCGCAAAACCACTCGCTTTTTCACTCCACTTCCTGTTTCGGCGTGATCAAAATCACTACTCCAATTTGACTTTAAAAATCACGAAAATGTGTGAACAGATCTTTAAAAAAATACAGCACCCCAATACAATTCAAATTCTTTGAATTGTAAAAAAAGAAGGCCAATAATAGCCTCAGCTATCGCTTCTTGGCTATTAAAAAAGACAGCGCCCCAATACAATTCAAATTCTTTGAATTGTAAAAAAACCTGAACCAAGGAGAATTTTGAAAGAAATATTAAAGCAGTTCGATGCAGCAAACTGAAAATAGTGGCCGAAAATTGATAAAAACCCAGCCTAGCTGAACCAGTGAAAAAAGGTGGAAAGAATAAAGCTGCTTTGAAAATACATACCTAAACACAGTGCTGCCAACAGGACGGCTGACATAATATTTAAACTCATAGATTTCGAATTACAAAACAAGGGAGCGTAAATAATAGCTCTGCTCAACTACCGCCTTTAAAGCAAATAAAAAGATGTAATGCAGTGGACTTTATTGTACGTTTTGCAATATAAGGCCTGTTTAGCAAGAGTGTTTATTATAGTAGCTGCAGCAGATATTTTAAGGTCAAATTAATCCCGTTATGCTCTTTTTTAACGGCCCTGTATTTTCATACTATTTGGCTACAATTTAACTGCACTGGTTACTGGACAAAGTAGTCTATGTATTAGTTTGTGGGTGTTTGGTAGTTTAAAAATTTGCATCTTAGATCATTGACACTTATAACTTTGGCCGATTTAGGAGGTGGCTTTTCCATTCTAAGTCTGAAACTTCGCTTGCTTTTCTCGAAAATTCGATCAGGTTTCTTATTCGGAGAAGTCTCGACCGAATACACACTCGCTAGTTTGGGCAAATCCACCGATCTCCGATTAAATTGTTTGCTAAGGTTTGACAAGTTTGTATTAAGGCCAGTTTTGACACGCGATAAGTCGTCACAAGAAATTAAACTCTTTTGAGATACTGCGTTTTGCAAAGTCTCTGAGGTACTCATTTGAAAAGTCGCTTTCAGATTGGGGAGGTCATTTTTAAGAGTGAGGTAAGTCACGTGTGACCAAAAATTTAATCACGCGAATGAACAAATAAACTAGCTCCACTAAGAGCGAAAAATGACGTCACGCACGCAATTCAGTTGAAATTGCATGAACGAATAAACAAAAAGCAGATTTGAAGTGGTTGTGACGTCATATGGTTGTGACGTCATATGGTTGTGACGTCATCTTGATAATGAAATAAATAAAAAAAACATTGCAGGACAAGTCCTGACCTACAATTCAAAGATTTTCATTGAGTAGACAGAAAACTAGACCTAGAACGGACTATGAATGGATTGATAAAGACATTTAGAAAAAATCCGATCCAAAAAATTGAAAAAAAACAGTAAAAATCAAAGTGAAATTGCCGCATGTGAACAAAAAAAAACACTAGCGAGAAAGCGATTTTTTGTTCAAACACCGTTTTCTCACTCAACTTTAGATTTAGAGCAAAAAAATTTCACGCCGCAAAACCAATCGCTTTTTCGCTCCACTTCCTGTTTCGGAGAGATCAAAAATAACTACTCCAATTTGACTTGAAAAATCACGAAAATGTGGGAACAGATCTTAAAAAAAAGACAGCACCCCAATACAATTCAAATTCTTTGAAATGTAAAAAGAGAAGGCCAATAATAGCCTCAGCTATCGCTTCGTGGCTATTAAAAAAAGACAGCGCCCCAATACAATTCAAAATCTTTGAATTGTAAAAAACCTGAACCAAGGAGAATTTAGAAAGAAATATTAACCGTCTATCAAAGCAGTTCGATGCAGCAAACTGAAAATAGTGGCCCAAAATTGATAGAAACGCAGCCTAGCTGAGCCAGTGAAAAAAAATGAGGAAAGAATAAAGCTGCTTTGAAAATACATACCTAAACACAGTGCTGCCAACAGGACAGCGGACATAATATTTAAACTCATATATTTCGAATTAAAAAACAAGGGAGCGTAAATAATAGCTCTGCTCAACTACCGCCTTTAAAGCAAATAAAAAGATGTAATGCAGTGGACTTTGTTGTTCGTTTTGCAATATAATGCCTGTTTAGCAAGAGTGTTTATTATAGTAGCTGCAGCAGATATTTTAAGGTCAAATAAATCCTGTTATGATCTTTTCTAACGGCCCTGTATTTTCATACTTTATTTGGCTACAATTTAATTGCACTGGTTACTGGACAAATTAGTCTATGTATTAGTTTGTGGGTGTTTGTTAGTTTAGAATTTTGCTTCTTAGATCATTGACACGTATAACTTTGGCGGATTTAGGTGGTGGTTTTTCCATTCTAAGTCTGAAACTTCGCTTGCTTTTCTCCAAAATGCGATCAGGTTTCTTATCCGGAGAAGTCTCGACCGAATCTACACTCGCTAATTTGGGGCAAATCCGCTAATCTCCGAGACAAAAGCCGAGAGCTCTTCGAGGGTTTTTCCTGAACGTCCACTTCCGTTTCCGAGTTAAATTGTTTGCTGTGGTTTGACAAGTTTGCATTAAGGCCAGTTGTGACACGCGATAAGTCGTCACAAGAAATTAAACTCTTTTGAGATACTGCGATTTGAAAAGTCTCTGAGGTACTGTTTTGAAAAGTCGCTTTCAGAGTGGGGAGGCCATTTTTAAGAGTGATGTAAGTCACGTGTGACCAAAAATTTGATCACGCGAATGAACAAACATACTAGCTCCACTAAGAGCGAAAAATGACGTCACGCACGCAATTCAGTTGAAATTGCATGATCGAATCAACAAAAGGCAGATTTGAAGCGGTTGTGACGTCATATGGTTGTGACATCATCTTGATAATGAAATAAATAAAAAAACATTGCAGGACAAGTCCTGACGTACAATTCAAAGAATTTTCATTGAGTAAACAGAAAACTAGACCTAGAACGGACTATGAAAGGATTGGGAAAACCATTTCGAAAAAATCCGATCAAAAAAAATGAAAAAAGAGTAAATATCAAAGTGAAATTGCCGCATGTGAACAAAAAAAAACACTAGCTAGAAAGCGATTTTTTGTTCAAACACCGTTTTCTCACTCTACTTTAAATTTAGAGCGAAAAAATTTCACGCCGCAAAACCACTCGCTTTTTCGCTCCACTTCCTGTTTCGGCGTGATCAAAATCACTACTCCAATTTGACTTTAAAAATCACGAAAATGTGTGAACAGATCTTAAAAAAAAGACAGCACCTCAAAACAATTCAAATTCTTTGAATTGTAAAAAGAGAAGGCCAATAATAGCCTCAGCTATCGCTTCGCGGCTATTAAAAAAAGACAGCGCCCCAATACAATTCAAATTCTTTGAATTGTAAAAAACCTGAACCCAGGAGAATTTAGAAAGAAATATTAACCGTCTATCAAAGCAGTTCGATGCAGCAAACTGAAAATAGTGGCCCAAAATTGATATAAACGCAGCCTAGCTGAGCCAGTAAAAAAAAAATGAGGAAAGAATAAAGCTGCTTTGAAAATACATACCTAAACACAGTGCTGCCAACAGGACAGCGGACATAATATTTAAACTCATATAATTCGAATTAAAAAACAAGGGAGCGTAAATAATAGCTCTGCTCAACTACCGCCTTTAAAGCAAATAAAAAGATGTAATGCAGTGGACTTTATTGTACGTTTTGCAATATAAGGCCTGTTTAGCAAGAGTGTTTATTATAGTAGCTACAGCAGATATTTTAAGGTCAAATAAATCCTGTTATGCTCTTTTCTAACGGCCCTGTATTTTCATACTTTATTTGGCTTTATACAATTTAATTGCACTGGTTACTGGACAAAGTAGTCTATGTATTAGTTTGTGGGTGTTTGTTAGTTTAGAAATTTGCTTCTTAGATCATTGACACTTATAACTTTGGCCGATTTAGGAGGTGGTTTTTCCATTCTAAGTCTGAAACTTCGCTTGCTTTTCTCGAAAATTCGATCAGGTTTCTTATTCGGAGAAGTCTCGACCGAATCTACACTCGCTAGTTTGGGCAAATCCGCCGATCTCCGAGACAAGAGCCGAGAGCTCTTCGAGGGTTTTTCCTGAACGTCGACTTCCGTTTCCGCGTTAAATTGTTTGCTATGGTTTGACATGTTTGTATTAAGGCCAGTTTTGACAGGTATTAAGTCGTCACAAGATATTAAACTCTTTTGAGGCACTGCGATTTGCTGAAGAACTGCTGTGTATTGTGAGGAGGAGTCACTGAAGGTTTGTTGTGTATTGTATTCGATCGAGAAACTTTTGTCATTTTGGTCAGATCTATCGTCAATTGAAGCTGAGCGGTGACCTGAAGTAGTGCGTAGTTTTAGTTCTAAGGCTGCTTTGTCGGCATCTAATTGATTTCTTCTCTCTTTAGTCAGAGGCAAGAAATCTAAGGGCTCGGGTGAGAAATCACACTTGATAGGGGCAGGGCATCTGAAACAGTATCAGGTATACTTCAAAAATATATTTCAAATAACAATGACAATGATCCAAGTGCAATTTTTTTTGCTGAAACGGTAATAATGGTTATATTTTATCTGTTTACATTCAGAAGTAAAAAATATGCCCCGCCTGCCATTACAGCTAGTTCACATAAGGTTATTGACAGGACAGGGTCATACTGTCATCAATTCTTGCCATTTTATTTACAGAGATCAGGAAAGTCACTTCAGATTAAACAAAAACTTCAGACTTATATTGCTATAATAGCGAATTTAAGCAGCTGAATTTAACTACAACAGTTGCCATCAATTCGGAAATCACCAGCTATTTCTGATCTTACAAAAACCACAGAACAGTTGGTTTTAACGAACTGACAAAAAAAAAACAGGCTAGAAAAATTGAAGCAATTGTTGAAGCAAATTAACCGCATATAGAATGGGTGTCCCGCTTTTTTGCCCCTATTTATTTATCCCCCAGTCATTTAACACCGATTTATTCATCCCTCTATCATTTAACCCATCTACTAGTAATGATAGAGGGGTTAAAAGATATGGCGTTAAAATATGCGGGGTTAAATGAATCGGGTGAAAAAAAGTAGAACCATAGAATGCTCTGATTCCGAGAATTCCTAAGTAACTATAAAAAATAATTTTAAATTTTGCTTCACATATATCATGCTGTAACATCTGTCGATTTTTTGAGTTTAACAAAGCGAAGATAACTCCTCTATACGTGCATATCAAGTTAGAATCAACTGTGATTCGATGTTTACATGCGTACCTAATGGTAGGACACTGAAGGAAATCGGGGAATATCTGAGCAAGGCAGTTGAGTTGAAAAGCTTGGTCCAGATGTTTGTAGTAGGATGACATATCACTAAACAGAAAAATTAAAACAATAAAATTATTTACATTTCAAAATCCAGAAAAAGTATAACTGCGCCCAAAATCGTATTACATCAAAATGCCACATGCGATTTTGTGAAAACAAATGAGAGATCTGTTCACCTTCTTCAATTCAATTTCATAAGCAGTTTGTATTAATTTGTTTTAGTGACAGCTTTGCCCCTCTAGGGCCTTTGACCTCAACAAAATTAACGTTTTTAAAACAAAAAATTTGACATTAAACGAATAATCAATACAAAATTTTTATTTTAACAATAGTTTTGTAAAAAAATTATTGTATAGTTAATATCAGTATGCGTTCATTGTCTGACGTGTGAATATTTTAGGAGTAATTTTTGAAGATAATATTTCATCAAATGTCACGTAGTTTTACCTGTACTGCATTTTGAAACGAGTTCATGTCAAGTAATTGATTTGAAAATTGAAGTAGGCCAAAACAAGTACCTGAAGGCTTTTTGTACCCATTACGCAAAAAATTTTCAGCGAAAGTTTTGTTGAGATTTGACGAACACTAACTAAAATACTCAAAGGTGTTAGTTCAATATCCACTTGATGCTATAAATTGTTTCCTTTTGCAATATTACCGCCATCATCCTCGATCATAATGGAAAATTGCGAAGGAAATAAGGACCCGGAATTGAGTGTCAGAGCATTTCAGCGCTGAGCCAGCATAATTCAAGAGTTAAAACGTAATTCAGTTCTGAAACATTGCATATCCAGAATTTTTTAAGTTTCTTTATGTGCAGTTTTTCTTAATTATGATTATATTGTGGTCATAAGAGTTCGCCCAGGTTAAGTTTATCCTGTATAGTCTGAAAATACTCATACCCGAACATTAAGTCTGAGCAGAATAATGTCATACTTTAGTAGCTTATAACTGGTGATTACTATAGTAGTATACACAATATTTATATATAAGTTAGTTTTTAGGCAATTACCACAAAGCCCATTTAGCTGAGTGGTTACGACTTGCTACGCAAATTAATTGTTACAAGTACTCACGCGGAAGTTCAAATCACATATAAATCAAACCTCGTTGGCGGGAGTTAGGCTGAGCATATTATTTTTCGTGCAATAATGTTTACTCAAAAATCAATACTGGCCCGGGTTAATTGGGACATGAACAGAGTACTGGCCATCCTAAGAAAAAAGTCTCTATAATGATTCAGCGCTGATTTATTCTGCCATCAACCTCCGGGGAGAATGGAGAAATGAATGGAGTAACGCATCCATTGCTTTTATGTATATAATTTTGATCCAATTGGCACGGAAAAATGACAGAAAAATGAGAGGCGAGTTGGCGGATGGACTAAAAAGGAATAAACGTAATTGCAGAACGAAAAAAAGAACGCAAGTAAAGTAAAAGTTTTTTTTGTAATCTTTGTTGTATTTTCTTGTGAACACAAATGTAAGGGCACTTACTGAAGTAGTTCTAAATAGGTTTAAGCATACTTTGAAGTACCACCTTTTCAGTGTTTCAATTGGTGTTGCTCCACAATTTTCGCAAAATTTCAGTTAAAAATTTTTGTCTAATGGCTACAAATTTTGGTCTCGCCTAGCTAAAATTTTAGGAAAAATTAGGACGGCACCATTCAAAACACTGAAAGGGCGGTATTTCAAAATACGCTTGAAGCTATTTAGAACTACGTCAGTCAAGTGTCCACTACATTTGTGTCCACAAGAAAATATGACAAAATACAATCAAAACTTTACTTTTATTGAAATATTGAGCATTTACATTTTTTTCCCATTTCAAGTCCCTCCTCCAATGTGTCTCGCTTTTTCTCACATTTTCCCTCGCCAATTGGATCTAAATTATTTATACTAAAGCAATGAATGCGTTACTCCATTCGATTCTCCATTCTCCTTATTTCTGTTGCAATCAGGTATGGTCGAGGATGATGGGGGTAATGATGTCAAATTCTGGAAGATACTTTATAGTATCAAGCGTAGCTTCCGCCTTATATCCTAAGCCCCATTTTGAGAGTTTTAAAAGAGCCAAAAGGTGTATCGCAAAACTGTCAATACGTAAAATCTAGCAGACAGATTGCCAAAAACTAAGAAGGAACTAGACCCTCCAGATCTGTTTAAACAAAACTGATTATTGAAATAACTTTGGGTCAGGCAAAATTCAAAATATCGATATCTCCAAAATTCAAAAAATCCACTAGTTAAAAGTTTTCCTTACTTTTCCTTGTCTACTCCTTGCTGTAAGTGACTTTTGCAACGTCTTAAGGGTCTTGCTATTATTTCAGTCCTATTATTCCCGTAATTTGATTCTGAATGTCTCTTTTGCATTTTTGAGGAAGAAGGGCTAGTTCAAGCAATAAATGGTAAAAAAATTTGTAATTAAAGTAAATAGACTAACGCAAAGTAAGGAGGTTTGAGGCAACCATCTTTTCTGATAATTCTCTTCACTTTATCCACCTCATCATAGCACAACTTCCCCGTGAACAAAAGAGGGAAGTCGATTCTCTTCCTGTTCAGCAGAATCTTCACTGCACCTGCCAAGTAGCACTGGTCTTTGCCATAGCCACCGACCTCTTCCGACTCCATAGCTCGTTTCACACGGTACACTAGACGCCATCTCAAGTCTGGATCCGGTTCCAAACCACCAATGTGTTCGTACAGTTCACGGAAGCCCATCACTGTCGACATGCACGCTATGTCTAAGCAACAACAACAACAAAGATCAATTCAAAATTAGGCACTGTCGAATTTTCTCCCGGTATATGATCCCGGGTTGACAAAAAGTTTTAATATAAGAATTTTCAAATTATGGCTGACTTTGTCGCACTTTTCATTTCACGTCTAGTAGTAAGCTGGGGCCAACTCAGTTCAAGTGCTTAATATTGTAGGAAAGCGCTATCTAGATCACACAAACTATAAAATTCAATGGTTTGAAATTTACTCGAGAAATCAAAAACAGCCAAGCAATAATTTTGCATTAAAAAGACACACTCGACTACAATAATTGCTTCAACCATCCAGAGTAATTAAAAATAAATAGTTATTAAGAGAAGAAGTCAAGGAAAATGAACACTAACAATAGAGGAGCGCTGGTTTGTAGAGGTACTTGCACCTGGCAGCAAACAGACTGGCAAGAGTGGCCAGACCCTCTTCCGTGTGCAGCCCAGTCACGTGACTCCTTTTCCTTAACTTGTAGCTCTGTCTATGGCCACTCCAAGGCTGCAGGGCATCATTGTAGAAACGGACAAAATGGGTTCCAACCTAAACAAGTACGAATACTAATCAGACCTCTCCCCTGCGTCTAACGCGAATAAACATTTAAGCCCCACGCGCTATGATTTTGGCATAGTAACGATAAAGTAAAATCTAAATAGTAACTAGTTGTAGGAAGCGGCAATTGGGGGAAGGGTCTGTAAAATGAATCCTATTAACGGTTAAAGGCTACTTATCTCGCCTTTTTAAACAGGAAAAGGGTGATTATAATATAATAGCAAGCACGTCATGTCGCATAAAAATCTTCAAAATTTTTAAAACTAACAATGGCCCTGAAATCATCATCCGAACTCAAAATTCAACATTTTGCTACTTCTGACCACAATAATGTTAACAATTCTGGCCTGGAAACCTTTCACGGACCAGAAAAAGACCAGAGCCAAACAAGGAAACAATATAATATCAGGTAGATTTTCTCACCTCCCTGGCTTTTTGATTTTTCGATAACCTTTATAACATTTGATAAAAACCGATAACAAAAACAACCCTTTCCAGGCCCCAAAAAACAAAAAGGCAAAAAAGAAATGATGTTAATATTGATGATTAACCTCCTAGTTTTGATGATTTTGCCACCATTATATAATTTGGTTTCTGCTGCAATAAAGTCAGTAAAAGATCTATGTAACAGAAAATTGGATGTAAACGTTGTGTTTTGAAGCCAAACAAGAGTAATTTATTTAACTGAACCTCAAAGTTAACATAAAAGAATGAAGATAGATAGCCACTCAGCCTTACCCCAGCAGAAATTTGAGCAAGCGTTATCATTATGACGTAAAGCTCGTTCAGTACATAAAACGAGCTCTTGTGAACCTTGGTTCAGCAAAACTCACGCCTGATGGTTTTGCCACAATCGTCAGCGAAGCCGAGTTTCTCGTCAACTCGCTTCCACTCACCCACGTGCCAAGCAACATCGAATATGACAATCCACTTGCAGCTAGCCACTTTCTGCTCGGCAGACTCTTCTGCAACGTTCCAGTAGCCGTATTCAAGGAGACACTGATATCGAAGTCTTCGGCGTGGATGCAGGTAAAGCAGTGACTCCAGCAAATTTGGAAGTGACTGCTGACCGAGTAATGGAATTGAACCCTTGAAAGAGAATAATGCCTGGCTTCTCTAGGATTTCAACCCAAGAGGAATCTGGCAGCGGGGACGAGTAACACGGACTTTCACCGGCCCCGATAACATTGCTAGGTCACGAGAAGTAACAACCGCTTGAGGTAATTTGACTGGAATCCCGGTTAAACTGATGCAAATTTACCCCAAACCGCAAGCAGGTTTAAAATAGGTTCTTTGGGCCCCAAGAAAGTTGATGCTGATGATCAACTTCCTAGTTTTGATGATATTGCCGCCAGTATATAAATTGATTTCTGTTGCAATAAGGTTTATGTAAAGTCAGGAAAAGATCATTGTAACCGGAAAATGGATGTAAGGTTTGTGCTTTGATACCAAACAAGAGCACCTTGTTATTTAACCTCAAAGTTAACCTAACAGAACAAAGATAGATAACAGTTCAGCCTTCACACCGAGGACAGTGGAACAAACCTTTTCAAATGATCTAGCTCAAGAACGTGCAAAAAACAGTCACTAAACTCAACAATCAGCAGATTACGCTTTCTGTCAATAATAAATATTTACAATTCTGACTGGAAAAACATTTCTGTAAGGACCAGAAAACGTTCTGAATCAGAAAATGAACAAACTAGAAAAATCGTATGTAGATTTTAAATAAAGTTTAGCAACAAGGAATCAAAATCCAATAGCGATAAACCTAATGATTCCGCAGATATCCCGAAAGATCAAAATAAAAAAGTGTACGAACCACAAATTCCTTCACAATTTTTTTTTCGTAATTTTGTGATAATTTTGTCGAACTTTCCACTGAAATAGTATTTCCGCTCAATTTAAATTGAACAAAAAATTGCAAACATGTATTGCTAAACGTAGAAATAACTATAGCAATTTAAAAAAATTAAGAAGTCTAATAACTCCAAAAACTGCTCACTAACTCTAAAAACAAAACGCACGCGTAACAGTTTCTCTGAAAAATAAGGCGTGAAAGCAAAACCACTAGGTCACGAGAAGTAACAACCGCTTGAGGTAATTTGACTGGAATCCCGGTTAAACTGATGCAAATTTACCCCAAACCGCAAGCAGGTTTGAAATAGGTTCTTTGGGCCCCAAGAAAGTTGATGCTGATGATCAACTTCCTAGTTTTGATGATATTGCCGCCAGTATATAAATTGATTTCTGTTGCAATAAGGTTTATGTAAAGTCAGGAAAAGATCATTGTAACCGGAAAATGGATGTAAGGTTTGTGCTTTGATACCAAACAAGAGCACCTTGTTATTTAACCTCAAAGTTAACCTAACAGAACAAAGATAGATAACAGTTCAGCCTTCACACCGAGGACAGTGGAACAAACCTTTTCAAATGATCTAGCTCAAGAACGTGCAAAAAACAGCCACTAAACTCAACAATCAGCAGATTACGCTTTCTGTCAATAATAAATATTTACAATTCTGACTGGAAAAACATTTCTGTGAGGACCAGAAAACGTTCTGAATCAGAAAATGAACAAACTAGAAAAATCGTATGTAGATTTTAAATAAAGTTTAGCAACAAGGAATCAAAATCCAATAGCGATAAACCTAATGATTCCGCAGATATCCCGAAAGATCAAAATAAAAAAGTGTACGTACCACAAATTCCTTCACAATTTTTTTTCGTAATGTTGTGATAATTTTGTCGAACTTTCCACTGAAATAGTATTTCCGCTCAATTTAAATTGAACAAAAAATTGCAAACATGGATTGCTAAACGTAGAAATAACTATAGCAATTTAAAAAAATCAAGAAGTCTAATAACTCCAAAAACTGCTCACTAACTCTAAAAACAAAACGCACGCGTAACAGTTTCTCTGAAAAATAAGGCGTGAAAGCAAAACCACTACTCTGCTCTTACATGTAGTTCAGCAGTTTGCCCAGAACTTACTTTTAGCGTGTGGCATTTCTTGTTGTAGATACACTTCAACAAAATTATTGATAAATAAGACTCTCACCGGAACTCCATTCTTTGAAATGAGAAAACTAAGAGTAACGCTAGATAACTTTCTCAGCTTTTAGTTTGCAGTTATCAAAAACTTTTGACCTTCTAGCATTGGAATCCTATAAAACTGAGTATGGAGACGTAGAATAAAGTCATTATGTCACCAATGAGGATATTGCTTCACTTATTTGCGGTGTAATTAAAGTCGAGCCAGAGAGTAGCTCCAATAGTTTCGTAGATCTGCAGCATCAAAAAGACGGTAAAAAAGGTAGAAAAACAGACCAAAAATATACTTATTTCAATTAAATGCTGAGATGCTAAGTATAATTAAAGTCGAGCCAGAAAGTAGCTCCAATAGTTTCATAGATCTGCAGCATCAAAAAGACGGTAAAAAAAGGTAGAAAAACAGACCAAAAATATACTTATTTCAATTAAATGCTGAGATGCTAAGTTTTGATTCGGAATCTGCTTAAACCCTTTGCTGCTTCTAATAGCGGCTCTCAAATAAAATCCAATTGACCCGCAGTCACTTGACCTTATCTCTGTGAATTACAGTAAAGAAAAGCCAACTTCAGAGTGAGGAAGTCAATCTTGAGATTTAGGTAAGTCATGTGTAACCAAAAACTTAATCACCAAATTCGAATGACCAACAAAATCTCTCCACTAAGAGTGAAAGATGACGTCACGCACGCACTTCAGTTGAAATTGCATGATCAAAGGAACTAAACGCAGATTGTGACGTAATTGTGACGTCAAATGGTTGTAACAAAAATCTTAACACAAAAAAGCGTAGAAGGACAAGTCCTGAAACAAATGAAGAATTTTCATTGACTAAACAAAAAATTAGACTAGAATGGGTCATGAATTGGAAAAGCAGTTTAAAAAACATCCGTTAAAAAATCGAAAGATCAGTAAAAATTGCCGCGTAACCAAACCACTACATTGAAAGCTACTCTTTGTACAAACACAGTTTTCTTACTCTGCTTTAAAATTACGGTAAAAAAGTAAACCACTCGGTTTTGTGCTCCACTTCCTGTTTCGGCGTGACCAAGATCATCAATTTGCCTTCGAAAATCATGAAAATGTGTGGTCAGATCTTAAAATAATCGCCGGAAGAATCCCTGAAACGACTTAAAAACTTGACCACCCTAACTGACATAATGAATATGAACATAAAAATACTTATCACTTTGAAACAAAAACAGAAAAATAAAAAACTGAAACGTATCGGAAAAGAGAAGCTGCTAAGGCAACTAAAAAAATTCTTTATAAGCTTCGACTCCAAAACAACTAAGAGGAAAAGACCAAGCAACAATGTTAGTGGTAATTCTTCAAACAACTACAAATTGACACAAAAACCAATAAAACAATTTTCAGGAAGAGAAAATGGTGGTAAGGGAAGGAAATGGAAAAAAATAAAATTTTCCCAAAATTCAGCTACCAAATTGCTAAAATGGTATTTCCCACCAAAAAATGTTCAAATATCTTTTATTACTCCTTTTGACCAGGCCTTCACCCACCCAACATTTTGTAGATTTATATTAAATAACATAAAAATTTGAAGAATGAAAAAAAAAAAGAATTTTGTGTTATTTATTTCATTGAAGTTTCCTGTGTAGCATCCACTGGAAGCCCAAAGCAACAATTCTAGAATAACTCCAAATTAATAGGCCAATAAGAAAAAGTATGGAACAGCACAATAACGAAGAAATAAGCAAAAATAAACAAAAAAACAGAAGAAAATCGGCCAGAAAATTGCTTAATTACTCAATTATGTTTTACAAAAATAACTCACAACTAATATCAATTCCATAAAAAAGACAAAGCGACAAAAAAATAATTTCAGGTACAAATTTCACCGAATGCTATAAAAATTTGAAGAATACCAAAAGCATTTAAAAACTAAAACAACTTCAACTAAAAAAAAAACGACAAAAAGTAATTGATCTTTTAAAATTACAAGGGAACATAAAGCCAGAAAACATCCTTTGAGCACACAGAGTAATGAAATACTCGCCAAACAATAGCCCAATCATTATCGGCTGAAAACATGTCTAAGGTTAGAAAAAAAATTAAAAAAAAGAAAAAAACGCCAAAAAAAAAGAAAAATAGTTCAGAGTTTCTGATTTTTTGCCATTTTTTCAACTGCAATCACGTTGTACTTAAACATACCTAAGTAATAGTCGTCCATTCAAATCTCACTTAGAGCAGTAAAACAAAACAATGGGCGAAAAATCGTTAAAGTTCGACTAAAAATCAGTAAAATAGAAGAAAACTAGCATAAAACTCATATCAATTATCAGAAACATTGAAAACATGCCTAAAAAAATACAATATTACAATTAAATTTCCTAACCAATAAACTGCTTTTAAAAGCCGAACTTGAGCAAAAAATTTCGCTCGCTGACAAATTTTTTCACACCTCAATTTCTCGCTCTCTCGAAAACAGCGATAGGAACAAAAACCACTCTCTTTTCGTTCCACTCTTTTCAGCTTTGTTCAGCATCCAAACCATTCCAAAGTTTTTCACGCGTTTCATTTCGTACTTCAAAATTCACTCCAATAAAATTGATTAAAAAGGACACTTCTTCGAGTCGTAAAAAGACAGCGCTCAATGCAGTTCAAATTCTCTGAATTGTAAAAAACCAAAAGTAGGCCCCAACTATCACCACCTCAGCTACCGCTTTGCGGCTATTAAAAACTAGTTAGTCTTTTCACAGGCAATTCAGTTGAGAATAATTTTTCATAAGCCTAGTGCTAGAATTGAGCAATCAGATTAAGATGAAGGAGTCGAAAGGGCGAGTCCTAGAGTTTATTGTATTATTGTATACCTCATGATGAGCAAGAGCCAGAATGCCCTCTGTCCGGAGGTAGGGCATGGAGGGGTCGTCCTTGATGACCATGGTATACTTCCTCTTCTCTGGTTGGCTAATTGGCCCACGTGTCACCATAACTGCGCTGTAAACACAAGCAAACCATCATAATGGCAACTTCTAAGAAGATAACTTTGATTCGTTTGCAGATAGCTAGACCCGTTTGTGTGGGCTGTCTAAAAATGAGTTTTTGTTGGGTATTTCCTTAAACTGGTGAAATTATCAATTCGATTTTCATACCTTGAAGAAAAACTCTAATACAAAAGTTGAAAAGTACATTTCGCCTACCCCGAAACTTTGTATGTACATGTTAGTACTGTGTTAGCCACGAATACTCAAACAATATTATACAATGTGCATTTTAATGAAGCGACATCATTTTCCGTTAACAATCAATTATATATTCAAGTACCTCGCCAATGAACAACAAGAAATAGAGTACATAAAATTAGTAAGGCTTGTGATGTCACATATAGTGCATGTGTACATATTATTATCACGCCACCTGCTCAAGAGGGATTAAGATACAAGACCATTCCTCCCTCCCGCACCATACTCCTATACACACTACTTCGCATTACATACTTGACCTGATGCTCTTCAGTTTATGCCATACAGCGCTCTAACAACTGATCACTTGTCTGTCCCATAAACTTAATAACTTTCAAAATCAGTCGGTCTACTTCGTCAAGGAAATTTGGAATCAATTTTCATACATTTATTCAGTTACCGACAGTGTATATTTACAAAATCTGCTAATCTTAATATCAAAGATTCTTTTCAACTCAACACATCAAATGGATCTCCTCAACAAAGAGAAAGAGTCGTACTATTCAATATTGGGTGAGTTTCAAAACAGTTAAGCAATGATCGGACGAATGGTCCTCAAATGACAGTTGATATATCGGTCAGAACAAATTAAACACCGACAAACATAACGGGAAGGCTGCCAGACAATAAGCCACGAAATAAACTTTTAAAAACACAGCTGCGACCGAAGACAAAAAAGATACTAAAAAATGTATCCCAATAAGAAATAAGTAATAGGATTAGGATAGGATATAAATAGGATAGTAAATAGATTCCAATAAATTTTACCAATAGGAAACTCATTAGGTATACGCCACTTTCGTATGCTACTCGAGTATAATTTTCATTAGAAAACTTATAATCCAACAATCAGCTATGAATTAAAAACAAAACAATCATGCGTAAACCGAGATTTTGCAGAAATACAATCATTATAATAAAAATCTCTTTTCAATTACTTTCAATTAGGCAAATTCAAGAACATAGCTGTCAGATTGCCAGAAAAAAGCCGCAATAGCTTCGTAGATCTGCGGTCTAAACAAAACAGTAAAAAGACAGATCAAAAAATTCGTCTTTCTATTGAAGGCTGATATGTTATATTTTGATTAAAAATCTGCATAAGTTTTTGCTGTCTCTATTAGCTGCTCTCAAATAACCTTCATTTAGAGTGACACACACCCATTTGACCTTATCTCTTTGAATTAAAGTAAATAAAGTCAATTTCAAAGTGAGGAGGTCATTTTTATGAGAGGTAAGTCAAGTTTGACCAAAATTTAATCACGCAAATGAACAAAAAAACTCGCTCCACTGAGAGCGAAAAAAGACGTCACGCACGCACTTCAGCTGAAATTACATGAACTAATGAAGAAAAAGCAGATTTGAAGTGGTTGTGTCATATGGTCGTAACAAAAATCGCGACGAAATAAAAAAAACATAGCAGGACAATTCCTGACGTACAATTAAAAGAATTTTTATTGACTAAACAAAAAACTAGACCTAGAACAGACCATGAGTGAATTCGGAAAACCATTTCTACAACAATCAGATAAAAAAACAAAAAAACAGAAAATTAATAGCAAAATGCCGCTAGCGAGGACAAAAAACCACTAACAAGAAATGTAAATTTGATTCTAACAAAAAAACTAGGCATAGAATGAACTATGGATGGATTGGGAAAACCATTTCGAAAAAAATCCAATCCAAAAAATCGAAAAAACAGTAAAAATCAAAGTGAAAATGCCGCATGTGGGCAAAAAACCACAAGCGAGAAAGCGATTATTGGTTCAAACATCGTTTTCTCACTTCACTTTAAAATTAGAGCGGAAAAATTTTACGCTGCAAAACCACCCGCTTTTTCGCTCCACATCCTGTTTTGGCGTGACCAAAATCACTACTCCAATTTGACTTCAAAAATCGTGAAAATGAGTGAACAGATCTAAAAAAAGACAGCACCCCAATACAATTCAAATTCTTTGAATCTTAAAAACCAATAGAAGGCCAATAATAGACCCAGCTGTCGCTGTGCGGCTATTAATATCAAACTATCGCAGAGAAGTTCTAGCTTTTCGCTTATCGATTTGACATTGACAGCTGCCAGCTAAAAAGCTGCGTTGACTTGAAAGTAAAGCACTCAACAAACACATTTGCCATGACACAACAGAGTCTATTGAATCTTACTTGTGATATTTCCTTGATGCTTGAACAAAAACATCCAAGAAAATTTGCGGGTAACATCACAAGGAAGTTGAAAAACGAGACAAACCACGATCTCATCCCATCACCATCAATATATTAATCACCAAAACAAAACCGAAATGATTTTTTTAATGGATGCAGAAATCATGTTGCTACAAAACTACATAAAACTGATAACATGATTAAAACTGATAAATAGCGGAAAGAAAAATCAGAAAAAAATTGTTTACTAGAATATTCTCGAAATGCTTTGATTTATAAATTCAATGGTTATTCGTCGTCATTTTTGATTGGCAGAGAAAAAAACCAATTATTGAAATATTAATTGCGGCCAAATTCTTCTCTGGTATTTCTGTGAACACTTTGATTAACGGAAAGTTGTCTTTCATTTTGCAACTATCAACCCTTGGGCAGTCATGTATAATAAAAATAATACTACTACAAGCGCATGAAAAATCTTAAATGCAGCCGATGCTTATACATGTGGCAGCTGATTAAAATTTTTCAGAACTCTACTCATTAGAATTACATTGTACAACGAATATTATAAAACTAAACTTTAGCCGTGGTTCTTTGAGTCGCATACCATTATGCGGCAGGTATATTAGAGGCTATCTTACTTTAATTAATAGTAAAGGAACTTATCTGCATCTTAAAGGAACATAAAGGAACTTCGATCGGGGAATCATCACAATTTCCGGTAGACTAGTTAAGAAATAAATAATGTTAGTTGAAAAATGGCATGACAAATACCCTATTGTTAAGCTCGTAGAAATCTTGTAAGCTTCAACGATCTCTTTTGTAAATAGGACTTTTATCGTGTGTCCCCTTTTGCATGAGAAATCGGATAATGATAATCTATTTTCTGTTATAATCTAAGAGTGTAATCACACGAGGTAATCTAAGAGTAATGAGAGTGCGCTAAGTATGTCCCTTCTTATAAACTATATTCTAAACTATATTCTTCTCAAAACTTATATTCTAAATAGGAACTGTGTCATTTTGACTGTTTCAGGAGTTCCTAAATTGGCCAGTGTTGAACAAATACAGACTGAATTCAGACTCAAATCACTCGCTTCACATCCGGACAAATTGACAGACGCCAATCAGACATCGGATGACCTTTTCAAGAAACTGACCGAAGCGAAAACAGTTTTATGTGACCCTGAAAAGCGAAGAGCGTACGATTCGTGGCTAGAAAAAGGATACGCTCTGATGCCATTTTCTGATTGGCTAAAAAATTACAAACAGCTAAAAGCATCGTTCCATTTTGCACCACCAGATCAGACCAGAAAATTGCCAGCGAGTTGTGGCATAACAGAAGTTGACATCGAATGCAAAAAATTTCAAAAACAATCTTTAAACAACAACTCTCAACAACTATCAAACAAATGTCAAAGACCGGCTCAAAGCTCCTCAAATTCTCTCCTACATAAATTCAGAAATTATGAAGTATGATAAATGTTCTTAAATTTAAAGTGTGTGGTAAAAAAATGAATTCATACTCAGAGTATATTTAATTTGTTATTGGGCTAAAAAATAAATCGACGCCTCAACAAAACCTCTCCATCTGATACTTTAAAAGTCAAATTTAGGTCTAAATAAGTTACGTGTAGTTCTGATGATAACCTTCAGGTCAACTTAAGGCAGGTCATTTTTCAGGTCAACTTAAGGTACCAGCGCCCTCAGCTTTGCGCTCTAATTGACTTAGATTTCTGATAAATAAAACATAGCCGGCAGATTGCCGGAAAATAACCGCAATAGACGCTTGTGGCCTCCTATGAAATTGTAACGACTAAAAATATAAGATAGACAGATTGACATCCAGTCCTTTAATAGACTTTTTGGGTTAGATTCGGACTGTCATTTTTAAGAGACGCATACGCTCTATAGGGAAAAACCCTAATGGAGCTTTTTCAGAAATAATATTCGAAATCAAAAACTCAAGACTCCAATACTGAAGAATTAGGGCATATACGTTTGGCAATACTTAGATGCACACTATTGATCTTTAACTAGTAAATGTTCATGAAAATTAAAGTTCATTAAGTGAGTTCAGAAGCCATTTTTGAGTGAGGTAAGTAACGCAATTGGCCTAAAAGCAGAACAAATGATGTCACGCATACAAACTTTAACTGCAGAGCAGTAGAAGTCACTGAAATGGAAAAAGTCAATGGTCGTAAGAATCATCGATGGAGACGACGAAGTAAAAAATCATAGCAGCACAAGTCCTGGAATACAATTCAAAGAATTGTATTAATTTGTGACCTGAAGATCATTAACTCCGCTTTAAACGGCAAACCAGAGCTGTTAGTGGCGAGGCTAAACAATAAAACAACACCAGAACATTAAAAACAAGCAAGACAAAAAGATCAACTTGTTCTTT